>NW_006203491.1:143300-182463 GCF_000334495.1 Tupaia belangeri chinensis
GTATTGGAGAAGGGATTGTGGCATGGCCATCCCCCCGGGGGTGATGGCTGATTTCTCACTTTCTGTCTCTCTGATCATCTCTCTCTTTCTCCAGTGAGCACACGTGCCCTACAGCAAAAATCTCTTTAAAAACAAAACAACAAAATTTGTGGGTAAGGACTACATCCACACAGCCAGAAATAATTCATGACAGGGCTGGCAGGTGGTGTGGTGGTTAAAGGGAGTGGACTCCCACATGGTGAACTGTGGTTCAAGTCCTGGACTTGGTGGCTTGCTTTCTCACCTTCCCTTTCTCTCTGTCTCTCTGGTCAAATTAATAATAACAAATGAAATTAAATAAAAAGGGAAATAATTCATGATAACACAGCTACAAAATCCAAAACACTCTTAAAAAAAAAAAAAGAAGTAAGGGACCAGCATCATGATCTTGTCCTTGGACTTCCATATAATCAACTGAAGTTTCAGTCTCGGGCCAACTGGCGTGTGTGTGCATGCTCAAAATCCTAAGAGGAGGATGGAGGAGAAAGGATTGTGGCATGGCCATCCCTCTTGGGGGGTGGGGTGATTTCTCACTTTCTGTCTCTCTGATGCGTGCAAGTGCCCTATCACAAAAATCCCTCTACAGAAAATAAAAAAATAAAAAAACCACTGACTAGATACACAAAGACATTTCAAAATGGAATTAAAACATCAGTTTACCTTGGCACAAATATTTTTTACATCAATGCATAGCTTTTTTAAAAAAAAATTACATTTTTTCATGAACTTTTTGCAAGCCTCTAATATACATGCCAACGCGTTGGATTAACCTAATTTGTTTCATTTTTATGTTCGCTTCTAAGACCATAAGTTATTGGATTTTCAGTGCTATTACCCAGTTTTATTACTGCTCTTGCTGTTTCAATAAATTACCTGCTCTTATCAAGATCATGTAGCCAGTCTTGTCCTGCGGGTCTTTCTGAGATCGTTTTCCTTTGTGAAAATGCCTCAAATCGAGAGATCTATGGATGGTAGACTGGACTGGTGTGAAATAGAAAGAAAGCCAATGCAAACAAGTTTTTTTTTGTTTTGTGTTTTTTTTTTGTTTTGTTTTGTTTTGTTTTGTTTTTTTTTTTGAGAGGTTTTTGCTATAGGGCACATGCGTTCGCCAGAAAGACAAAGGGAGACAGAGTCAGAAAGCGAGAAATCATCCCCCAGGGGGGGATGGCCACGCTGCAATCCCTTTTCCTCCATTCTCCTCTTGGGATCTTGGGCATGCTCTGCATGGTTTTCAAAATGTTTTGCATCAAAATGAACTGTTACTTGAAGCCAGCAAGTGGTATGAGGGTTGGGAAATTGGATTCCCACATAGTCAACTGTGGTTCGAGTCCTGGTCCTGGCAGCTTGGAAATCACACTGGGTATGTGTGAGTGCATGCCTAAAGAATTTTGGCATGTTTATCCCCCCAGAGGATGATTTCTGAAGCTATGTAGATCCTCTTTCTCTCCCAAAAAATAGAAATGGACTCAGATTCAGTACTCTACTGTCAGCCTGTAGACTGAAAACACCAAAAGTGAGAATAATCTTCAGCTCTATCCCTGAGATTTCACTAAGTTCGCAACTCAGTAAGAAGACAGAAAAATGTCAACACTGCCAGACAAAATCTGTCAAGGACTATGACTCACCTCCAAGCTCATCCTTCTCCATAGATTTACTTACCATTGACTGAGTGTAAAACCCATTTTTCCCCCTTTAAACTACTTTACACTATTAACTCCAATGCTGACCCCAAAATGGCTATTAGATCATCCTCCTCTCCCTGTCATAAGATTTAGCCAATTACAGGACCAGCAGATGGCATGATGGTTGCATCACTGGACTCCCATGTAGTAGACCACGGTTCAAGTCCTGGACCCAGTGGCTTAAAACTCACTCTAGGTGGATATGTGTTCATGCACAAAATCTCAGGAGAAGAATAGAAGAGAAGGGATTGCAGCATGGTCATCCTCTCTGGGAGGGGGGCGACTTCTCCCTTCCTGTCTCTCTGTCTCTCTGGTGAGCACACACTCTCTAGAGCAAAAATAACTCTCTCAAAAATAAAAATAACCAGTCACTGCTGTCCAAGAGTCCTTGCTATAGGCTTCTAATTAATCCCCTTCCATATTTGCCTTTGAAATCACCCTAAACTCTCTTTTTTTAAAATAATTATTTTATTTAACTTTATTTATTTATTTATTTATTTTCATTTTACCAGAGAGAGACATAAAGAGAGAGGAAAGAGAGAGCAAGACTTGAACCATTCAGCTATGTGGGAGTCCAGGGCCCTTAATTACCATGCCACCTGTTGGCCCCCACCCTAAATTCTTTAAGAGTTCAGCACACACCAGTCTGGACAACATGGATGCTATGTCTGTGAATGAGCATCCTTATTTTAGCTGGAATAAATTCACTTTTTTAGTTTATTGTGCCTCAGTCATGTTCTTGGGTTACAGTACAATGATACTGTGTTGACATTGAAAACACTGAGTGATCTTCAGCGGTAAGTCTACGGTATAGCACTATTTACATTCCATAGGCTTTCTCCTTTTTTAATTTTATGGTTTCTTCTTTACATTTAATTCTTATACATCTTTAAGGTATGCAAGATGCTTTTGCAATGAATGTATGCAGAGTGTGATAATCCAATCAAGGATACTGCTACTGTGGACAGCATTTTCAACAATAACCTTACATTCTTGGGACCAGCAGTTGGCGTAATGGCTATGTCGTTGGACCCCCATGCAGTCGACCGTGGTTCAAGTCCAGATCTGGTGGCTTAAAGTCATGCCTGGCGTGTGTGCGTGCGTGCCCAAAATCCTGACAGGAGAATGGAGGAGAAGGGACTACAGCGTGGCCACCACCCCTGGGGCTTGATTTGACTTCTCACTTTCTGTCTTTCTGTCTCTCTGGCAGGTGCACATGCCCTAAAGCAAAAACCTCTCAAAAATAAATAAATAAGTAAATAAAGAAAGAAATCTTTCATTCTTGTGTCTCTTAAACACTCTTTTTCCTGAGCTTTTCTCGCTCAACCCCAACCACCTTTTCTTCCCATACAGTCTCTGGTATCTACGCTTGTCTGTTTTTCTGTCTTGAAATCTTTTGATTTCTAGATAGAGTACAGCGATTAGGTATATAGCTTTTCTTAGCTTAGTTGCTGAACCAAAGACATTTGAGACGCCAGGGCAAAAATATCTGAAATGCCAACATAATTGTCCTCATCCAGTCTATGATGTGCTTTCCAATAACAAGCGAAAATTAAACCCTGATGGGTACTCCCACTGGATTCCATGTTTACATAGCTGTCCAAAAGATGAATTAACCAGCGATTGCCTCATCTATTTTTACATTTTAGAAAGTTTTTCTCCCTAATGACCTTGTTGTGTAAATCATTCTCTAAGACTAACATAGGAGATGAAGAAAGAAATCATTCATGAAAATGCAGACAAGCCTTCATTCCTGTGAGTCCCAATACATGTGAAGTCAAGCTTTGCAGAAGACGGAGTGTTGAAAATATGCACCTCTGTTAAGACACAGATCAAATTTCTTCTTATAGAGGCAGTGGTCATTAAAGTGGCCAGAAAGTAGGTGAAAGCAGGCATTCAGCACTGAAATAAGGAATAGAAAAAAATAAGATTGAGATACAATTCTGTAAGTATGGGACTTTTAAAATAATGCGGTGGAAAATTCACAGTATGTATTTTTCAGGTTTCGTCGGTATTTATGTACCAAGATGTTGGCACTATTTTATCGATCTGAGTCATCAAACTACTTTAGAAAAATGAATTATTTAGGTTATAGGTCTTGATTTTCTTGTGCTGATGAAAACAGGTTTTCTTTTTCCCCCTCATGATGTCTCAGAATTACAATCATTTTATCTTTAAAGAAAAGCAATCTTTATACCCTGAAATAATAGATGGATCACTAAGAGATGTGATAGTTTGGCTCATGCTTCTTTCAGAAAATGAGTAAAATGACTGAAAATTGTCTTGTAATATATAACCTAGACTTAGGCTGGAAAAGGACAATCCCTTCTCCTTCACAAATTCAGTAGAAAAGGGATATTGCACAACGTTCGATAAACTCATCGGGATGCACTTCTATAAGCACCGTCACCACTTGAAAAAGACATGGTAAAAAATACAGCCCAAAAGAATATTCGTTCTGGGAATTGTAGAAGGCTATCGTTTGAATAAGCCCCCCAATGCATAGATGCGATAAGCCCTTATCATGGGACTAAGAGGGTGAAAGCTTAATTTGAGTATGGTGTTATAAGATGAGGCCTTGAGAAAGAGTTCAGTGATTGGGTGGTTAGTGCTGAACCTCCATAATTGATTTCTTGTGGGTTTATAAGACGAGGAAAAGACACGTAACAAGAGAGGGAGACATGTGGCTACAGACCACACAGATAAATGTAGACATTGGCACCTAGATAGATACACATAGACCCTCAGAATCATTTTCTTCATGCCGTCATCTTTAAAACACATCATTTACCACCATTAGTACAGAAACAATCACTCCCGGGGCTGCCAGGGAGCACAGTGACTATGGCACTGGACTCCCACATGGTCAATGGCAGTTGGAGTACTGGACCCGGTGGCTTGAAAATCACTCTGGGCTCATGAGCATGCATGCCCAAAATCTCAGGAAGAGCATGGAAGAGAAGGGTGGCCATCCCCCTGTGGGGTGAGTTCTCACTTTCCCTCTATCTCTGTTTCATTCTCCTCCTGGGATCTTGGGCATGCATGCACCCATGACTGGTGTGTTTCAAAACACTAGGTCTGGGACTCAAACGACCGTCAGCCATGTGTGCACTCAGGCGAGTGCACACGCCCTATGGAAAAAAAAAAAAAAAACATTAAAAAAAAAAGAGCCCAACAGATGGCATAACAGTTAGCTTGCTGGATTCCCACACAGCTGATGGTAGTTTGAGTCCCAGACCCAGTGTTTTGAAACATACCAGTTGGGTGTGCATGCATGCCCTAGATCCCAGGAGGAGAATGGAGGAGAAGGCCGTCCTCCCTGGGGGGTGATATCTCACTTTCCCCCTCACTATCTCTGTCTCTCTTTCTCTCTCAGGTGAACATGCACACCCTAAAGCAAAAAAAAAAAAAAAAAAAGAAGAAAAAGAAATCATTCTAATAGATGCTCTTATCGACAGACGGCAATGAAAAAGTTATACCTGGGGACTAGCAGATGGTGTGGTGGTTAAGGCACTGGACACTTCCACATGGCCAACTATGGTTCAAGTCTTGGTCCTGGTGGCTTGCTTTCTCATCTTCTCTCTTTCTCTGGTCAAATTAAAAATAAATGAATGAATAAATAAAGCTAAATAAATAATTCTTTAAAAAAAAGAAGAAGAAGAGAAAGTTCGACATGTAGAACATTCAGAAAAGTGGGACTCAAAGGGAATTCCTTCAACCAGCTCCAGGGAGCCGTGACTAAGGTGCTGTTCAAGAGATGCCAGTTCTCAAGACCAGCAGTTGGCGTAATGGCTATGTCGCTGGACTCCCACGTAGTCAACCACGGTTCACGTCCCGGACCCAGTGACTTAAACTCACACCGGGCACACATGCATGTGTGCCCAAGATCCCAATAGGACAATAGGAGGAGAAGGGATTGTGGTGTGGCCATCCTTCCTGGGGGGTGATTTCTCGCTTTCTGTCTTTCTGTCTTTCTCTGTCTTTCTGGCAAGCGCACGTATCCTATAGCAAAAACCTCTCTCAAAAAAAAACAAAAACAAAAACAAAAACAAAAAATGCCAGTTTCCACATGGTTACCTTGGTTTGATCTCCCAGCCCATGGCATATGTGCTCGGGCCCGAGATTGGAAAGGGTGCAAGACTGGAAGAACAGATTGCAGCCTAACCAAATTCTGTGATGGCTGCTTGTCTCTGCCTCTCTGCCTCTCTCTGTGTGTGTCCACACACACATGTGTTCTATCATGAATAAAGAAAAGAAAGCAGTTTTTTTGTTTTGTTTTGTTTTGTTTTGTTTTGTTTTTTTTGAGAGAGGTTTTTGCTATATGGTACATGCGCTCACCAGAAAGACAGTGAGAGACAGAAAGACAGAAAGTGAGAAATCACCGCCCTCCCTCCCCCCCCCCCAGGGAGGAATGGCCACACCACAATCCCTTCTTCTCCATTCTCCTCTCAGGATCTTGGGCACGCACGCACACACACCCAGAGTGAGTTTAAGCCACCGGGTCTGGGACTCAAACCGCTGTTGACTACATGGGAGTCCAGTGACATAGCCATTACGCCAACTGCTGGTCCCAGAAAGCAGTTTTCTTAGAGAGAAAGGACACTAGGAAATCCTATAGCAAATCATAGACAAGATGAAAAGAACTCACTGGTGTTTTTGTCACAGCCTCCATGCCGTATTGTACCGGCTAGAGAAGAAAGGAATTCGTAGTTTTACAAATTGTACAAGAGAAAGCTTGTCATTACACATTGGTGATATAACAAACCACACAGAAAACCCAGACAGACATACGGAGAGCTGGTTGAATCAATATAGGAGGGTTTAATGGTATTCTTGAATACAGTATCAACTTAGAAAGGTCAGTCTCCTTTCCTGCCATGGTCATGATCCATTAAAACATGGGCGCGAGCGTATCATTTATACTAACAACAAGCAAACAACATTTTCCTTGGCAGAGCGCATACTAGATTCAATAAATAAAGATGTTGATTCCCTCCTAATTAACCTACTGACTCGATGGAATTTAAATAAAAATGCCAAGAGGATGTTGTGTGCAAATTGATATGCTGATTCGAAAATGTATATAGAGGGTCATGCAGATGGTTTTATGGCAACATAGCTGGACTCCCACATAACTGATCACGGTTCAAGTCCCGGACCCAGCAGCTTAAACTCACACCGGGTGCGTGTGCATGCATGCCCAAGATCCCGAGAGGAGAATGGAGGAGAAGGGATTGCAGCGTGGCCATCCCCCCTGAGGGGTGATTTCTCGCTTTCTGTCTCTCTGTCTCTCTCTATCTGTCTGGCGAGCGCACGCGCCGTATACAAAAACCTCTCCAAAAAAAGAAAAAAAACAATGCATGTATCCTCTTGAATTTCTCCCTTCCTCCCCTTCAAAGGGAACATGTACCAGACACAAGCAATGCATTTACACTTGGAGAACACAGATGGTATGCTATGAAATCATACAACGATCAAAGGGAAATTAAAAGAAGCAAATAAAAAATATGCATATCACTAAACAATACTCATGCATATATTTGTCATTTGCACTGGAAGTGTGTGGTCATGTGCATCTTTGTTTTGAGAGACATTTTTGCTACAGGGCATGTGCACTCGCCAGAGAGACAGAGTCAGAGAGACAGAAAGTGAGAAATCACCCCCCATGGGAGACAGCCAGGCTGCAATCCCTTCTCCTCCATTCTCCTCTCAGGATCTTGGGCATGCACGCCTGTGTGCCCAGCGTGTTTTAAGCCACCGGGTAAAGGACTCGAACCATGGTTGACTACATGGGTGTCCAGCGATGTAGCCATCTGCTGGTCCCTTGTAGACATCTTTTTGCTAATTAATTCCTGTCCTATTTGTTTTACGTGGATGTAACGAGTTCATTGAAACTGTAGTCAAATATGTGTGCACGACAAGTTCATTACAGATTCCCTTCTCTAGAGCTGTCATTTCTACTACTCTCCTTATAGCATGGTAAGAAATGGCATGATCACAATTTCTGGTACACATAGCTAAGCATGTCTTTGGGATGCTCATTTGTTTCTTTCTTAGCACTGCTTTTACATACGGACCTCATTTGTCCGCCACAAAACTCTGGTTTCCCTCATTTACAAAACCATAACCTGACCCACCGTTGACTGCATCATTCCAATCACGCAGGTGGCATGGGAGTGTACCAGCTCCGCTCGGCTCTCCAAACAACTCGAGCAATTAAACCTGACCTGTCCTCCCACCTAAAGCGATTGCCCAGTAACACAAGAAGACATTTTCCCATTTCATTAGACAAGACCAAATTGCTTCTCTTAAACTGTACAAAGTCTCTTCTGCTACCATGTCATTCTTGCAAAGCTAACAGTTATGAAATGCCATGTTCTCGTTTTCATTTTTCAAGTCTTTGGTCACTGTGGATTGGAATTTAACTGCATATACTTATGGATCATTCAAATTTTGCTCTCCTTATGGGGAATGACTCTTGCTTTTTTTTTTTTTTATGTTGGTTTGTTTTAATGTCAAGGGATCTACCACTCTTATTATTCATCCTCTTTTAAGCATGTTTTTGGAAAATTGAATGATTGTGTCAAAATTTGACAATGATACATAGTTGCTTTTATTTTCTAATTAAATATTGCAAATCGACCAGACATAGTCAGCTCCATTCACACAAGAAATAGAAAAGCTTCGTACAAATGTGAGAGCAAGGCACTGCAAATCTCATTTTGCTTTGTCAAAGACGGACACAAGATAGATAGGGTACCTATTCTAAATTTAATTTCCCTCACAGTTGTCAGTAAAAACATGTCCCCCGTGCTTGAAAACTTTCTTGCCAGTGTGTCATTGGCAGAGGTGCAGAGCTGGTAACAAAGCAGAGAGCTCACCTTTTTGCTCGCATCATCAGCTCACATCAGGAAAAGTTGGAGACCGCGATGAAACCCATTTTACTTCCCAACTAACAACTTGAATGGCAGACGCTGAAACCATTTCTACTAAGAAAAAAAACCGAAACTCTTCTACTGCCTGTAAAACATGACATTCGCCCATTTCCTACTGTGACTAGAAATGCCAGCTAGTGTTGCCTATTCACCAGCTTATATATGTAATATTTATGTTTATATATATGTATATGAGTAAATGAATACATATATTGTATACACGTATATGTACATACTATACACTTACATATGCTTATATATGTGTATATGTGTTTTTCTTAATATCTGTATTATGCATCTATATAGGTATTATATATTATACAGATATTAAAAAGGAAGAAAACATTGCTTTTAGTAATATTCTACTTCAGATTCAGTAACCCTTATCAACAATGTTTGGGTCCGGAAATATTTCTGGATTTCAGATTGTTACGGATCTTAGAATACTTGCATACAGCTCACAAAAATGGAATTCGTCCACAAGTTTACTGTGATGCAAACATTTCGAAATCCACACGATTTTTTAAAGCCATCGTCCGTCATGGCCATGAGCTTGTCAAAGATCCCGTGTATATGCGTGTATCCTGACACGCACACACGCATTTCCTTCCCATGACAGCACATCAGTAGGACACTGTCCATGCTGAGTTTTTATGGCACGCTTACTTGCTAATCTCTGTGTGCGTATGTGTGTGCATTTATGTGTGTTTTCCTATGTCTGTGGGTATGTCTCTTGTTATTGTTTTTTTTCTGGACAGATTTTGCTATAGGGTGTGTGTGCTCTCCAGAGAGACAGAGAGAGACAGATACAGAAAGCGAGAAATCACCCCCCTGGGGGGGAATGGCCATGCTGCAATCCCTTCTCCTCCATTCTCCTCTCGGGATCTTGGGCACGCACGCATGAGGCGGTCATTTCAAGCCTCCGGGTCCAGGACTTGAACCTCAGTCAGCCATGTGGGCGTCCAGCAACATAACCATTATGCCATCTGCTGATCCCTGTTCTACCATTTTTTTTTGGTCCAATTTCACTTTATTTTCCAGTTGCTTATTTACCTTTCATTCTTGTACAGCTTGGTGTGGTACGTTGTGGTTTTTCAAGGCATGCATACAGTGTGATAATCAGCACCACTGTCAACAAAGAACGTGACATTCTCGTGTCTGTTCAATGTTTGGGGGCCGAACCCCTCCTGTCCGTCCTCCAACACTCACTCCTTTCCTGTAAAGCCATCTGATTTTTGGCCAAGGGCACAAGACCATCCAGTGGGGAAAAGAAAGTCATTTCAGCGAATGCTGCTGAAGAGCTGGGTATCCACCTGCAGAGACCCTAAACTGGATGCTTGCCTCTCGTCATGAACAGAACTCAGCCCCAAATGGATCACAGATCGAAAGGCAAAGCCTCACAGTATGAAACTACTGGTGGAAACAGGAGGGAAGCACTTGAAGACCCTGGAGTAGGCAAAGATTTCTATTTTCTAAACCGCACCTTACTGCAAAACTTCCCCTTTGGGTGCCATGAATCTCACGTCTCCCTGAAGCCTGATCCTAGCCGTCAGCTCCTCTCGCCACCCATAAATTAGAAAAGTACTTGGCGGCCCCAGAATGAGAGATTTATTTGTGGATTCTACATTGCATGGCCAAGCAGACGGTGGAAATAGAAGGCCCCTTTTGTTACCTGCCACCCTGACCTTTGCCGAATTGAAGCCGGTCATCTCAGAAGCATTCCTTTCTTGTTTAAGAAAAACCTCTGGGTTGCCCCCCAATTTGACAATGATTAAATAAAGCCCCGGTCTCTCAGTTCTGTCACCCATTTTGGACAGAAGGTCTTCCAGAAAGGATTGCACAATGGCTTCCCCAAAGCCCTGGTCAAGGCAGAATAAATGGACCTGCAGTCTTGTCATGACAGGAACCCAGAGTGGAGCAAAACCAGGGGTGGACACTGCTACAGCTAAGAAGAGCTCAAAGCATTGACATGGAACTCCACACACCTGCAAATGCTGCATTCTATCTCCAGGCATCGCAAAGACACCTGAGTGAACGTATTTATTTCTTAGGTTTACTTATTCGCTCCATGAGAGAGAGAGAGAGGACAGCATACCCCAAAGACTCCCTGTGTACTGTTTCCTGTTTAGCAACATCCAGCCGCTTGGTGTGGGCACACACACGCACAGCCAACTCAGGCAGGTCTCGGGTTGTAAACCAGGAGCTTCCCCATGTGGGTCAGCCTTGCAGAACACCACCTCTTACCACTGAGCCACTGTCTGGCCTGCCTCCATGAATCCCTGTACTCCATCTGCTGCGATAAACTGAAATCCTTTGGCATCATTGGAATGTCTCTTCACGGGCCAGCAGGTGCTGCAGAGATTAAGGCCCTAGATCCTGCATGGCCGGCTCTGCGGTTCAAGCCCTGGACCCGGCGACTTGAAGGCACACGGGATGCATGTGTATGTGTGCCCAAAATCCAGAGAGGAAAACTGTGGAGAAGGGATTGCAGCATGGCCATCCCCTCCGGGGCGTGATTTCTCACTTTCTCTCAGTCTCTCTGTCTCTTTCTGTCTCTCTCTCTCTGACAAGCACACATGCATAATAGCAAAAGCAAAAACAAAAACAAAGTGAAAGTGATCTCCTCACCTGCATGAGTGAAGCAGGCATGTAAACAACTTCATGAAACAGAAATTACTGAGAGCCAATGAAACAGAACTGAGGCAGAGTGAAGGATCTGCCCCGAGGACTGTTTTGGGGAAGGGCTGGAATGTGTTAGGTAAATACAGAGGAAGGTCACTCGCTTTTGGAAGGAAACGTTCACTCTCACGGACTTATACTTTACAGTAAAACTTGGATGGTCTTGCAATTTTCATTTAGGATGTAGATTCTTTTTTAAAAAATTGGAATTACTTATTTAATTTTATTAATTCATATTATTTTTTAACTTGTACTATGGCACATGAACTTGCTAGAGTGAGACAGAGAGAGAAAAGGAAAACATGAAAAGAAAGAAAGAAGGAAGAGAGAGAGAGAAGAAAAAAGAGTCAGAGAAAGTATAGAAAGAAAGAGAAAGGGAAGGAGAAAGAAAATGAGAGAAAGAAATCAAAAGAAAAAGAACAAAAAGAGAAGAAACAAAGAGAAGAAAAAAGGAAAGAGAGAGAAAGAAGAAAAAAGAAAGAGAAAAAAGAAAAAGAAGAAACAAGAAAAAAGAAAGGAAAGAAAGACAGAAACAGAAAGAAAGAGAAAGAAAGAAAAAACTGAAAAAGGAAGAAAGAGAAAGAAAGAAAGAAAGAAAGAAAGAAAGAAAGAAAGAAAGAAAGAAAGAAAGAAAGAAAGAGAGAAGAAGGGAAAGAAAAAGAAAGGAAGGTACTTGGTTGTCCCAGGATGGAAACCTTTATGAAAAAATAAAATAAAATAAACTTAAAAACAAAAAACGGGTGAGCAGGTGGCATGGAGGTTCAGGTGCTGGACTCCCGCATTGGTGTTACAAAAAAACATGTCAACTCCCTGTGGTCTGCAGAGAAATGCATTGCAGAATGAAGCAAAAATTGTACAGGGCATGACACGACAGAAACTTCTGTCCATAAAGCTGCTGGCTTTCCTTCCATGCCCCCGTCTGAACGTGTGAGTGTGTTTCATCATCTAACTTGTTTCCGCGTGACTTTACCATGAACTAGTGAGTCCTGGAGCGGCGAGTCAAGAGAGAAGGTTCCAAGTCGTCCTTCCAAAGCATCTGACACATGGGGGATGAATGTGCTCCGTCTTCAACTTGAGTTTAAAAACACCTGAAGCCTCCCCAGATAATCCAAGTCCCTTTTCCCCATTTCTTGTGGTGGACTGCGAGTCTAAAAAGAAGAAAAGAAGGCAGGTGAAAGAATGTAGCTCCCGAATAGCTAAAACTGCTTGCTCCTGCATCAACTTCCTAGGTGTGACATCTCCCGAAATGCCACCTGACTTATTTTTGCTTTAGGGTGTGTACGCTCACCAGAGAGACAGGGAGAGACAGAGAGGGAACGTGAGAAATCACCCCCCAGGGGGATGGCCACGCCGCAATCCCTTCTCCTCCATTCTCCTCTCGGGATCTTGGGCACGCACGCATATATGCCCAGAATGAGTTTTAAGCCACCCGATTTGAGACTCAAACTGTGGTCGACTATGTGGATGTTTAGTGACATAGACATTACGCTAACTGCTAGCCTCTATCCGAGGAATTTTTAAACAGTCGATATTGGGAGAGAGGATGAACTAGATAGCACTGTAGCCATTTTGCATAATTTAACAAGTCATCTAGAACGTGAGTATTTATTGAACATTCACTTTTCATTAATTACCACTGTAGTCAGTGTTTAGCAAAACTACGTGTGGAAGAGTACTTTCTCCATGAAAGAATTTTCCTTTTTCTTTTTTTGAGAGGTTTTTTGCCATAGGGTGCGTGCGCTCACCAGAGAGACAGAGAAAGACAGAGAGACAGAAAGTGAGAAATCACCCACCAGGGGGATGGCCATGCTGCAATCCCTTCTCCTCCATTCTCCTCTCGGGATCCTGGACATGCACACACACGTGCCTGGCATGAGTTTAAGCCACCGGGTCCGGGACTTGAACCACAGTTGACTACATGAGAGTCCAGCCACATAGCCATTACGCCAACTGCTGGTCCCGAAAGAGTTTTCATTTTGTAGAATTTACCATCATCTTATAACTCGTGGGATGGCTACACTTAAAGAGGCTTTCAACCTAATTCTTCTCAATTATTATTATTTTTGTGTTTTTTGCCATAGGGCACATGCATTCACTGGAGACAGAGAGAGGGAAAATGAGAAATCACCCCCTGATGGAGAAGATGGCCATGCCACAATCCCTTCTCCTCCGTTCTCCTCTTGGGATTTTGGGCATGCATGCACACGTAGCCAGAGTGAGTTTCAAACTGCCTGATCCAGGACTTGAACTGCGGTCATCCATGTGGGAGCCTAGCCCCTTCACCATTGCACCAGATGCTGACAACGAATACTTCCCAATTATTTACAGAACCACAAGCCGTCGGGACTCAGACACTCCCCATCTGCAGAGTTAGCACCCACGGATTCACCCCACCCTAGATTCAGGCAGGCCAGCCCAGGTGTTATAAAATGAGGGAAGCCGTGGCTTTCTAGCTGCTGACGGAGTGTGTCTGCACTTTTTTCCTTTTCACGGATATCTGATGCCAAGACTGCTGGTAAGTGATCGACGAAAGATCCCTAGTATTCAGAGGGATGTGTATGGGTTCTGTGCAAACTCTCTCCTGTTTAAAGGACTTGAACGTCTACACGGATGGTCCCAACACCAATCCCTTTGGGATACCAAGAGATGATTCTATCTACGGCTCTTCCCAAGAGGAAAACGAAAAGGAGTCGTGGCAGACGTCATATTTACGGCTGCGAAGAAAGAATGTTTTCCAGATGAAATTCCAGCCCCCCAGTCCCTGCAGCTCCTGGCGAGCATCCTCACAGGGTAAGCTCCAACATAGCCCCTCTTGTTTTACAAGAGGCTCAATAAAGCGGGCAGCGAAGAGGAGTCAGCACAGACCTACAAGGACTCTTGAGTCTGACATTCCGCTTTTTCTCTCCACCGTTCTATGGCTTTCGGTGAATTATTAAAAGCTCTACTTAAATTATGGATATGCCTATTTAAATATAGATTTGAAATAATAAGACATGTGTAGAAGCAGATTGTAAATCGCACTGGGCATAAGGAAATTGATACAGATGAGCTTTAGAAGGCTACATCCTAAAGAAAAGAGAATGGAGGGGTCAGCTGGTGGCGTGGTGGTTAAGGTGCTGGACTCCCACATGGCCAAGCGGTTCGAATCCCTGATCTGGTGGCTTGGTACTCACACCGAGCACGTGACCACAGGTGCCCATAATTACAGGAGGAGAATAAAGGAGAAGGGATTGCAGCCTGGCCATCTCTTCTCAGGGGTGATTCCTCGCTTTCCCTCTCACCGTCTCTCTGTCTCTCTCCTGCAAACACACATGCCCCATGGCAAAAACCTAAAGTAAAAATAATATTGATAAAAAAGAAAATGGAATATGCAGACATACTCAAAGCATTAAGAGAGAAAGTGTTTTAGATCTAGGAGACCGCTGACAATCATTTCCAGGGCTGGAACTTGGATAAGGTGAGTGAGAAATTCTGTGGCGTGCAAGTATTTTTTTGTTTGTTTGTTTTGTTTTTAAGAGAGGCACATGCACTTGCTGGAAAGACAGGGCGACAGAAAGAAATGGAGAAATCAACCCCCCAGGGAGTATGGCTATGCCACAATCCCTTCTCCTCCATTCTTCTGGGATTTTGGGCACGCACGCACACACACCTGGCATGAGTTTCAAGCTCGCAGGTTCAGGACTAGAACCACGATCCACTATGTGGGAGTCCAATGATGGAATCACCACTTCATGTGCTGGCTCCTCTTATGCTGTCTATTTTAAAGCTTATATATTTATTTCTTCAATGATGCAAAGGCACTCCCTAGAGTCCTCACAGTGAGACCCTCCCACATCTTCATCCCTCCAAGATCCTACACACACACACACACACACACACACACGCACAGGCCTGGCAGGCATTGGGAAACTCTGGGACTTGAACCCAGGATCATCTGGTGTGGGTCCAACATAGCAGAGCATCGTGTCACCATGGCTGGTCCCTCCTAATGCCTTGGGTCCTTTCTGTAGATGTGTTGCTCGAAGCTGAGTTAGTATGGTGTATTCAGCTGTAGAAAGTGATGGCTAAATGATCATGCTGGTCTCAATTTGTGGAGCCCTAGCGACAGCTCACTTAAAAACAATAATCGGATCCAGTGGACGGTGTGGCGGTTGGGACACTGGACTCCCACATGGCCAACCGCAGTTCGAGTCCTGGATCTGATGGCTTGCTTTCTCACTTTCTCTCTCTCCCTTGCTCTGTCTTCTCTGGTCCAATTGACAAAATAATAAATAAAATAATTATTTAAAAAAATGATAAGGCTAGCAGATGGCAAGGTGGTTGAGGCCTTGGATCCCACATGGCCAAGTGTGCTGTTCAAATCCTGGACCTGGTGGCTTGAAAAACACACCAGGTGCATGTGTGTGTGCACTCAAAATCCCAGGAAGAGAATGGAGGAGAAGGGATTGTGGTGTGGCCATTCCACCTAGGTAGTGATTTCTCACTTTCCCTCTCTCTCTGTCTCTTTCTAGCAATTGCACGTGCCCTATGGGAAAAAGTTTTTAAAATATATTGTAGTAAAATATGCAAAAGATTTTCCACGTTAATCGTTTTTAAGTTTGCAGTTCAGTGGCTTCACGTACGTTCACATGGTTGCACCACTGTCACCACCGTCCATCTTCAGAGCATTTTCATCTTCCCTACGGGAAACTCTGGCCCTGTTATACACCAACAATCTGTTCTTCCCTCCCTCAAGGCCCAGGTGCCACCGTTTCATTATCTGACTCTATGGATTTGACTACTCTTACGGTAATGAAACCCTACAATATTTGTCTTTTTATCATTGATTTATTTCATGTAACCTCATGTCTTCCACATTTATCCATGTGTGAGAATTTTCTGTTTTTTTTTGTTTGTTTGTTTTCCAGTGGGAGTCCAGCATCTTCACCACCACTACCATCTTCTGTCCCCAAGACTCTAGAGGTTTCCATAAATCAGGTTTTTCTGCTTCAAAATTGTTTCCAACTGTGCAACTATATGACCATGCAGTCCAAGATTTAAGCAGGCTTGGGCTGCCCAAATCCTGCCTGTTGCCAGAGCTAGAGCTTGAACAGGCCCTTCGACAGTTTTCATCTTGGAACTCGGTTGTATTCAGAAGGTATTAAAAAAAACACTTCCTCGATCAATGGCAATGATGAAAAGTAAAGCCTTTCCAAAGTGACTTGGCACCGGGGCAGAGCTCCCATGTTTGAATCTTGGTGGGTTTATAAAAAGAGCAAGTGAGGGAACAACAGATGGCGGAAAGTTTACATCACCAGACTCCCATGTACACCAGAGTTCAAGTCCTGGACCCGGCGACTTAAAACTCACAATGGGCACATGTACATGCATGCCCAAAATCCCAAGAGGAGACTGGAGGAAAAAGGATTATGGTATGACCAGCCGCCGTGGGGGAGGATTTCTCACTTTCTGTCCTTCTGTCTTTCTGGCAAGTGCACACGCCCTACATCAAAAATCTCTTAAAAAATAAAAAAGAAAGAAAGAAAAGAAAGAAAGAAAAAGAAAAAGAGGGAATGAGACAGATTGAGATACTTGGACCATGGACATAGTGACACTTACTCTGCTGTACTCTAATCTGTTTTACCATGGAAGCTACCACCAAGAAGACTTTCCACAGATGGGGTCCTTGTGAGCTAAATAAACCTCTATTTATACAACTCACTCATTTTGAGGTATTTTCCTTTATTAGCAACAGAAAGGCTAAAACAATGATCACTCTTTCTTTCTTTCTTTCTTTTTCTTTCTTTCTTTCTGTTTTCTTTTTCTCCTTCTTTCTGTTTGTTTTTCTTTATTTCTTTCTCTCTCTCTTTCTTTCTTTTAGAGAGGCTTTTGCTATAGGGCATGTGTGCTCACCAGAGAGACAGAAAGCAAGAAATCACCCTGGAGGGGGGGGATGACCACACCGCAACCCCTTCTCCTCTATTCTCCCCTTGGAATTTTGGGCATGCATGCATGGATGCCCAGTGTGAGTTTCAAACCTCTGAGTCCAGGCCTAGACCTGCAGTAGGCCATGTGGTTACACCATCTGCGGATTCCTGGTCATTCTCTTTTAAGCATTTGAATTATTCATGAGCTTTAATGTGAGGTCCCCTATAGGGCAGTGATCAGTTCTCACTGATTTCATTGGCAAACTCACATGCATGATATTTCTATGACCCAGGGGGACTCTTCCATCATAAATCAGAAAATTTAGAGTATGCTACTAATCTAGTCTATGTAATACACATGAAGTTAGTTCTCATACCCATTAATCTCAATGATCATCTCATTGCTATGGTCTCTGTCTGATTATGTATTATATACTAGAAACAAGACAATGCTATATCCTAATCAAATACATAGACTTCATTTCAGTTTCTTCCATTTAATTCATATAAATTTTTTTTTGAGATATTTTTGCTATAGGCGTGTGCACTCACCAGAGAGACAGAAGGTGAGATATCACTCCCCATTGGGTATGGCCACACCACAATCCCTTCTCCTCCATTCTCCTCCTGGGATTTTGGGCACACACCCCCTGCATGAATTTCAAGCCACTGGGTCCCAGCCTTCAACCATGGTCAATCAAGTGGGAGTTTAATGCCTTCACTATTACGCTACCTGCTGGCCCCAATATAAAATGCTTTTGAACCAGAAACTCTTATAGAAACTCTTATGGTTCCAAAATGGAAAAGGTCTAGAAAGAAGACTTGGAAATTAATTTTCTTTCTTCTATCCCTCAGTTCTGACAACATATTTTTTTATACTTATTTCTTAAGTTTCCATAGGGTGTGCGCACTCACCAGAGAGAGACATAGAGACAGAGAGAGAGAAGGAAAGTGAGAAATCACCCCCTCTCTGCCGGAGGATGGCCACACCGCAATCCCTTCACCTCCATTCTCCTCCCAGGATTTTGGGCACGCACGCACACACGCCTGGCATGTTTTTCAAGCCGCTGGATCTCGGACTCAAATGGTCGTGTGGGGTCCTGCTACCTAAACCTCCTTGCCACCTAGAGAGGATTGGGTCACTGGAAAAGTCGTGACATATTTTTCTACGTTTTTCTATGCAAAAATGCCTCATGACTTTTCCGACGACCCAATACACTCTGCAGTTGGTGATAAAATCTAACATTTCACTAGGATGTTGTAAATATTAAGCTTTTTTATTTATTTTGCTTGCTAAATGAATATAATAACTGCTATGTTAACGCTCCCACCCTTCCTGTTTTTGTGAGACTATTCGGGGTCTCATCTAGGACAGTGTCAATTAACGCTCATTTACATGTTTGAAGGTGAAGAGAACCCTCCGTTGACTTCCTGTGCCAACTGACTTGATGTGTACAAACGAAACTCCTAATAAGGATAGACATTTGTTTTCTAAACCGTTTAGGGGCAGAATTCATAAACACAAAAGGGACTTCAGTCCATAAAGCTTTTATTTCAAAATTTAGCTGAAGTCTTTTTCTATTATCATGTTGTGCTACAACTGTCTCGCATCTTGTCAGCTGAATTTTAAAACAGCCAACTAAGGACAAGAACTAAATGTCAATATTAATAAAAGGTGTGGAAGAAACGGCAAAGGCTTTACTTAAAAATAAACACAATAATAGTTGGTTGGAATCCTAGTACACTCATGAATGCAAAGAGAAAGTGTTTGAAGTATCTCTTGGGATTATGAACTAATTCAGATACATTTACATATGATTTCTTTTTAGAGAGTTTTGCTATAAGATGTGTGTGTTCGTTGGAGAGACAGAGATACACAGAAAGACAGAAAGTGAGAAATCACCCCCCAGGGGGGTTGGCCATGCCTCAATCCCTACTCCTCCATTCTCCTCTTGGAATCTTGGGCATGCATGCACACGCGCCCGGCATGAGTTTTAAGCCACCATGTCTGGGGCTCGAACTGTGGCTGACTACATGGGAATCCATTGATGTAACCATTAGTCCATCTGCTGGTGTCACATATGTACGATTTGAATGAAAAAATAGATGATATAAAGGACAAATGTTATGATTTCTTGCCACTTAAAAAAAAAAAAAGAAGCTACCAACATTTAGAAAAAGGAAATTAAGTTTTTCAGTAAGAACTGCATGAGAACTAATATCACATTAGAACTTGGAATGTCAAACCACATAACCGGGAATTGCTTATCGGTTAATTAGATCATAAAATATTTCATTAAATATGGACACATATGGACCTGTGCAGTATCTAGCATTGGTAGAATAACTAACCACGAATATGCTAGAAGCGTGAGTTGTCACCTGTAGGTTGAAAACTATGGTAGGACCAGCAGACGGTGAAACGGTTACATCTGGACTCCCAGAGTTGACTGTGGTTCGAGTCTTGTACCCAGTGACTTAAAACTCATGTTGGGCGCGTGTACGTGCGTGCCCAACATCCTGAGAGGAGAATGGAAGAGAAGGGATTGCGGCGTGGCCATCCCCCGGGAGGTAGTTTCTCACTTTCTCTCTTTCTCTGTCTCTCTGGCAAGGGCACATGCCCTATAGCAAAATCTCTCTCTAAAAAAGCAAAAGCAAAACTGTACATTTCAGAGCAGCCTATGGCCTGGTGGTTAAGGCAACTGGGTCCCACATGGTCAAACGGATGCTTCAGAGTCCTGAATCTGGTTCTTTGAGAAACACACCAGGCTCATGTGTGTGCATACCCAAAATTTCAAAAGGAGAGGGGAAATGGAGGGGAAGGGATTACACAAGACCATTCCCATGGGGGGACTTTCTCACCCTCTTTCTCTTTCTCTTTCTCTGCTGAGTGCGTGTGCATCTCTCATAAAATGGAAAAGAACTACACAAGCTACACATCTCAGCTTGACATTCATTGTGGCGCATCCCTCGAGCTGTTTTCTCTGCGAGGAGATAGCTGGAGACATTTTTGGTGCCTACTTCTGGAAAACAGGTCTATTAATACCTAGTGGATAAAGGGCCAGGGGTTCTGAAACAACTCCAAGACAACCTCCATTATAAGTAGGTATTATTGGTCCTGAGGATGGTGTCATGGTTACATCGCTGGACTCCCACATGGTCGACCACAGTTAGAATCCCGGACCCAGCAGCTTAAAACTTGCATCAGGTATACAGATGTACGTGCGTGCCCAAGATCCTGGGAGGACAATGGAGGAGAAGGGATTGCGGCGTGGCCATCCCCCCGGGGGGTGATTTCTTATTTTCTACCTCTCTGTCTCTCTGGGGAGTGCACATGCCCTATGGCAAAAAACTCTATTAAAAAATAATAATAAGGGAACCAGCAGTTAGCGTAATGGCTATGTCGCTGGACTCCCACGTAGTCGACCGCGGTTCAAGCCCTGGACCCGGTGGCTTAAACTCACGCCGGGCGCGTGTGCGTGCGTGCCCAAGATCCCGAGAGGAGAATGGAGGAGAAGGGATTGCGGCGTGACCATCCCCCCCTGGGGGGTTTTCAAGTTTTGGTAATTATGAATAAAGTTGCTGTAAGTATTGTCATACTCAGGACCAGCAGGTGGCGTGGTGGTTAAGATGCTGGACATTTCCACATGGCCAACCATGGTTCGAGTCCTGGACTTGGTGGCTTGCTTTCTCACTTTCCCTTTTCTCTCACTCTCTGTGTCTCTCTGGTTAAATAAAAATAATAATAACTGAATGAATAAATAAAATGAATTAAGTAATTCTTTAGAAATAATAATAATAATAATAATAAAATAAGTAGGTATTGTTTGGGCCCAAAGATTGAGAGAGCTGAGGTGGAGAAATTTCACAGGGACTGTCCTATAATTCCTGCAACATTCCTCAGTTAACTAAGAACACAACTAAGCCACACAAAAAGTAAGTTTTTGTTTGTTTTGTTTTATGTTTGTTTTTGCCATAAAGCACATGGCATGCGCTTGTGGGAGAGAGAGACAGAGACAGTGAAAGAGAAAGTGAGAAATCACCCCCTGGTGGGATTGTCCACACCACAATCCCTTCTCCTCCGTTCTCCTCTTGGGATCTTGGGCATGCATGCACACACATATAGCCATTGTGATTTTCAAGCTGCCGGGTCCCGGACTCGAACCATGGCATCGGCCATATGGAATCCAGCTGCCTTTACCTCTACACCACCTGCTGGCCCAGGCTCTTTCTTTTATTCTTGTCTTACAGCTTTCTCATCTCTTGCCCAATGCGTAATTGCCATGAGACTTGATGGGCGAATGCGGGATGGAGCTGGATTCTCCTCCATTGGCAGCCTGTGTGCTATCCTGACCCTACCTGGTAACTAATTAGCTAGCTCCATTTCCTGTCTTCCCGTTCTCATCAGCCGGGCCTTCCACTTCCTGGCCGGACAGGACAGTCGCTAATGAACATTCTAAAACTGCACAATGGATCATTGTTCCCTTGGACCACTTTCAGCAGAACCTGAGCAAATTTAAATGCCGGTTGCTGTCGCTGCTGTCATCGGTGGATTGTGTTTCAAAATGACTCTCCCTAAGTCTCGCTGAAATAATGGAAGAGAAGAAGTTTAAACGTCTCTTGTAAAAAGCACCTAATGGGGACATTTCTGATCTCTTCTGCTCCATTGTTACTGTGATTTATAGGGAGGACTACAACCGAATGAATAATAAATGCCTTAAGTAAAACTCCATTTTAATTAAAAACAAAGCGTAAGCCCACTTGGAAAATAGATGAGGGTTTAGAAAATGACCTTTTAACCACAGGCTGATTTTTTCGACTTGTAAGACTCTGGAGGGACGCTACGAAATAAACTCTATTTTTACTGGCTAGGTCAAATAAGATCTAAAGCGTACAAAGAGACCACATTGTTTTGGGGAAAGCAATTTCTGTATTTCTTTTTCTTCCTTTACTTAAATAACGGTAGCAGTTGATAGTGAAGATGAGAAGTTAACTAAGACATTGAAAACCTGAATGAATGCACTTGTTTTTATTTTCCAAGGGCTACAGTTTTACATATTTACATATGTATGTATGTATGTGTGCAAAACAGAGACAGAGAAAGGGGAAGTATGAAATCACACCCCAAGCGAGGGAGCTACACCGTAGTCCCTTTGCATCCAGTCTCCTCCTGGGATTTTGGGCACACATGCACGCACATCCAGTGTGAGTTTCAAGCTGCCAGGTCTGGGAGTCGAACCACAGTCAGCCATGTGGGAGGTCAGTGCCTTAACCACCATACCAAATGCTGATCCCCTAAGGGCTATTATTAAAATAATGGCTCATCATACAATCATTCAAATCAGAGACAAAAAAAAAAAATGGCAGAAAGTCGTCATGTTCCCAGTTTTTCATCCTGTCAGTATCTCTTTCTTTCACTCTCTGTGTGAAATGACTCAGAGGTCCATTAGATTTCTACAAGATAGAGAGACTACCCCAAAATAACCTTGAAATTTATCCAGGAGAGTTTTTTTGTTTATTTGTTGGTTTGTTTGTTTTTAAGATGTTTTTGGTACAGGGTGTATGCACTCGCCAAAAAGACAGAGAGAGACAGAGAGACAGAAAGCGAGAAATCACCCCCCGGGGGGATGGTCACGCCGCAATCCCTTCCCCTCCATTCTCCTCTTGGGATCTTGGGCACACACACACACGTGCCCGTTGTGAGTTTAAGCCACTGGGTCTGGGACTTGAACCGTGGTTGACTACATGGGAGTTCAGTGACATAGCCATTACACCAACTGCTGGTCCCAATCCAACAGAGTTTCAAGAACTATCAAATCATTTATGTCTTGTTCTTTAATTATTTGTTTAATTTTATTTATTATTTTTACTTTAATTTGCTATAAGGCAGATGCACTCACCAGAGAGAGAGAGAGAAAGAGACAGGGAAAGCAAGAAAGCAAGCTTCTAGGTCTAGGACTCAAACCATGGTTGGCCATATGGGAGCCCAGCACCTTAACCACTATGCCATCTGTTGGCCCCTATGTCTTACTTTTATTTTTTCTTTTCTTTTTTAAAAATATATTTTAAAATTGCTATTCATACATTCAATCTTTTAGATTGTGAAGAGACTTTACCCAGCACGATATACACCTCAGTCCAGCCCAGCTGAGACCATCATACACATCCTTGTCGAAAAATAATAAACCTTATCTGTCTCCCACGAGTGTCTTACCTCTCCATTTTAGGTGGGAATGTAAATCAGTCTCATTTTTGTTTTTGTACTACTTTACTCAGAAGCTAAGCTTCCAGGTTCTGGAAAATTCCATTGAGTATCCTGTTACCAACTCTCTAATATTGTTTTTAAGTGTCCTTTTTTCTTCCATGAGTGAGAAAGACAGACACAGAAAAGCAAGGACAAGGAGAGAGAGACAGAGACAGAGAGACACTCTCAGGAGGGAATTTATTACCATCACCACCACCACCCCCCTCCAGCGTCAGCCAACCCGATCCTGGGCACTGGCATTCCCAGTGTGCTCAGAGCGGTCTCCAGACTCGAATCTGTAACTTCCCCACGGGGGTCAGCTCTGCAGAGTGTTCCCGTACCATGGCACCATCATCTAACCCCAGTTCTCCAAAGTTTCACCCAAACAATAAAGAGCGAGGTGAGGTCATAAGGACCCAGTAGGGCAATACATTGTGGGATTTTCAAATTAGACTCTACTGCCAAGCAGAGACAGTGCAAAACATTGTTGTCCAACTAGATTTGGAAGGGGAGTTCTTCTGCAGAAGGACGGAGGAAAAGAGAACTTGTACATAGAAATATGAGTGTATTTTGTGCACTCTGGGAAGACAGAGGGCATGCATGTCTATACTAAATGTTTCCTATTTCCTCTCTTTAACACCTTACTCCTCTGACCACCTTCACAAAGCATAGTCTTGGGTCTTGGCCATGTTTGGCTCATGGGTCTGCATTTGGGGGATTTCTATTCGTCATGAGATGGCTTCGGGCTCCAGCACTGAGTGGTTTCTGGAAGAAGGTGGCTTAGGAAAACCTCTTTCAGCAGAAAGGTTAATGGATCATTTATATTCCAGCCAATATGACTAATCTGAATTACTGACGGTGCCATTTCAGATGGACTCTTCGGGGAAAGTGTGACTTGTCATGCTTCTCATTCCGTGTAATGCCACGTATTATCAATCTCTCAGACAACAGTGCAGTTGGCCACGGTCTCCAAAGCAGGAAGCTGTTTCTAAAATGCTGTGACCAACGGCTGGATATCTGAGGTCAAGGTGTGGCAGGGTTAGCCCCTCCCGGGCTCTGTCTCCTGGGCTTATCGACGACATCTTTGCAGTGTCCTCAGATGGCCCACCCATCTTCTCTTCTCCCGAGAAGACTTCAAAATACTCACGAGCCATGTCTCTCTTTCCAAGACTGGCTGGCTTTGTTTAGCATGAAATCCTCTCTATCCATCCCCTTTGTACACTTTGTATCAAATATCAAGGTCTCATTTTTAAAAATTATTTAATTTTATTTATTTATTAATATTATTTAATGTGCTCAGAGAGAGAAAGAGAAAGCAAGGAAGCAAGCTGCCAGGGCCGGGACTCAAACCACTGTCAGTCATGTGGGAATCCAACACCTTACTACCATGCCGCCTGCTGGACCCTAGGATCTCACTGTTTTCTATGGCTGAGTAGCAGTCCATAGTGTGTATGTGCCACAGTTTTTCAATCTAGTCATCAGTATATGCTAATATCTTTGACTTGATTGGTATGTGTTTCCTTGATGTGGAAAAAAGAGTTTTTTACACAGTAGAGATGTATAGTGATTAAATGTACATTTATGAAGCACCAAATAGAAAAAAGTAGAAAAATGGAATTTAAATATGAGTTGATGTGGTGCCAAGCCATTTTGAAATTCATGCAGAGTGTTTTGTGAAATGCATTTGCCTAAACTTTTTGAAGAAACTTTGACAAAAATGTCAGTCGTATTGAACAAGAGTCCATCCCATGACCTTTGATATTAATTGCCTCTTCAAAGGTCCTCCCTCCAAATACATCCCATTTTGAGGTTCTGAGTAAGGATTTCAACGTATATATTCTCGTAGGGGGGCTTAAGTCAGTCCATAAGACTGGGTATTATGATTTTCTTGGTCTTGGCTGGCATTCCCGTGAATATTATGACTGGCAAGATCATCAGTGCTGGGAACATCAAGGGGAGATTATGGTTTGGGAGTATTTTCTGTTTCTTTATTTCATGGTAGCTTCTACCTACCAATGACCTGAAGAGACGCTGTGTTATTTGGTGCAAAAAATTGCTGATGGTTATAGGACAGAGGACAATAACTTAAGACATATGGATTTTAAAAATAATATTCAGTGGGCCGACAGGTGGCATGGTGGTTAAGGGCACTGGACTTCCATAATGGGTGACCATGGTTTGAGTCCCGGACCTGGCGGCTTGCTCTCTCACTTTCTCTCTCTCTGTCCTTCTCTGCTCAAATTAAAATAGATAAATAAATAAATAAAGTCAAATAAAATCATTCTTAAAAAAATAATATTCAGAAAAGCAACAGAGAAAATGACCAAATCAATTTTTCCTTAAAAATCAAATAATGTACCAAAAACCTCTCTGTTCTCACTTTTTGTTTTTTTGTTTGTTTGTTTGTTTGTTTTACAGAGTTTTTTTTTCTATAAAGTGTCTGTGCTCAATGGAGAGGCAGAGAGACAGAAAGTGAGAAATCACCCTCTAGAGTGGATGGCCATGCCACAATGCCTTCTCCTCCATTCTCCTCTTGGGATTTTGGACACACACGCGCGCACACACACCAGGCGTGAATTTCAAGGGCTGGGACTCGAACTGCGGTTGACCATATAAGAGTTCAGCACCTTAACTACTACACCACCTGCTGGCTCCACTAGGTCAACTTAATTCCTACCTAGGGCAATAAACTGATAGGAGTAAGGTAGTCTCCATAGGGAATGTTCCCCGGACCTCAGAGTCCACATTGGGCATGTGGGTTATCAAATTCCTCAGATTCCTTACCTGAGGCAGAAAAAATCAAAGGCAGATGGAATTAAGGGAATTGGAACAAAGAAGCCAGCTACAAGGAAAGATCTCTCATCCTATGTATTCACAACAGGACCCCATAATAAAAGTAAAGCCTAACCTCATTCCCAACACTGTTGTCTTCTAAGAGCTGCCCACCCACATGCCTTCCTGGTATGGAGGTATTTTTCTTTTCTATTAAAAATCTTTGCTTTTGGGGTCCAGCAGGTGGCATGGTGGTTAAGGCGCTGGATACTCCCACATGGCTGACCACAGTTCGAGTCCTGGACCTGGTGGCTTGCTTTCTCACTTTCCCTCTCTCTCTCTCTGTCTGTGTCTCTCTCTGGCCAAATGAAAATAAATGAATGAATACATAAAATTAAATAAATGTTTTAAAAGATCTTTGCTTTCCTATTTTAAGAACTTCACTTTTACTCTCCCCCCCCTTTTGATGATCTGCCCCTCTAATTCTTCATGACCGCAAGACACAAACTCTTCATCTCAAAAATCCAGCAATGTGGCGACTTCCAAAATGCGCCATTTTTCACTTTCTAGACCAAAGTACTCTCCACATCTGACTCATTTTAATTGACTTGGCAATTTAAAGAACAAGTTTCCATGATATATATAAGTTTAAAATATGTGCACGTGTGTTGGGGGGCCAACGTTGTATTCTATATCATGTGTGGTTGAGTCACTTTCATTATTTAGATATTCGAAGGTAGCATACGAGATGATCTACCTAATCGTAACTGCTGGCTGCAGGATGATCCTTCCTACAGACAGGGAAGTCAACTTTATGTTAATTTATGTGTCCATGCATAATTGATTTGACAATGTTGACTCATTTGTGTTGACAAAAGTGACTAGGAGTCCATTAAACAGCAGGGAGAGTTTTACTGCAATTCCATACAATAACAAGGAATGCTTCTCTCATGTAATAATGCTTCAAAAATTGCTGTGGATGGGCCAGCAGGTGGTGTGCAGTGAAGAGTAGTGGACTCCCATATGGCCAACTGTGGTTCAAGACCTGGACCAGGAGGCTTCAAAATCACACCAGATATGTGTGTGTGTGTGCCCAAAATCGTGAGGCAAGAATGGAGAATAAGGGACTGCGGCATGACCATCCCTCCAAGAGATGATTTCTCACTTTCCTTCTCTCTGTCTCTTCAGGGAGTGTATGTACCCTATGGCAAATTTTTTTTAAAAAGTTGTTGGGCCAGCAGGTGGCATGGTGGTTGAGACGCTGGAGTCCCACATAGCCAACCATAGTTCAAATCCTGAACCTGGTGACTGGCTTTCTCACTCTTCTTTTCTCTCTTGTCTGTCTCTCTCTGATTAAAATGGAAGAATAATGATAATAAATAAAATAAAGAAATCTTTGTGCAGTCTCTGTATTTTTCCTCGAGTATGATTCTATGATGAAGAAAGTGATCATCTAAAAAAGTTTTTCTCATATTAATAAGAACCTGCGAGGCTCACATATTGTGAACATTAAAACTAGGTTTCCATAAAAGGTTGCATAACTAATACTATTTTTCTTCTACAGGGTGCACACACTCACCAGAGAGAGAGAGAGAAAAAGTGAGAAACCACCCCTTGGAGAGATGGCCTCCCCAAAATCCCTTCTCATCTGCTTACCTCTCAGGATTTGAGGCACGTGCACACACACACACACACACACACACCTATGTTTCTCAAGCTGCTGGATCCAGGACTCAATCCATGAAGCTGGTCATGTGGAATCCAGCACTGGAAGCTTCATGCTACCCGCTGGCCTCCCAGTGGTATTTTTAACCCGAGAAAGGAATACTATATTTTTTTAAAATGTTGATGATACTGCTATTCTACCAGGATGAAAAAAAAAAAAAAGAAAAAGAAAAAGAAAAATGTAGGTAACTATAGGAAAATGTTTATAAAACTCTTAGCTTTTCTTTTACTAAGTTTTTTGTTTTTATTTTTTTTTTCAGATAACACTTCCCTTTTAAGACAAAAAGTGTATTAACCTATAGTGAGAAAGCAGATGGTATTTGGGTGGAATAGCCTGTGTGTTTAAAGTTTTATAACTCTGTCTTTCTTTGGGAGGGCAGGCATAGCAGGAGTCATAGTTTTTTCTGTTTATCCTACAAATACACGAGTACACAAATTAAATGCATTCATTTAGGCCAGACCTATAAGATGGTGGTTAAGGGAATCCAGATCCCACACAGCTGACCACAGTTCCAGTCTTGGCCCCCAAGGCATGAAAAACATGTTACTGCGTGTGCATGCATGCCCAGAATCTCAACACGATGGAGAAGTGGTGGTGAAGAGATTGCGGTATGACCATACTCCATTGGGGTTCCCTCTCTCTCTCGCTCGCTCGCTCGCTCTCTCTTCCCTCTCTCTAGTGAACACACAAAGCCCCTGGCAATGAAAACAAATGAAAAGGAAAGAAAGAAAACAATATATTCATTTCTATAACTACTAAGGGACTTAAATTCATAGAAAATTGGAATCCAATATGACCCTAGGGGACCATGTGTGTGTGTGCTCTCAAAATCCCAAGAGGAGAATGGAGAGAAGGGAATCATGGTGTGGCTATCCTCCTCAGAAGTGATATCTCACTTTTTCTCTCCAAAACTCGCTCCGACAAGTGCACATACCCTATGGCAAAAATCTTAAAATAAGGAGCCAGCGGGTGGCCTGGTGGTTAAGGCACTGAACTCCCACATGGCTTGCTTTCTCACTTTCTCTCTCTCTCTCTGTGTCTTTCTCTGATGAGTGCATGTGCCCTCTAGCAAATTAAAAAATAATAATAATAAATAAAATGAAATAATTATTTTAAAAAAGAGAGAGAGAGAGAGAGAAAACTTACTTATTCTTACAGCTCTAATGTCTTTGCAGTCCTGGGCATAACAATCTGTCTTCAGCAAAGTTGAAGTGTCCTTAAGAATTAAAAAAAAAAAAAAAAAATTGAATGTCCAACATGTCCCTAAGAATTAAAAAAGAAAAAAAAAAGAAAAAAGAAAAAGGAAGTGGAAGGAAGATAGATAAGTTTGGGATCAGTCAAAGATAGTGACCATCATAAAATCGTCGTCCTCACTCTTCCCTTTGTGGTTGATGGTGGTGTTTTCATTTGCTATGAATATGTGTGCTCACCCAAGAGAGAAAGTGAGAAAGCACCTTGCAGGGTGGATAGCCACATTGCAATCTCATCTCCATTTTTCTCAGGATTTTGGGCATGCATGCACATGTGCCTGGTGTGTTTTTCAGGCTGCGTGGTCTGTTTATCATTCAGGTATAGAAGATACCATGCCAGATTCTGAAATATGGTTCAAAAGAAACCTTCACATTATCCTTTGCAGTTACACAGGTGATCTTGCATATGAAAAAATGTTCTTTTTTTTAAAAAAAAAAATGGTATTTTTTCATTCAGTCACCGTGTATCATTATAATACACAAATGAATTTTCCCATCACAAATCCACTGTATGTTGTTTCAAAGATAATACCATACACATAATCATCAACAGGTAATTTTCCATTTTTGTGTCCCTTACAGATTTTGCTTCTTTCTTTTTTCCCCTTGATTCCTACCCTCTTGCCCTCCCCCATTTTCCACCCTCCTCCCACACCGTCCCTGGTACCCACAGTTGTTCTTCATACTTTTATATCTTCCAGTCTTTCAGTGTCTGCCATGGAGTGCAGACGTTGCATATTTACTGAGTGGTGACATACAATGCTTCTCTTTCATAGTCTGGCTTGCTTTGCTTAGCATGTAGAAAGTGCTTTGACTCAAATTTTCAGACCAGCTAAAATTTCCTTGTCTCTGCAGCTCTTTCTTTATGTGGAGTTATGTTGTGAAGTACAAATGGGATTAAGACATTTTTGTGCATTTGTTTTTTTCATTTTTATCTGCCTAGATCACTCCAATCATAGCTTTTTTTCACCGAGATTCTTTAAACACAGTTCATTCTGATGAAGAAACAAGCTCAGTTAAAAACCAATTGACTGGGACCAACAGGTGGCATGGTGGTTAAGATACTGGTCTCTCACATGGCCAACTACGGTTTGAGTTCTGGACCTGATGGCTTGCTTTCTCTTTTTCCTTCTTTCTGTCTCTCTTTGATAAAATTTTAGAAAATAATAATAAATAACAATAATAAATAAAATTAAAACAAAATAATTATTTGTAAAAGTCAGTTAATATTGGGACCAGCAATTGGCATAATGGCTATGTAGTTGGACTCTCATGTGGTCGAACAGGGTTTGAGTCCCAGGTCTGGTGGCTTAAACTTACGTCAGGTGCGTGTGCGTGTGTGCCCAGGATCTCAAGAGGAGAATGGAAGAGAAAGGATTGCGGTGTGGTCATCCCCCCTGGGGGTGATTTCTCGCTCTGTGCCTCTCTGCCTCTCTTTGTCTGTCTGGCAAGTGCATGCACCCTATAGAAAAAAATCTCTCCAAAAAAAAAAAAAAGTCAGTTGATATGTTGTGTTAGCGATCTTGTCAAAAATAACAGGCAATAGGATTGAGAAACAGGACACATTTTTTAACTGACAGTATTTTCACATCTCCTGTGTGGTTGCAACCAAACTCTTCTTGGAAACTTTCAAAACTCTGTAAATAAATTTCATTGTGCTTAATTTTTTCTTTTGTATTCATGATAGAGCACATGAAGCATGTAAGAGAGAGAGAATAAGAGAGAGAGAGATGGCCACCCTCTATAGAACCTCATCCCCCTGTAATTCCCTTTCCCCTGTTGTCCAGCCTGCCCTATCTTGGGCACACACACACAGATACCTGCTATGATTCAGGCTAAGCCAGACGGGGATTCAAACCACCGTGGCCATGTGAAATCTGGTTTCTCTTGAGTGATCCATTACCGCTGTGCCAGAAAACAGGGCCTCACTCTACTTTCAAAAATTATGATACAGGCCAGCAGGTGGCATAGTGGTGGAGGTGCTGGGCTCCCACATGGTCAACCTCGGTTTGAGTCCTGGACAGGGTGGATTGAAACTCACACCATGCACGTGTGTGTGTGTGTGTGTGTGTGTGTGTGTGTGTATGCCCAAAATTCCAAGAGGAGAATGGAGGAGAAGGGATTGCAGTGTACCCATCCCTTATGGAGGGCGAGTTCTTGCTTTCTGACTCTTTGTGTCTCTCTGTCTCTCTGGTGAGTTCACATGCCCTATAGCAAAAATCTCTGAAAAATAATTAAATACAATAGATCTTCTAATGCTGCTAAGTGTGCTTGATAAATTGATTGCAAACGGCTATGATTGCATTTCATGATATACAAAAGACACACCTTGGATAACTCAGGTGACCACAATTGGTTACATTTGGGGGTTTTCAACAATATCACTTTCCATGAAAAACAGAGCTTTCTTACCCAGCGTCCACTGGGTTGGGTTGTGTCCAGAGTCTTAGACCCACTGTGCTCAGAAATCCTTCTAGTTTCCCTTCATAGTTTTGTTTATGGAAAGTTTAGGGCCACCAGATGGTGGCTAAGGCACTGTATCCCACATGGCTAACTGCAGTTCAAGTCTCAGATCTGTGTCCTGAAAAACATGCCAGGGATGTGTACATGTGTGCACAAAATCCTGAGAGGAGAAGAGAGGAAAAGGGATTGCAGTGTGGCCATTTTCCCTGGGGGTCATTCCTCACTTTTCTTCTCTCTCTGTCTCACTTTCTCTCTAGCGAGTGCATATACCCAGTGGGAAAAAAAAATTAAAATTGGAATGTTTGTAAAAGACAGTTTCCATGCCAGGAAACAATCCACAAGTTCTCATTTTCAGTTATTTTATTTTTTTAGAGGGTTTTTATAATAAGGTATGTGTGCTTGCCAAAGAGACAGACAGAAAGTGAGAAATCACCCCCCAGGGGGAATGGTCATGCTGCAATCCCTTCTCCTCTTAAGATTTTGGGCATCCATGTGAGCTTTAAGCCACTGGGTCTGGGGTTCGAACTATGGTTGACTACATGGAAGCCCAGCAACATAACCATTATGTCAACTGTTGGTCTCAGTTTCAGTTATTTTCATGTTGAGTTGATAGCCTCTTGCAACTGAAGGGCCAAGTCATGGCAGATTGTTTTTTAACCGAAAATATAACATTTATGAATGAGAATACACACATCTGCACATAAAGCAATCTTTTAAAATTTATTTAAAATCACTTTACATGTTGACGTCTATATTAGATATAATGAAAAGAGAAGTAACCTTTCAAAGTTGGAAGACAGGATATTATCTGGTATCAGAAACTAATCGTCATTAAAATGATAGTTTCTTTTCTCAAAAGAAAAAAAAAGCTTGGGTTCAAAAATCACTTTTGCATTAAAAAAAAGTCTTTGAAATAAAAATGTCATATCAAACAATAAAATTGAGTTCATCAGGAGACAAGAGCTGTTAGCAAATTAATTGAACTAACGATTGCTGTTCTGTTGCGAAGGAGAACTCTTACCTGAAGCAGAACAGGCTGTTTTTCCCAGAACTGGCTGTAATTCTGTGAGCTCATTGACTTTGGGTCAATAATCAAGTCCCTAAAATATGAAAAGCAATTAGAAGAAGATTGCCTCAAGTGGGGGAAAATACGAGCTTGTACTCGGGCACAGAAGAACAATAACCTCGCTCTTAACGATAAATTGTGCCAACACGTAAAAGTCACACTGACATATCTGAAATAAAAATGGATTCAAGTTGTAAATGTCAGAAATGAAGATACCATCTGGATCATGATCCTAGAACAAGCATATAGGAAAACCTTTTTCTCGAAAGAGTACAAGTGTCATGGTTACCTTCCTGGACTCCCACGTAGTCAACCATGGTTCGAGTTCCAGACCTGGTGGCTTAAACTCACGCTGGGCGCGTGTGCGTGCGTGCCTAAGATCCTGAGAGGAGAATGGAGGAGAAGGGATTGCGGTGTGACCATCCCCCCTGGGGGGTGATTTCTCGCTTTCTGTCTCTATGTCTCTCTCTGTCTGTCTGGCGAGCACACGCGCCCTTATAGCAAAAACCTCTCCAACAAAAACAAAAAGAAAAACAAAATAGCTGCATTGGGTACCTGCTTCCATTTTCCCGTGTCACCTGCAGCCATGGATAGACCACCATATGTACTGTCTTACTTATTGATTGTTTTCCATTTGCTTTAAATACATTTATTCCACCCCATCCTCTCTCCGCCTGCAGTGGAGACAATTAGTCATCTATTGTGTATAAATTCCCCCCAACGATCGGTTGTCTGAATCGACAGGACGTTCCCACTTAATGAGTGTTTTAGTGTCAGAGAGCGAGAAATACTCTCATTAGGAAGAATTAACACATGTATTTTCAGTCTCTCAAAATTATGTGCTTTCTCTCACAGTTTGTAAAACCTCTCCATAAAACATCCCTGCTCTAATTATGGGGCATAATAAATATCCATCAAAAAACCCAGTTTTTTTTCCTTGGGAGTATCTCTGCTGATAGCACAAACTGAACCAAATTATGATTTTTTAGCGGATGAAGTCATCATCATCCATCTAGTAGGCAGGCTTCCTTTGGGAGGAAAAAAAAAATCAATGTATCCCCCAATCGCAACGATTATTAAGAAAGTAATATTATTATATTTATATTACTACATCATGCATTCAACCTTCTCTTAATCTCTGTTTTGAAAAGGTGAAAAATAGAGTTAATATACCTGCATTTTTTTTTAGATGTTTGCTTAAGGGCATGCCTACTCACCAAAGAAAGGCAGGCTGAGAGACAAAGGGAGAGTGAGAAATCGCTGCTCAGGGGGGATGGCCACACTGCCATCCGTTGTCCCTCATCCTCCTCTCGGGATTTTGGCCACATGTGCACACATGCCTGGCGTGTGCGTTTCAGGATCTAAGACCTGAGCCACGCTGTCCTTCTGAAAAACCCAGGTACTTTAACCATTGCACCGACAGCTGGCTCCTACAGCTCATGTTTCACCCTGGATTTCCTATTCTAGGACACATTTTAGTAGTCGCCAACTGCTTTTTTTTTTATTTTATTTTATTTTTAATTTCCCTCAAAGAAACCTTTACTTCTTTTCTGTTTCTTTTCTAGATCTTCCTTTCATTTCAGCTTGATCAATTTGTGAGAAGCAGAGGGACAAGGAGACACGGCAAGACTCAGTCAACTGAAAAACGTTGAATACCTTAGTAACTCTTGCTTGTATCTATTAAGGGATGACACTAATATTGAGTAGCCAGGAAGGTCATGATGCATTTTTGTTTTGTTTTGTTTTGTTTTGTTTTTGGAGAGGCTTTTGCTATAGGGCGCATGCACTTGCCAGACAGACAGAGAGAGACAGAGAGACAGAAAGCAAGAAATCACCCCCCAGGGGGGATGGTCACGCCGCAATCCCTTCTCCTCCATTCTCCTCTCCCTTCTCCTCCATTCTCCTCTCGGGATCTTGGGCCCTCACGCACACGCGCCCGGCGTGAGTTTTAAGTTACCAGGTCCAGGACGTGAACCACGGTCCACTATGTGGGAGTCCAGCGACATAGCCATTACGCTAACTGCTGGTTCCCATGATGCATTTTTGTCTAGAAAAAATAAAAGCATCATGATGTTTCCGATGATCCAATTTTATGATTTTTTCAATTCTCTTGCTTTTGCATGATGTAAATATGTACAGTAATTAAATGTTAAAAAAAGAAAAACATTTAAATTAAAAATTTAATAGAAGAAACCTTCACTTTTTTATTTTTGGGAGAATTATTCATTTAACTTTATTTGTTATTATTATTATTCAAGTTGTGCAGAGAGAAATAAGGGAGAGGGAGAGAGAAAGCAAACTGCCAAGTCTGGGACTCGAACCTCAGCTGATCGTGTGGGAGTCCAGCTCTTAACCACCATGTGACCTGCTGGCGGTGAAACCATCACTTGTAACTGTATGCAACGTCTGTAACTTTTCCGAAGGGACCCTATATGTGCTCTGAAGACTGGCTTCAATTAGACAGAAGGCTGGGTCCCGTGAGCGAAGGTGAGATATTGCCGAACAGTCTCGTCAGACAGTGAGAAGTGCTCTGTGTTGCTTGGGTCCATTTTCCCTTTCAGGGCCTCCACTTTATTCTCACTGCTAGAGACAGATGCTGTTCGTGAAGCCACAATGTCAAATGTGAGTTGATAACCGGGTGTCAACCCCTTCATGTCAGCAGGAGGTGGACGACATGGAACTGTTACATCTCTCCTCCTTCTGGTGAACTTAGCTGCTATTTTATTTCTATATTTCATTCATTTTTATTGCCACGGGGTCTTGTGCTCATCTGAGACAGAGAGAGACAGAGATAGAGAAAGTAAGAAATCACTCGTCCAACCCCGGGTGGGATGGCCACGCTGCAAACCCTTCTCCTCCATTCTTTTCTTTTCTCGGGATTTTGGCCATGCATGGAATTCTTTCTTTTCTTGGAATTTTAGGCATGCATGTACACGCACTTGGTGTGTTTTTTAAGTCACCGGGTTTAGGACTTGAACCACACAGTGGGCCACATACCCAGCCCTCCCACCCTCTTATTTAAATCAAATCCAGGGCTGCCGGGTGTGTGGTGGTTCAGGGCACTGGACTCCCACACAGCGGACCATGGTTGGAGTAGCTGACCTGGTGACTCGTTCCCTCTCTGTCGCTCGCTCCATCCCTCTCTGATCAAATTCAAGTAAATAAATAAAGTTAAATAAAAATAATTTTTAAATAGATAAGTCCAAGCTAACGGGGCCAGCAGATGGCAGGGCTTGATTTTTCAAGCAGCCGGGTCAAAGACTTGAACCGCAGTGGACCATGTGGGCGTCCAGCCCCTTCAGCAACCTCTCGCCTCCCTTGACGATACGTGAAGCACAATGCAATGTATTAGCATGAAATAACGCATAGCCAAAAGCTGGAAAATAAATATTCAATGGGTGGATGGAATTTTTATAATATGCACACGAATATTGTACCATTTCATTGATGAAGTAAATATGACAATGCTTGTAGCTTTGAAAAATCCATGATGGGCCCGCCTGTATTTTCCAGCGCCCGGCCACCTCATTTAGTCAATGATAAACCTTCTTCTTCTCCCCCTTTATTTGCATTCCTCACTTTGTCCTGGGAAGGAGCAAAGACAACTGATTAAACCCCAACCGGCCTAATGAAATATTTATTAAAGGATGAGCATACTGCCGGGGGGAAGAAGGGTTTCGATGCTATCTGCCAGTGAAGTCCTGCTTTCTCAGTTCTTGTCATGGATCCTAACAGGACTTGACTCTTGCTGTGTCCAGAGCAATGGAAAATGGCAAATTAACAGTAGTAGAAAATTTGGGCTCAAAAAAAAAAAAAAGGCAAAAATTAAATAGGATGTCAAACATGGAGAGAATCCATGGCTTTTGGAGATCCAGTGACATTTTGAGGTCCTCACTGGAAAATTCAGGGCTTCTCATCCCGCCCGTGATGGGCAGTCAGTGTATTAATGGAAATCCTTCCTGAGCTTGGTCTCTGCCAACGAGTTCATACGGCTGACCTCACATTCGGGACAGGAACATCGAATAGCTCATAAAGCCTGATGTGATAGACAGGGTTTGGTTTCGTTCTAATGCTTAAACTATCCCCTGTAAGAATGAACACTTCCAGGGATGGCAGTTCAAGTCCCAGACCCAGTGGCTTAAACTCATGCCGGGCGCGTGTGCATGCGTGCCCAAGATCCTGAGAGGAGAATGGAGGAGAAGAGATTGTGGCATGGCCATCCCCCAAGAGAGGTGTTTTCTTGCTTTCTGTCTCTCTGTCTCTGTCTTCTTGGTGAGTGCATGCACCATATAGCAAAACCTCTACCAAAAAAAAATAAAAAAGAAAGAAAGAAAAAGAAAAAGGAAAGAAAGGTAGTAACTCTTGTATCATAATTTGGTCAGGATTAAATAATTCAGCACATGGGGCCAGCAGGGGTCATGGTGGTTGAGGACTGGACTCCCACATAGGTGACCACTGATTGAGTCCCAGACCTAACAGCTTGCTTTCTCACTTTCCCTCTCTCTCTCTCACACTCTGTTCCTCTCAAATATAAATAAATAAAGTCAAATAAAATAATTCTTTTTTCTTTAAAAAAAAAAAGTAAAAACAAAAAATAATTCAACACGCTGAAAACAAGCCAGAATAGCACTTGCAAATGTTCACCAGCATCACACTCCTTTTCAGGAAATGCCAGCCCGGCACATCCCCATTCTGTTTTAATAACAGAAAATAAAATTCACTAGCACATGAAATTAAAAAGTCGCAGACCGCAGAGACACGTCGAGGAGGTTCCTGACAGAGCAGCTCGCTGCAGCGCTCACTGGAACATTTCGGCTTCAGGTGGCACCAAGACTTTTCTAATCCGTCTCAAGTTCTGTTGGGCCATTGCAACAGTCAGGACGTCTTTTCCTGTGTCTTTCTAGACAAAAATGCATCGTGGCTTTTCCGATGACCCCGTATTTCGTTCTCCGACTGGACAAGGTTTCCGTTGACAGAACAGTTTTGTCCACTGAGGGGTAAACTGAGGCAGAGGAGGTCAACCTAAAGGAGTGAAGTCTTGGAGGGACATGCCCAGATTGTCCTAAACATGGGAACCGAAGCTGTGCATCCCTCAAGCACGTATTCCAGAGCAATGGCAAGAAGGGGGACAGTGGAGGACATCATTTGGGGACAGCTGTTTTGGGAAGATTCTCCTCAGCTACCAGGGTCAACAGCAACATGGTGTTAGTCCAAGCTGGAGAAGGGAGTCAGGGCGGGCATCCTTGTCGAAGTCTTTGCCTCTGGCTGCAGTGGTCTTTGTGCAAGGTTATGGTCCTAGAAGAGTTCTGTAAAGGACAGCTCTTGTTCTCAGCCATGCCCGGGTACAACAACACCTCCTCCATGGCCTTCCTGACTTTTCTTGGTTAGGCTGGATGCAATGACTGCATTGGGATCCTGACAACTTTTTATGTGTGTTTATTTTTATTTTAGGTTTCTGTCACAGGACACACGCACTTATTAGAGAGATACCAAAAAAGGCAGTTCCAGGGAGAGTGAGAAATCTTCTCCCCATCCCCCAGCATGGGGCTGGCCACGCTGCAATCCCTTCTCCTCCATTCTCTACTTGGGATTTTGGGCACACACGTACATGCACCCAGTGTGATTTTTCAAGATGCCAGATCTGGGACTCGAAGCATGGTCAGTGTGTGGGAGTCCATGATTTGACCATCATGCCACCTGGCGGCCCCAGTGATTCTGACAACTCTTTGCAGACTTCCGAGTTAACGTTGAGATCCTGAGTCCTCTCTCTCCCTGGAAGGACAGCCATCACCTCTGTTATCCCTACATGACCTCATGCGTCCCCATCGGCCTGAGGACAGACACACCCATGCTTGTCACCATGCTTGGGGCTTGGCCATGACATAAAAGATCTGGGCACTATCCCAGCTGCATTCTGGTCATAGATCGATCCAAACAGGACCCAGGGGCAGTTGGTGCCAGCCGAGAAAAGGACTGTGAAGTGTCAGCTCAGGTTGGCACGTATGGCTTCCTCCTAGGCATTGTTAACCTTTCTCATTTTCTATTTCTCTCTCTCTCTCTTTTTCTCTCTTCCTGGTAAGCATTGGAGACCTGTAGCGCGATTTTAACCGTTTTATAAGTTTTAAGTCACTGGGTCCGGGACTCAAACTGCGGTTCACTATGTGAAAGACCAGCGACGTAACTGTTATGCCCCCTCTGGTCCCATACGGTATATTATTAATTATGATCCCCATGCTGTGTGATAGATCTTAAAAATAATTTTTTTCCTGGGACCAGCAGTTAGCGTAATGGCTATGTTGCTGGACTCCCATGTAATCGATCGTGGCTCGTGTCCCGGACCCAGTGGCTTAAAACTCATGCCGGGCGCGTGTGCGTGCGTGCCCAAGATCCCGAGAGGAGAA
>NW_006203491.1:184219-188866 GCF_000334495.1 Tupaia belangeri chinensis
AGGGCGCGTGCGCTTGCCAGACAGACAGAGAGAGACAGAGAGACAGAAAGCAAGAAATCACCCCCCAGGGGGGATGGTCACGCCGCAATCCCTTCTCCTCCATTCTCCTCTCGGGATCTTGGGCACGCACGCACACGCGCCCGGCGTGAGTTTTAAGTTACCAGGTCCAGGACGTGAACCACGGTCCACTATGTGGGAGTCCAGCGACATAGCCATTACGCTAACTGCTGGTTCCCATGATGCATTTTTGTCTAGAAAAAATAAAAGCATCATGATGTTTCCGATGATCCAATTTTATGATTTTTTCAATTCTCTTGCTTTTGCATGATGTAAATATGTACAGTAATTAAATGTTAAAAAAAGAAAAACATTTAAATTAAAAATTTAATAGAAGAAACCTTCACTTTTTTATTTTTGGGAGAATTATTCATTTAACTTTATTTGTTATTATTATTATTCAAGTTGTGCAGAGAGAAATAAGGGAGAGGGAGAGAGAAAGCAAACTGCCAAGTCTGGGACTCGAACCTCAGCTGATCGTGTGGGAGTCCAGCTCTTAACCACCATGTGACCTGCTGGCGGTGAAACCATCACTTGTAACTGTATGCAACGTCTGTAACTTTTCCGAAGGGACCCTATATGTGCTCTGAAGACTGGCTTCAATTAGACAGAAGGCTGGGTCCCGTGAGCGAAGGTGAGATATTGCCGAACAGTCTCGTCAGACAGTGAGAAGTGCTCTGTGTTGCTTGGGTCCATTTTCCCTTTCAGGGCCTCCACTTTATTCTCACTGCTAGAGACAGATGCTGTTCGTGAAGCCACAATGTCAAATGTGAGTTGATAACCGGGTGTCAACCCCTTCATGTCAGCAGGAGGTGGACGACATGGAACTGTTACATCTCTCCTCCTTCTGGTGAACTTAGCTGCTATTTTATTTCTATATTTCATTCATTTTTATTGCCACGGGGTCTTGTGCTCATCTGAGACAGAGAGAGACAGAGATAGAGAAAGTAAGAAATCACTCGTCCAACCCCCGGTGGGATGGCCACGCTGCAAACCCTTCTCCTCCATTCTTTTCTTTTCTCGGGATTTTGGCCATGCATGGAATTCTTTCTTTTCTTGGAATTTTAGGCATGCATGTACACGCACTTGGTGTGTTTTTTAAGTCACCGGGTTTAGGACTTGAACCACACAGTGGGCCACATACCCAGCCCTCCCACCCTCTTATTTAAATCAAATCCAGGGCTGCCGGGTGTGTGGTGGTTCAGGGCACTGGACTCCCACACAGCGGACCATGGTTGGAGTAGCTGACCTGGTGACTCGTTCCCTCTCTGTCGCTCGCTCCATCCCTCTCTGATCAAATTCAAGTAAATAAATAAAGTTAAATAAAAATAATTTTTAAATAGATAAGTCCAAGCTAACGGGGCCAGCAGATGGCAGGGCTTGATTTTTCAAGCAGCCGGGTCAAAGACTTGAACCGCAGTGGACCATGTGGGCGTCCAGCCCCTTCAGCAACCTCTCGCCTCCCTTGACGATACGTGAAGCACAATGCAATGTATTAGCATGAAATAACGCATAGCCAAAAGCTGGAAAATAAATATTCAATGGGTGGATGGAATTTTTATAATATGCACACGAATATTGTACCATTTCATTGATGAAGTAAATATGACAATGCTTGTAGCTTTGAAAAATCCATGATGGGCCCGCCTGTATTTTCCAGCGCCCGGCCACCTCATTTAGTCAATGATAAACCTTCTTCTTCTCCCCCTTTATTTGCATTCCTCACTTTGTCCTGGGAAGGAGCAAAGACAACTGATTAAACCCCAACCGGCCTAATGAAATATTTATTAAAGGACGAGCATACTGCCGGGGGGAAGAAGGGTTTCGATGCTATCTGCCAGTGAAGTCCTGCTTTCTCAGTTCTTGTCATGGATCCTAACAGGACTTGACTCTTGCTGTGTCCAGAGCAATGGAAAATGGCAAATTAACAGTAGTAGAAAATTTGGGCTCAAAAAAAAAAAAAAGGCAAAAATTAAATAGGATGTCAAACATGGAGAGAATCCATGGCTTTCGGGGATCCAGTGACATTCTGAGGTCCTCACTGGAAAATTCAGGGCTTCTCATCCCGCCCGTGATGGGCAGTCAGTGTATTAATGGAAATCCTTCCTGAGCTTGGTCTCTGCCAACGAGTTCATACGGCTGACCTCACATTCGGGACAGGAACATCGAATAGCTCATAAAGCCTGATGTGATAGACAGGGTTTGGTTTCGTTCTAATGCTTAAACTATCCCCTGTAAGAATGAACACTTCCAGGGATGGCAGTTCAAGTCCCAGACCCAGTGGCTTAAACTCATGCCGGGCGCGTGTGCATGCGTGCCCAAGATCCTGAGAGGAGAATGGAAGAGAAGGGATTGTGGCATGGCCATCCCCCAAGAGAGGGGTTTTCTTGCTTTCTGTCTCTCTGTCTCTGTCTTCTTGGTGAGTGCATGCACCATATAGCAAAACCTCTACCAAAAAAAAATAAAAAAGAAAGAAAGAAAAAGAAAAAGGAAAGAAAGGTAGTAACTCTTGTATCATAATTTGGTCAGGATTAAATAATTCAGCACATGGGGCCAGCAGGGGTCATGGTGGTTGAGGACTGGACTCCCACATAGGTGACCACTGATTGAGTCCCAGACCTAACAGCTTGCTTTCTCACTTTCCCTCTCTCTCTCTCACACTCTGTTCCTCTCAAATATAAATAAATAAAGTCAAATAAAATAATTCTTTTTTCTTTAAAAAAAAAAAGTAAAAACAAAAAATAATTCAACACGCTGAAAACAAGCCAGAATAGCACTTGCAAATGTTCACCAGCATCACACTCCTTTTCAGGAAATGCCAGCCCGGCACATCCCCATTCTGTTTTAATAACAGAAAATAAAATTCACTAGCACATGAAATTAAAAAGTCGCAGACCGCAGAGACACGTCGAGGAGGTTCCTGACAGAGCAGCTCGCTGCAGCGCTCACTGGAACATTTCGGCTTCAGGTGGCACCAAGACTTTTCTAATCCGTCTCAAGTTCTGTTGGGCCATTGCAACAGTCAGGACGTCTTTTCCTGTGTCTTTCTAGACAAAAATGCATCGTGGCTTTTCCGATGACCCCGTATTTCGTTCTCCGACTGGACAAGGTTTCCGTTGACAGAACAGTTTTGTCCACTGAGGGGTAAACTGAGGCAGAGGAGGTCAACCTAAAGGAGTGAAGTCTTGGAGGGACATGCCCAGATTGTCCTAAACATGGGAACCGAAGCTGTGCATCCCTCAAGCACGTATTCCAGAGCAATGGCAAGAAGGGGGACAGTGGAGGACATCATTTGGGGACAGCTGTTTTGGGAAGATTCTCCTCAGCTACCAGGGTCAACAGCAACATGGTGTTAGTCCAAGCTGGAGAAGGGAGTCAGGGCGGGCATCCTTGTCGAAGTCTTTGCCTCTGGCTGCAGTGGTCTTTGTGCAAGGTTATGGTCCTAGAAGAGTTCTGTAAAGGACAGCTCTTGTTCTCAGCCATGCCCGGGTACAACAACACCTCCTCCATGGCCTTCCTGACTTTTCTTGGTTAGGCTGGATGCAATGACTGCATTGGGATCCTGACAACTTTTTATGTGTGTTTATTTTTATTTTAGGTTTCTGTCACAGGACACACGCACTTATTAGAGAGATACCAAAAAAGGCAGTTCCAGGGAGAGTGAGAAATCTTCTCCCCATCCCCCAGCATGGGGCTGGCCACGCTGCAATCCCTTCTCCTCCATTCTCTACTTGGGATTTTGGGCACACACGTACATGCACCCAGTGTGATTTTTCAAGATGCCAGATCTGGGACTCGAAGCATGGTCAGTGTGTGGGAGTCCATGATTTGACCATCATGCCACCTGGCGGCCCCAGTGATTCTGACAACTCTTTGCAGACTTCCGAGTTAACGTTGAGATCCTGAGTCCTCTCTCTCCCTGGAAGGACAGCCATCACCTCTGTTATCCCTACATGACCTCATGCGTCCCCATCGGCCTGAGGACAGACACACCCATGCTTGTCACCATGCTTGGGGCTTGGCCATGACATAAAAGATCTGGGCACTATCCCAGCTGCATTCTGGTCATAGATCGATCCAAACAGGACCCAGGGGCAGTTGGTGCCAGCCGAGAAAAGGACTGTGAAGTGTCAGCTCAGGTTGGCACGTATGGCTTCCTCCTAGGCATTGTTAACCTTTCTCATTTTCTATTTCTCTCTCTCTCTCTTTTTCTCTCTTCCTGGTAAGCATTGGAGACCTGTAGCGCGATTTTAACCGTTTTATAAGTTTTAAGTCACTGGGTCCGGGACTCAAACTGCGGTTCACTATGTGAAAGACCAGCGACGTAACCATTACACCATCTCATCCTGTGGCTTCCAGGATTGTAGCTGAGCTGAGGATTGGTCCACAGTCTGTGTGCCACATGGCTGGTTCGACTCCCAGACCCGGTGGCTTGCTTTCTCACCCACCTTCTCCCCTCCCTTCCCTTGCTCTGTCCCTCTCTGGTCAAATTAAAATAAATAAATAAATAAAGTTAAATAAAATAATTCTTGGGACCAGCAGTTGGCATAATGACTATGTCACTGGACTCCCATGTAGCCAACCATGGTT
>NW_006203491.1:189347-202544 GCF_000334495.1 Tupaia belangeri chinensis
ATTTCTTGCTTTCTGTCTCTCTCTCTCTGTCTGTCTGTCTGGCGAGCGCACGCGCCCTATGGCGAAAACCTCTCCAAAAAAAAAAAAAAAATTGCCTCTATTAAATCTGGGAACGGTCCCTTTTGTCTGATTTTCGTACGTACAAAGTCCACGTGGCTATAATGTGCTTATTTTTACTTTCTATTCATCATAAAGACCCAACAAAACAATGGCAATAAATTGGCTTCGCACATGTGGGTCAGTGATTAAGTCATCTGAGAAGACTACTGAACAGAGCACCCACTGCTACTTATACCGCTCTATTTCTTGATAGCATGCAAATGCTCTATTAACAAGTAGGAAATGTCTGGGTAAGCATTAATGGCTGAAGAAAGCCTGAAAATATGCAGCCTTAAATGCTAGACACAGTCCTGTCTTCAGTTCATTCTACAGGCTAAAAAAGTATGCAATGTTTGGAACTAATTGCTTGTCGGTGGTTACTATAATCTGGTCACATTGCTTCATCACTAACTGAAATCCGCTGGTCTTAAGGAAGGGTAATTAATATCTGATCTGTCTGCACTGGAGTGAACTGGGAGCTGCCATTTCTTTGCCCAGGTAAGTGGCTCAAAAATGAGGCAGTGACCCACAAGAACCTAACATGCAGAACCACTCAGCCATCCCCTCAAAATGATTTCAGACGCAAGGTAAACACAGAGGGGCAGATTGCTGGAATATGAAATTGGTGGTTAGCTTGTTTCAGTGCAATTTGTAATCATTTGCAAATGCCAGGGAGCTCTTGTAAACACAAGCACTTCCACCCAACATGCTGCACGCAGCGTCCCGTGACGCTGGCGAGGAAACATCTGCATGGAGGCACAGGGATGATCAGATGCTCCATTCTCAACGGAGGGTGAGTAGCTGCCTTACAGAAAAGTCATTCTGAGGTCTCTATCTGCCACCATGAAACAGCAACTTAGGACTGAGCACCAGTGGCTTGCACTGCTAAGACATATTGCTTTGCAAAAGTTGCTGTTATCCTAGAAGTTTGGGGACCTGAAAGAGGAGGATTTTGACAAGGCAAGATTGATGTTCCAGGGCCAATCAGTGGCTTAGTGTTTAAGGCAGCTGGATCCTGCATGGCTGACTGGAGTTCGAGTCCTGAATCCAGCAGGTTGAAAAACATGCCAGGCGCGGGACCAGAAGATGGCATAATAATTACGTTGCTGGACTCCAACATGGTCAACTATGGTTCAAGTCCCGGACCCGGCAGCTTCAAAGTCACTTTGGGCATGTGTGTGTGTATGTCCAAAATGCCCAGAAGAGACTGGAGGAGACAGGATTACAGCATGGCCAACCCCCTGGGGGTTGATTTCTCGCTTTCTGTCTCTCTTTGTCTCTCTGGTGAGTGCACACACCTTATTGCAAAAATCTCTCTCTAAAAAAATAAAAAGAAGAAGAAGAAATAAAGAAAAGAAAAGCATGTCAGGTGCATGTGCACACATGCTCAAAATCCCCACAGGAGGGAGACATGGAAGAGATGGAATTTCAATGTAGCTATCCCCAATAGGTGAAAGTTTTTTCACTTTCCCTCTCTCACTCTCTGTCTCACTCTTAGAAAGGTACATGCTTCCTGGGGAGAGTGAAGATTCTGTCTTTTAAAAAATAATAACCCTGGGCCAACAGGTAATGCGATGATTAAGGCATTGGACTCCCATGTGACTGACTGTGGTTCAAGTCTTGTACCCGGCAGCTTGAAAATCATGCTGAGCACCTGTGTGATCATGCCCCAAATCCCAAGATGAGAGTAGAAGAGGAAGGATTGTGGCGTGGCCATCCTCCCTGTGAGTGATTTCTCACTTTCCCCCTCTCTGTCTCTCTCTGACAAATACATGCTGTGTAGTTTGTCGAGGGTGACATAACAACATCCCACAGACTGCATGGCTTAAATAATAGAAATTTATTTTTACTCAATTATGGAGGCTGGAGTCTGAAGTCAAGTTGAGGCAGGGATGGCTCCACCTTTATGTGGAGACGCCGTCCTCTCCCTGTGTCCTCACATGGTCATCTGTGTGTGTCTGTGTCCTCACATGGTCATCTGTGTGTGTCTGTGTCCTCATCTCCTCTCTCATTTTTTTAAGAGTGTATGCACTCACCAGAGAGGAGAGAGAGAGAGAGAGAGAGCTAGAAATTGATATATCGCCCCTCAAGGGGGATGGCCACACCACAATCTCTTCTCCACCATTCTCCTCCTGGGATCTTGGGCATGCGTGCACACGCATCTAGTGTGATTTTCAAGCCACGAAGTGCAAGACTTGAACCATGGGTGGCCATGTGAGAGTCCAGTACCTTAACCAGTAGGCCACCTACTGGCCCCCCCCAGTTCCTCTTCTTAAAAGTCCTATTGGATCATGTAGCAAAACCATGTTTTCATTTAATGACTTCTTTCAAGAACTTCTGCTTACATATAGCCACATTCTGATGTCCAGGGGTTCAATTAAGACTTCAATGTACACATTTTGGGGGACCCTGTTCATCCAATAGCAACGAACAATGATGAAAAAAAATCTCAAAGTTCCAGCGTTTCTAGTCTAGCAGGAGACAGATCTACAGTCAACATTTCAACACAGAGTTTCTGGTTACGAAAGCCCAAGACAAGGCAAGATCATTTAGAAACTATTTTACAAAAAAACTCTAAGAAGACAATACAGCTCAGCACTTCACTCACAATTATTTTTAGTATCCTCTGCATGGATAGATAAATACATATATATAATTTTTCACATACATACATCCATAAATCACTGTAGATAAGCTAAGTATGTCTGTGTGCTTCCTGTCACATGAATAACGCTTTTATGCTCGAAAGTAGTATTTCTCTGTCTGTAAATATGACGCCAATTCCAAGATTCATGTTTTCACTTGTGGCTTAGAAGTAGTAAGATAATTTCCAGTTTAATGACATTTGAGCAAAAGACTCCAAACATATGTTGTCTAAATAGGATGGGGAAGAGTGAAAATCCACCAGGCTTAATCTCATTTGAACCAAATGGAGGCAAAGCCCACATTTAGCCAATGCAATATATCAAAGCCATGCTGCTCAAACTGTTTTCGGCTCCTAATAGATGTTACTAGAAACAGCAAAAAATAAATGGCATTTTGTATCTAACTAAGGTTGGGGAAAATTGGTCTAAGCTGCGGTTATCAGCCAAGCTGATTGACTTTCAAATTTCTAGAGTTGGTATCTTGGAAGCCTTCAGCAATCTTTAAGGACGGGATTTTGTATGCACTGTTCGGTGTTTTTATCTCAATTTTTTCTTTTTCTTTTTTTCTTCCTTTTCATTTTTCCTTTTTATTTTTTCCCCTTCCAATGATACATTTTCTTTTCTTTTCTTTTCTTTTTTCTTTTTTTTTTTTGAGAGGATTTTGCTATAAGGCACGTGCATTCACTAGAAAGACAGAGAGAGATAGAGAGACAGAAAGTGAGAAATCACTCCCCAGGGGGGATGGCCACACACCGCAATCCCTTCTCTTCCACTCTCTTCTTGGGATCTTGGGCACGCATGCACACATGCCCAGCGTAAGTTTTAGGCACCGGTTCTGGGACTGGAACCCCGATCGACTACATAGGAGTACACCAATATAGCCAACTGCTGGTCCCCAATGATACACTTTCTGAGTCTAGGTGATAAAGGTCACTTTCTGGAAAATCTTGTATTTTAACTTTTTTTCTGCAGGAGACAGTCCCTGCTTTCCAAATGCTGACTCTGGTATCCCGAGGTGACTTGGGTACTGCAATGGCTTAGCTCCGTAAATCTATGATGACTATCAAAGAAACAAGAGATAGTAAGAGTGAGTGGGGATGTGGAAGAAAGCAACTCTTCTATGACATCGGTGGGATGTAAATGGTGCAGCCATTGTAGAGAACTGTAGAGTTTTCTAAAGACGTTCAACATAGAATGACCATATGACCCAACAGTAGTTCTTCTGGGTTTTATCCAAAGGAGACCAAGTTGGCCCCTCATCAACATCTCTGCCCTTCCATATTCACTAAGGCATTATTCCCAGTAACTAAGACCTGAAAACCACCCAAGGCGCCGTTGATGGATGAGTGGATAAGGAAGATGTGATATGTACACACACCCCGTGGAATATTATTCAGCCTTTAAAAAGGATCTTCTTCCACTTCCCACACAGTGGATAAACTCATAGGATGTTACACTAACGGAAATAACCCAAGCTCAGAAAGACAAGTGCTGTATATTCTCAGGTCCATGTGGAATCTGAAAACGAAAACGCAAACAAAAGTCAGGCCAGCCATGGGTGTGGTAGCTAAGGCCGCTGCATCTTAAATAACTACGCTGTTCGAGTTCCATACCTGGCAGCTTGAAAGTCCCACTGGGAGTGTTTTACAGTAGTAGGGATTCTTAGTAAATAAGACGTTAGCTGCTCTTGTCACAAAAATGTAACTAGGTAACAGAAATAAGCATGGGGACCCGGAGGTGGCATGGCGCTTCAGGCAGCTGGACTCTCACATGACTGACCATGGTTCAAGTCCTGGACCTGGCACCTCGTTTTCTCACTTTCCTTCTCTCTTTCTGGCTTTTTCTGGTGGACTCCAATAGAATAAAATAAAATAAAATAATGGCAATGAGTGAAATTAAATAAAATAATTCTTTAAAAAAAAAGAAAGAAAGAAGAATGTTCATTTGCTTCATGATAGTAACCAGTGATCTATCTACACGTATCCCATAACATTAAGCATAACATCAAATATAAATGACGCAGTTCCCTAGGAGCAATGGCCACACCACAATCCCTTCTGCTCCGTTCTCTTCTTGGGATTCTGGGCACGCACACGTACTAGCACCAGCACGATTTTCAAGCCGCCAGGTCCAGGATTCGAACCGGAATGAGCTCTGTGGGATCCAGTGCCTTAACCCCGACACCACTTGCTCGCCCCAAACGTTTCCTTTTGATTGTGGGTGATGTCTCTGTCCCCCAGGGCCGTGCGTTGGTACCAAACTGGATTCCTGTTCATCTGGGTAGACTGGAAAGGCTGTCCATGGATTGCGAATGCATGGCTTAGCATGTCCCCAACACACAAGACATACCCCGGGGTATGACATCCATCTCAGTCTCATGACTTGATAGTTTCTTGAAGGACCTAGAAGATTCCAACACTTCATAATTAGACAAAAGGAGAACCAGGGCAAAGGGCCGGCTTTGTAGTAGGGGTAAAGAAGAAAAAAAAAAATCAAATATATGCAACATGAATGATCTTCTTTGTATTGATCACAACCACGATTGGAGTAAGTGCACCTAATTATTGAACCAGGGACCACTTACATTACACTAGCATTGTGAGGAAAAGTTGACTTTTTTTTAAAAGAATTATTTATGGGAGCCAGCAGGTGGCATGGTGGTTAAGGTGCTGGACTCCCACGTGGCTGACTGCCGTTCGAGTCCTGGACCTAGAAGCTTGCTTTCCCACTTTCCCTCTCTCTCTCACTCTGTTCCTCTCTGGTCAAATGAAAGAAAGAAAGAGAAAAAGAAAGAAAGAAAAAGAAAGAGAAAGAGAAAAAAGAAAAAAAGAAATTTCAAAAAATAATTCTTAAAAAGTTATTTAATTTTATTTATTATTATTGTTAATATATATTTTTTAATTTGAACATAGAGAGACAGAGACAGAGGGACAGTGAGAAAGCAAGCTGTCTGGTTCAGACTCGAGCCTCAGTGGTCCATATGGGAGTCTAGTGGCTTAACCACCATGCCACTTGCTGGCCCAGAGAAGTTTAGATTTTTTTTTTTTATCAAAGACTGATGAAGCTCAACTTCTACACCTGAAATTAGTCTAATCAGAGAGAAAAAAAAAAGCATCTTGCTATAGCAAATATAAATGACTTCTCTTTTAATTTCATACATAATCATCAGCTTGCTTGCTGATCCAAAGTTAATCAAACTGAGAAATCTACAGAAATTTATGTCCCTATACATATTAGTGTCTACTTGATGGGGTTTATTTTATTTTATTTTTTTGGAAATGTATTTCATGAATATCTACTGGGTCATGGGAAAAGTCCTGTCATAATTTTGCATAGAAAAACATAGAAAAATATGTCATGACTTTTCCGATGATCCAATATTTCTTGTTGTGTAAACTATCCCAAAAAGCATTTTTCTATTATTTTGAATATATTCCATTCTATAGCAATATACTTGACACTTTTTTTGGGGGGGAGAGGGCACGTGTGCTCGCCAGAAAGACAGAGAGAGACAGAGAGACAGAAAGCGAGAAATCACTCCCCAGGGGGGATGGTCACACCGCAATCCCTTCTCCTCCATTCTCCTCCCGGGATCTTGGGCATGCACGCACACGCGCCCGGTGTGAGCTTCAAGCCATCCGGTCCAGGACATGAACCATGGTCAACTACATGGGAGTTCAGCAACATAGCCATTATGCTAACTGCTGGTTCCCAACACATTTTATATAGTCAAAACATAGGTTAAGCATTCATGAAAAAATATGATGTGCAGTTTTGCAGAGGACTGAAAAAGTTCATAAGTTTTTCTGTATATACCCAAATCAGAAACCCATCTACAAAAGTAGATAAAAATATCTTCTGTGTCAGATGAAGTTGTTTTTTTAATGAATCATCTTTATTTAACTCTGTTTATTTATTTATTTATTTTAATTTGACCAGAGAAGGACAGAGGGAGAGAGAGAGGGAAAGTGAGAAAGCAAGCCGCCAGGCCCAAGACTGAAGCCGCTGTCGGCCATGTGGGAGTCCAGCATCCCTAACCACCATGCCACCTGCCAGCCCCCAAATGAAGAGTTTTAAAAGTTGAACTGGAGGGTCCAGCAGATGATGTAGCAGTTACAGTGCTGGACTCCATGTAGTCAACTGCGGTTCGAGTCCTGGACTCGGTGGCTTAAACTCACACCAGGTGCATATGCGTGCATGCCCAAGATCCCAAGGGGCGAAGGGATTGTGGCATGGTCATCCCCCCTGGGGGTGATTTCTCACTTCCTGTCCCTCTGTCTCTCTCTGTCTTTCTGGCGAGCGCACGCACCCTGTAGTGAAAACCTCTCCAAAAAATAAATCAATTAATTAATTAAATGAAATAAATAATTTAAAAAAGAAGAAAAAGCTACTATACTCTGATGATAACAAATTGCAAAAACAACAAACAAAATACTCCAGATGGTTTCTTTTTAAGTTTTGCTATAGTGTGAGCATGCTCACTGGAGAGAGACAGAGACAGAGAGAGAGAGGATGAGAAATCACCCCACATGGAGTATGGCCTTGCCACACTGCAATCCCTTCTCCTCCATTCCCCATCGGGATTTTGGGCATGCAGGCATGCACGCATGTGTACCCTGAGTGTTTTTTTGAAGCTGTCGAGTCTGGGACTCAAACTGCACAGTCAGGCATGTGAGATCCAGAGCCTTCGCCAGCATGCCACCTGCTGGCCCCCACAGTGCGGGTTCTTTCACCCTGGTCATAGACGCTCTGTCTTCTGCATCGGTGTTCTACATACTACAGAGCGTGGAGCGTTTCTGGATTTCACTGTGGAACTGCATTCTCCAGGGGCCCCTTGCCGTAAATGACAGTTCACAGGAGCAGAGAGCTCGCGGGAGAGGCTCAAATGAACTTTGGCAGCCTCCCATCCGCTCTTGAACTGGACAAGCACTTAATGGGTAAGGAAGAAGAAAAAAGAAACTGCAACGGAAAGGGAACACTTGCTAATAGACAGTGGAACACTTTTAAATGGGGTGTTTTGTAATTAAGTGTCTTCGGTTTGTTAGAGTGGAAAGCGCGTGTCATGGGAAGCTCGACCCCACCATGGATCAGTTAGTCTTACACCAGGAAAGATTTATTCGCTTTGCAAGTGGAAGGAGGGGGGAAAATGTTCTCAGCCAGACCAAGGGTAGTCTTTGGGCAAATTAGTGTCAACAACAGTAACAGTTTGCAGTTCATAAACTTGCAAATGTTGTACAGCAGAAACACTTACAGATAATTAATTACACGGATACACATTGCTACCGACGACGCTTCACGGACTCCACCAACTCAGTGTTCATGCTCAGTTTGAGACTCACATACAAGGTCATTTTCTTCTAGAAGCTCCTTCTGAAGACTCTGAGAGACACGCAGATTCCGGACAAACTTCGACAGAACACACTTAAAAGCATTCATAGGACCAGCAGATGGCATAATGGCTATGTCACTGAACTCCCATGTAGTCGACCGCAGTTCAAGTCCCAGACCTGATGGCTTAAACTCATGCAGGGCGCATGTGCGTGCATGCCCAAAATCCCAAGAAGAGAATGGAGGAGAAGGGATTGTGGTGTGGACATCTCCCCCGGAGGAGTGATTTCTTGCTTTCTGTCTCGGTCTCTCCAGTGAGCCCACATGCCTTATAGCAAAAATCTCTCTTTAAAAATAAATAAATAAATAAAAGAACCTTGGGTTTAGTATATGATAAAATAGTTTTTAGCAGAATTACTTTTCACTTATAAACAATCACAGGAAAAGACAAACTAAAGAGACAGAAAGAAAACAAAACAAACAATGCAAAACTATAAGTGAAGTACAAAGTCATTTGAGAACTTTGCTTCGTAATAAGGAAGTCAGATATCAATTCAAAGTGATCAATAATAATTTAACGATGGAAAATGCAAGGCTTTTTTTAGAGGTTTTTATCACAGAACATGCACTTGCCAGAGGGAGAAACAAAGAGAGACAGAGACAGAGACAGAGACAGTGAGAAGGAAAGTGAGAAATTGCCCCCCAAGGGGATGGCCACGCTCCAGTCCCTTCTCCTCCGTTCTCTTCCCAGGATCTTGGGCACTAGCGAACACACCCCCAGTGTGATTTTCAAACCACCAGGTCTAGGACTTGAACCTCAGTTGGCCCTGTGGGAGTCTAGCAACTTAATCATTCCATCTGCTCAATCCAGAAAATGTGATGTTTTTTAAACAATGACTTTATTTCATTTTACTCATCATCATAATTTTATTTTATTGATGTGGACCAGAGAGAGACAGAAAGAGAGAGAAGGAAAGTGAGAAAGCAAGCTGCCAGGTCCTGGATTCGTACCACGGTCAGCCATGTGGGACTCTAACCGCCTTAACCACCACGCCACCTGCTGGCCCTGGAAACATGATCTTTAAATCATGCATTTAAAGGGATAGAGAGAGGGACCAGGCAGTGGAACACGGATAATACAACTGGCTCCACCTGGAATAGGTCTTGGGTTTAAAGATCAAATCTTTCTGAGCAAGCCAGGCACTGTCCAAGGTCTGGACAGACCCGGGGCTTTTTTAGGTGGGTTTTCACGTGGTATAATTCTGAACTGTATGTATGTGAGAAATGCACTTTCCTGTTCACATATTGTACTTCAATAAAGCAAGTTTATCTAAAAGGGAAAGAATGATCTGGCAACATTTTGTTGGTTTGTTTGTTTGTTTTGGAGAGGTTTTTGCTATAGGGCATGTGCACTCACCAGACAGACAGAGGGAGACAGAGAGACAGAAAGTGAGAAATCACCCCCCAGGGAGCATGGCCACACCGCAATCCCTTCTCCTCCATCCTCCTCTCGGGATCTTGGGCATGCACGCATACACATCTGGCGTGAGTTTAAGCCACCAGGGCCAGGACTTGAACTGCAATCGACTACATGGGAGTCCAGTGACATAGCCATGACGCCAACTGCTGGCCCCAATCTGGCAACATTTCAAGGAACATATTGGACAGGTAGAATTAAACGGTGACACTCTTGTGCAAAGGGGAAAAAAAACAGCTATCTAGTGAATACCGGTATTTGCCTGCTTCAGTCAGAAGTAGGAGGCCATAGAGCAGTTTCTGAGAAACTCCACACCAAAATTACCGTGAACTGGGGCCAGCAGGGGGTGTGGTGGTTAAGGTGTTGGACACTCCCACGTGGCCGACCATGCTTCAAATCCCAGACCTGGTGGCTTGTGTTCTCACTTTCCATCTCTCTCTCTCTCTCTCTCTCTCTCTGTCTCACTAGCCAAATTAAAGTAAATGAAGTAATAAATAAAAATTAAAACAAAAATTTTGTAATCGCTGTGAATTATTTAGAAACAAAGTTTAAGAAGGCAAAGTTATGCTTTTACTCCTCTGAACCTCTTCCCCCAGAAATTGGGTTTGGGAGGGGAATGTTAGAAATGATCACATTCCTTTTAACCTCACTGTGATTCAATCATTTCTACAGAATTATCTTTTTGTACCAAAAAAAAGAAGATATTGGAAAAAATGGGTAACTTGGAAGAATTACCAGTGGGACTTCTCAAAATACTGATTTTTGTCTGCATCGTTTAAGCCCCTCATAGAAGAAATAGTTTCCTTTTCTCTTAAAATACCCGTTGAGATCATTAAGAGTCAGGTTATATGTTCACTTCTAAATGTTTTTTTTGTTCAATTCAATGCTGTCATTTTTAATTATAAGTAAAATGTTTATCTCAGCCCCCAAAACAAAGAAATCTAATTTAATAGAAAGATGAAAAGTCTCAAAGAGAAGCACTCTGAGGAAGATTAATTAACAAAGGCAGTTACAAGAAAAATGGAAATTCTCTTTTGTTTTTTTAAAGGAAGATTTCACAAGGATATTTATTCTAGTTAAAAACAATTGTGTAATTCTATGTTTCATAAGCGCTTACACGTACAGTAATTGCTGCGGAAAGAACACTAAATCATATTCAAACAGGGTGGAGTGCAGCACATTGTAGCTGAAAATGTTCCTCTTTTTCTAGAATTCAGCCACAGTAATTTATGAGTTTTAAAGAAATGTGTATGTGATTACAAGGATAAAAGGGTATAAATAACTGCACTAAAACTGTGCTGAGCATGGGACAGAAAATTGAATTTACGCTACGGAAGAGTAATTTTAATACGATTAAAACGTAGGCAGGTTTTTTTTTCCCCCCTTAACCTTGTTTGCCTTTTAGATGTCTTCTTTTGAGAAATGTGTATTCAGGTCTTTTGCACTATTTTTAACCAGTTTTTTTTCTTTTCTTTTCTTTTTGGCCTCTTTGCTTTAGAGTTGAATTTTTATGTATCTTAGGTAGTAACTCCTTGTAAGACAGTTTGCAAATATTTTCTCACATTCTGTAGGTTGCCACTTCACTCTGTTGCTTGTTTCTTTTCTAAGAAGAAGCTGTCCGGTTTGATGTAATCCCATGTGTCTATTTTCCCTGTGATTGTATGTCTTCGTTAGAACATCTTTGTCCACACCAGTGTTATAAAGCTTTTCTCCTATGTCTTCTAGCCGTTTTGTAGTTCCAGGTCCTACCTTGAGGTTTTTAATGCACTGTGAATTGATTTTTGTACATAATAAGAGAATAGGTGTCTAGTTTAATTCTTTTGCATGTGACTATCAAACATTCCCAGCAGCATTTATTGAAGAGACTAGCATTCCCCCAAGGTGTATTTTTGGTCTCCTGAGTGGAAAATCAGTTGGGTATAAAGGTGTTGATTTACAAATGTTTAAAGACACACTCAGCACCTCTAACCAACTGGAAAGTGTAATTCAATAAGGTAATCACCCCACTCCAATTAGAATGTTTAATATAAAAAAGTTGTGTGTGTGTGTGTGTGTGTGTGTTTCCAAAAAAGAGTTTATGGGCAGGCTCTGTGACTTGGTAGTTGAAGTACACAGATGTCACATGGCCAACCATAGAGTCAAGTCTTGGATCAGTGGCATGGGAAGCAGTTCTGGTTTGTCTGCACAGGTGCCCAAAACTCTGAAAGGAGAGATCTGGAGGGGAAGGGATGGGGGCATGACCATGCCCCATGGGGTGGGTGCTTTCTTCTTTTCTTCTCTCTCTGTCTCTCTGCTTCTTTCTGGCAAATGCATGCAACCTCTAGCCAAAAAAATAAAAAAGAAGAAGGAGTGAAAAGAAAGAGAGAGAAAGAAAGAAAAAGGAAAAGGGGAAGGGATTGGGGCATGACCATGCCCCATGGGGTGGGTGCTTTCTTCTTTTCTTCTCTCTCTGTCTCTCTGCTTCTTTCTGGCAAATGCATGCAACCTCTAGCCAAAAAAATAAAAAAGAAGAAGGAGTGAAAAGAAAGAGAGAGAAAGAAAGAAAAAGGAAAGAAAGAAGAAGAAAGAAAGAAAAAAGAAAGGATGAGAGTAAAGAAAGAAAAAGAGAGAGAAAGAAAGAAAGAGAAAAGGAAAGAAAGGAAGAAAGAAATGTTCATTAGGGAGACAGATTAGGACAATAATTTTGAGAGTTTTCAGTCTAAATAGTTACTCTTTGACTAATCACTTCCATCTTAGACATTATACAGCTTAAAATGACAGTGACTCTGAACGGTTTTGAAATGTTTACTTTAAAAATTACTTTCAAGGGCCTTTTTCAAATTGACAGTGTATCTAATGTTGGAAGACGCATACAGGGCACCTGGATTGCTTCTGTAATCGCCATCAGGGGATGTTACATTTTAACAAGGCATTCAAGAACAGTCAGCACGAATTGGTCCAAAAGAAAAAGAATTACAGCAAATGTATCACATTCCTGCATCCTTGCAGAGGAAAAGGGAGGGTGTTACACAATTAACACAAGAATCCCCCTCTGTCTACACCATAGCAGCTAACTCAATCAGCAAAGCCTCCCTGTTGGTTATTGGATTAGGGCAACTCCTTTTCACTTTCCTGGGGGCAGGAATCAGAACTGACAGAAAGGCATTTGAGAAATGAAGAACGCTCCATGTATAGGTTTGCATACATTTTACCCACAAAATACATCCAGGGGAAAACAGGGCACATGGATACCAACTATGTCATTCTAAATTTTTTCTTTTTTTTAGGTAGTTTAGACTTGGGCCAGCAGGTGGCACAGTAGTTAAGGCACTGGACTCCCACATGGCAGACCACAGTGTGAGTCTCAGACTTGACAGGTTGCTATCTCTCTGCCTCTCTCTCTCTCTCTGTCTCTTCCTGGTGAGCCCAAATTTAAAGATATGCAAATTTAAAAATAAAATATACTTACTCAGGGGAGCAAAGAAAAACACTAACTCAATCTATTATACACAAGGTTAATTATTTTTAACTCTTTTTTTTTTTGAATTACACAGGTTTGCTGTGCGATTTTCTGCTGTACACATTTGATTTCTATGGATTTTTCTGCACATACATTTCTGGATGTGCAATTGGAAAGGAACGCCACTTTTTTTTTTTTTTTTTTTAAGG
>NW_006203491.1:202637-218628 GCF_000334495.1 Tupaia belangeri chinensis
TTCCCTTTTTTTTTTTCTTTTTTTATTCTTGATGTGTCTTTATCCTAGAATGTGGTTGGTTATTACATCCCAGGACTTTTTTTAAATTTTATTCTCTGAGCACAACCCTTTAGGGAAATTGTCACCTTTGGAGGCCTGGCTACTGTTTGTAATAGCCAGAAGGTGGCGCTAGGAGCCGCTGTGTCAGACAGACCCTGCCAAAGCTGAGACCTTCAATTGCGCTTCTTGACTGGACACTTACTCAAATTTCAAAATCCGCCCTGAGAAAATACAAAGGAGAAACAGAACTCTTGTCTCAGGAAAATACTTAACTCTTCAGGTGAATCTAACTGTCAAGGACTCTCTTAGCTGGCCTGGGCATGAAAGCTTGAAAGATATGCATGGATTAGAAATACCATGAATTCTCCCAAACCCCAAATGTAAGACATGCTTTGATTGTATTCGTAGTGGACTGGGTTTGGAATGAGTAAACATATTTTCAGTTATCTGATTGAGTTTGTGTTACTGTAAATGAGATGTTCTTGAAATTTCTCTGTATATTTCTCTAAGAAAGAGAGGTACAATTTTATTCACAATTTTTCAGCATCACTCAGCAATTCCAGTAATCCAATTAACCTGTGGGTTCTTTTAGGTTTTATTTTAGTTTTTTAAAGAGTTATTTAATTTTATTCTTTGTCTTTTTTTAAATTTCTTTTTGGAAGTTGACCAGAGAGAGAGACCTCTGTCAGAGAAGAAAAGTGAGACAGCAAGCTGCCAGGTCTGGGACTCAAACTGTGGTCAGCCATGTGGGAGTCCAGCCATCTTAACCACCATGCCATCTCCGGGCCCTAGATTTTATTTTACAAGTTTATTTCCTTCTGGGCCAGCAGATGGCATAATGGTTATGTCACTGGACTCCCATATGGCCATCTGTGGTTTGAATGCCTGGATCTGGTGGCTTGAAAATCATACCAGGCACATGTGTGTGCATGCCCCAAATCCCAGGAGGAGAATGGAAGAGAAGAGATTGCTTTCTCACTTTCCCTCACACTCTCTTTCTGCCCACCCAGCACACACACCCTAAGGAAAAACCTCTTTTAGAAAAAAAAAAAAAATATATATATATATATATATTTACTCCTGTCTTTCCTGAGCAAGAGAGTGAGAGGAGAGAGAGAGACATGACCCCCATCGGAGTCTTCATGCTGCGCTCACCCCTTGGCTCCGCCAGCCCCAGACCATGGGCACACGCCTGCCCAGTATCCTGAGGGAGGGACCTGGAACTTCGCCAGGGGTGGCAGCCTTCCAAAGTCTCACATTTTGCCGCTGAGTCATGCTCTGGCTCTGCTTTTAAATTTTCAGTGATCAAATTATTTTACCTGTGAATCATGGCACACTCACGGCTTCTTTTCCAAAACACGTGTATAGTGTTTGCTTTTCTCTGTACAATTTAAAGAAGAAAGCTAGAACAATAATGAATAAAGTGGATCATCCCCTTATTAGTCATTTACAAGATATATTTCAGCATGATTGGAATCTCTCTGTGGGATGTGTTGCAGATGTTCTTTATCTAAGGAAAATGCCTTGTAGCTGTAGTTTGCAAAACGTTATATCCACACTCATCTGGGGCTGTGGAAGTTGTGATTGTTTTCTCAGTCTGTCGAAGTGAACATATCATTTCCTTACTTTCTGGATTTTTCTATGGAATTGTACTTATTTTGTAAATGGGCATCACTCTTTCAATGGTCAATGATCGTTCAGCCCTGCCGTCCAGTGTTCAGTAGAGAGTCTTTAGTGAGAAACTACAAGCGAAACTCTGCAGAGATTGGAGAATGACCCAAATTAGACTCTTTTTTTTCTTTAATAAAAGAATTATTTATGTAATTTTATTTATTTATTATTATTTTTAACGGGACCAGAAAGAGACAGAAAGAAGAAAAGTAAAAAAGCAAGCCTGGGATTTGAACTGCAGTTAGCCATGTCACAATCCAAGACCCCAAACACCATGATACCTGTCAGCCCCCAGAATTTGAAATTCTAATAAGACAAACTATGTAGGTTAAATATTTATAGACTGTTTGACTTGAGAAAAATTAGCAGCCAATCCAGAATAGATCATTATAACTCAGGAATAATTTTAAAAGCATATAGATAGATAGAGAGGAATCAAAAGAGAGTTTGAAAAGTGAGCCCCAGAAAGGATTAAGAACTCTGCTTGAAATTTGCAGTAGTGTTTGAATTCCTGATGTGTAGAGGAAATTGCAAAGGATTCCATAAAAGGAAAAGGAGAATGATACAATTTGAACAATTCAATTTAAACAATTTCAATTGCTGTCTCTCGCAAGCAAGATTTTTTTAAATAACTATTTTACGGGACCAGCAGTTGGCATAATGGCTACATGGCTGGACTCCCATGTAGTCGACTGTGGTTTGAGTCCTGGACCCGGTGACTTACACTCACGTTGGGTGCGTGTACGTGTGTGCCCAAGATCCCGAGAGGAGAATGGAGGAGAAGGGATTGCAGCATGGGTGATTTCTCACTTTCTGTCTCTCTATCTCTCTGTTGAGCACATGCGCCCTGTAGCAAAAACCTCTCCAAAAAAAAAGGAATTATTTTATTCAAATTTCTTTATGTATCTATTTTAATTTGACCAGAGAGAGACAGAGCAAGAGAAAAGAGAGAGATAAAATGAGAAAGCAAGCCGCCAGGTCCAGGACTCAAACTACAGCCAGCCATGTGGGAGTCCAGTGCCCTTAACCACCACACCACTTGCCAATCCTGCAAACGAGGTATTTTCTAGCTTGAGCTCTGCCTGGTTAGGAAGTATAAGGCTCCTTTCTCTCTCACTATCTCTGTCTCTCCCCCTCTCTCTGGTAAGTGCACACACCCTAAAGCAAACAGCTCTACCAAAAGAAAGGAAGGAAAGAAGGAAGGAAGGAAGGAAGGAAGGAAGGAAGGAAGGAAGGAAGGAAAAAGAAAGAAAGAAAGAAAGAAAGAAAGAGGAAAGAACAAGAAAAAGAAGGTGTAAGGCTCTGAGTTTCTCCAAGAAAATTTCAGGAGGACCACTCCTTACAAATAAATACCATGTTCTAGAGGTAATAGATTTGCTCTGATACTAACTAGGAAACTGAAATACAAGCATTCTAATAAAAAATAAATCTAACCTTTCACAAGGACAAGACTACCAAGTAGTTTACAACCGGTAGAATAATACTCAAAAGAAGACAGGAGAACTCAAAATTTCTACAATTTAGGATCCATGATGTTCAGTTTACAATGAAACTAGGCTGAATATGCAAAGACTCCTAAAAACGTTACCCATATTCAAGGCACAAAGCAGTAAATAGAAACTGAACACAAAAGAATGCAGATGTTGAAAATTGTAGTCAACTACTTAAAAGATGCAACAATGAATGCCTTTGACGATTTAAAGGAAAATATGATGATAAGGAGTGAATACTTGAGAAATCCACCAGGAAAGAAAAGAAAGCATAAATTTTACTTCTGTTCATATTTTTACAGAAACCTTATGATTAAAGTATAACACATGCCATTTTTAAAAAGAATTGCTTATTTTATTTTACTTTTTATTATTATTTTTTAATTTGACCAGAGAGAGAGAGAAAGTGAGAAAGCAAGCCACCAGGTTCAAGACTCAGTCAGTCATGTGGGAATCCAACATCTCAAGGACCACACCACCTGCTGGCCCAGTATATTTTAGGCTGCCCCACAATGTGGTGATTCAGGCAGCTGGACCCCACATGACTGACTGTGTGGTTCCAATTCTGGCCTTGATGACTTAAGAAACATGCCAAATGTGTGTGTGTGTGTGTGCACACCCAAAATACAGACAGTAGGGAAAAGTGGAGAAGAAGGGATAAAGGCATGACCATTCCCCATGACTGGTGATTTGCTGTTCTCCCTCTTTCTCTGTCTCTCTCCGTCTGTCACACATTCCCACTGGCAAATTAAAAAAAAAAAAAAAGATTATTAAAAAAAAAAAAAGACTGGAAGAGAAGGAATTGCAGCAAGGCCATTTACCACTCTCTCTCTCTCTGAGTCTCTGGTGAATGCACGTGCCTTTTGGGCAAAAATTCTAGGTGTGTGTGTGTGTGTGTGTATGTCATTTTCTTTTGGAGCTATTAAGTTATATGTATGTGTCAATATTAAGTTTATGAACTCCAAAGTGTAAACTGTAGAAGTTAATAGAAATGACACTATGATAAGGTTCTTTTTAAAATAGTTTGTTACTTTCTTTCATGAGAAAGAGAGGGAGAATCACACCCAACACTGTCTTTCACATCATAATTACTTCTTACTTCAGCCAACTTGGATCATGGGAGCATGCACACCAGCATATACTGGAGTCCCTATCATGCAAACATTTCTTTGCCACCAGTCTCTTACTTTTAAGTGAAAAGAACAATAATAATAATAATAATAATAAATGACTTTATAAGACAAAGAATATACATTTTTCTGCAGCAACTACAAAATTAATAAAAAATAGAGATAAGTAATCATAAAATATTAAAATGAAACATTCAAAATTATTTTTTTGAATGTTACCCAAGAAAAGTTAGGAAGGTCCTCTGGAATAAAATTAATGGGGCAGAAAAACCAAATCAATGGACAAAGAAAATACAAGTACATTTATCCATCGCTTAACAACAGGGACGTCTTCTGAAAAATGTGTTGTTAGGTGACTCCATTGTTGTGTAGAGATCATAGTGTGTGCTGACACAAACCTAGATGACATAGCCTTCTACACATCCACGTTACATGGTATAATCTTTTGGGGTTGATGTTATATATGTGGTTGAGCACTGCCTGACATGTTCTTATGCAACATATGACTGTAGAAAAATGACAAGCCTAAACTGCCCTGTAGAGTTCACTGCATTAAATATAAATGGCCTAAACATTCTCATTGAGAGGCAAGGATTACTGTTACTTTTATTTTTTAAAGTTTTTTTCATTATGTCATTTCATAATTTCTTATTCACATTGAATTGCCGTACATCTCAATAGCACATAATATTTTTTAAAGTATGTGTACAGAATATAACTATGAAATCAAGTAGATTTCCATAGACATCTTTTTATAGAAGAACTTTATGTTCTTATCTATTTATTTATTTATTTATTTATTTTTGAGAGGTTTTTGCTACAGGGTACATGCACTTGCCAGAAAGACAGAGAGAGACAGAGACAGAAAGGGAGAAATCACCCCCCCCACAGTGGGGATGGTAACGCCACTATCCCTCCTCCTCTATTCTCCTCTCTGGATCTTGGGCATGCACACACATATGCCCAGCATGAGTTTTAGCTACCGGGTCAGGGACTCGAACTATGGTCAACTACATGGAAGTCCAGCAACAAAGCCATTACGACATCTGCTCATCCCAGAACTTTAACATTCTTACAACTATTGTTTCAGTCCTGAGACACTCCCACTGACCCTCTGCTATCTGCCTCCCTCCTCTATACTTTCTGGTATCCCCACTCAATCTATATGCAATATCTGTACTCTGTTATAGAAATGAAAAGATCTGAAGATATAATGGTAGGAAAACGAGTGTAGGTATTTTGATTTAAAAAGATAAAATGCTCAGCTACAAATTTTCTAAAGAAAGCGCATGGTTTCTTGTACTCAGCACTTCAATTGCTCCACATTGGTGCAGATCTCAGTAAGTTGTTCTGTTTGATTGTCTTGTGTAACTCCTGTGTGCAAATATATTAACTGTGTTCCATTCTCTGGTTGTTGGGTCTCTGGATTCTTTCCAACTTGAGACTATAATGAGTGAAGTTATAATGAATATTCTCCATGAAGCATTTTTGTGGACATATTATATGACTTAATGGATAAATACCTACAACTAGAATTTATGAGTAATAAGATGGGCATTCATATTTAACTGTGACAGAACTGGCAAAGAACTTCCTGTGTTGAGAATGATGGAGCCAATTTCGTTCTCCACTAACAGACATAAAAGTTTTAGAAGTTCCATTTCTTAAATTTATTGTCTTAGTTTTGCCACCGGCTGCATGCACTTGCCAGAGAAAGACAGAGAGAGGGAAAGTAAGAAATTACCCATCCCAGGGGCATGGCCATACCCATCTCATCTCATCAGGGTTTGGGGCACACATGCACATGTGCCTGGCATGATTTTCAAGCTACCGGGGCCAGGACTTGAACTGCACTGTCAGACACTTGGGATTCAGCACCTTAACTTCCCCATGACCTGCCGGCCCACAGGGGATCTGCTTTAACGATCGCATCGACGGTACATCGGTAAAATACTGAGCAAATGGAACATTGGCTCTCTCCCCACGTGACGACACTGGTATATCTTTCTCAAAAATCCATCTCCATTCAATTTGCCCATCCAGATAAAATATTTGTGATTATGACTCCGAATCTTTAAACAGCATAAACTACTTGGTATTTTGGAATATATAAAATAAACTTAGTATTTCTTGCAGCGATTCAGTTGTTTTTTATTATCTTTAGTTTAAATACATACTGGAAGACTTTCTTTTTTAAGAATTATTTTTATGCAACTTTCTTTCTTTCTTTTTTCCTTCTTTCCTTCTTTCTTTCTTTCTTTCTTTCTTTCTTGCTTTCTTTCTTTCTTTCTTTCTTTCTTTAAATTTGACCAGAGACGTTCAGAGAGAGAGTGAAGGCGGGGTGGGGAGTGCGAAAACAAGCTGCCATGTCTGGGACTCAAACCTCAGATGGCCACGTGGGAGTCCAGCATTCTCAATCACCACGTCACCTGCTGGCCTTCATACTGAAAGGCTTTCATTCTACATGACAATTAAGAGTTTTGTGAAGGTGATGATATGACCAACATTCAGAAATAATAGTTTAGCCATTTAGATTTCACCATTTTAACCATCTCAAAGCATACCATTAGTGTCATGTATTCACTTCTTACTTACGTATCATCTTACTGCACAGGGATCATTTCTATCATGTTCCAAAGTATTTAATCACTCCAGAAGAAATTCTATTTCCACGAGGCAATCACTTCCACTCTCCCTCCTTCCAGCCCCCTGACAAACAATTCCACTCCTGGAATAGAACTAAGCAGGGGAATTCAAGCAAATCCTTGTACAAGAATATTGATGACATCAGTGCTTGCAATAGCCAAGATGCAGACAGCCCAAAGGCCATCGATGGATAAATAAGTAAGTCAAAGATGACAGATTCATCTTGTACAATACGAAGCACTTTTCTTATTCATTGTGGATCTATTTTTTAAGAATTATTTTACTTAATTTTATCTATCATCATTTTTAATTTGCTATAGGGCACGTGCACTAACCAGAGAAAGTAAGAGAGAAAGAGTGAGTGAGAAAGCCAGCTTCCAGGTCCAGGATTCAAACCATGGTTGGTCACGTGGTAGCCCAATGCTTTAAGCACTACACCACCTGCTGACCCCTCATTTTGGGTATTTTTAAAGTTCATTGCATTGTGAGACCAGCAGATAGCGTAATGGTTATGTCAACGGGCTCCCACATGGATGACTGCTGTTCGAGTTGCAGACCTGGAGGCTTGAAAGTCATTCCAGGCATGTGTGTCTGTGTGTGTGTGCACGCATGCCCAAAATCCAGAGAGGAGAATGGCGGAGAAGGGATTATGGCATGGCCATCCTCCCTGGGTGGGTGATTTCTCTCTGTCTCTGTGTCTTTCTCTTGTCTCTCTGTCAAGTACATGCACCCTATAGCCAAAATCTCTCTCTCTAAAAAATGAAAAGTTCACTTACTTCTTTCTTCTGTGAAAACAGAGAGAGAGAGAGAGACAAGGTGTTGACTTGCAATTCATGCCAGGTTCAGTTAGCCCCAAACCTTATGCAGGGTCTTGCCTGGGGTGCTCAAAGAGGTCTCTGGACCTGAGCCCAGAAGCAGAACCAGAACCTTCATATATGGAAGAAAGCCTGTGATGTACTGCTCCCCCACGGTCCAACCCTTCAATGTGTCCTTGAGTTTTCTGTTTATTTTTTTCTTTTCTAACTGAGCTGTCTTCAAAAACAAGCCATGTTGAAAATGGGAGTGGATAGGTGCTAGGAAACATGGAAAGTCCAAGGGGGGAGAAAGGAGCTAACTTGTAGGTCCTAAGAAAGTAGACTGAAGGGTTAGAACAGTCAGAGAGCAGGCAGGTGTGAGAGAAATACATTAGGAACTGCAGATGTGATCTGCACTGTGAACAGTAAAGTCAGGTTCAACCTGACTTTGCATGTTTTTAATGAGTGTCACTCACAGCTCTTTCACCAAGGGCTATTGGAGTCCAGACACTAGTGTGTGGAGGAAGGATGAGAACTGCCAATCATTGTTCCTTACCTAGGGGAAACCACAGGACCCCAGGAAGAACTAGGGGGCGTAGAGCACACGACAGCTCCTGTTGACAGCGCTCAGGGATATTTTAAATTCCACACTCATCGGAACTAGGAACTATGATGCTTTGAAGAAAAATTTGTGTAAAGGCGATATTTTGATATTTCTGATTCACTATTGTAATTATAAGAATAGATTTTACTTTTATCATAGTTATTGCTCAATTTCAAGTGAATAAAAATCTGCATTTTTTCCCTTTTTTATAGGTTTTTGCCATAGCGTAATGCACTGGCTGAGAAAAGACAGAGAGAGAGAAATACTGAGAAGTCATTTGGGGGGATGGCCACACCATAATCCCTTCTCCTCCCTTCTCCTTCTGGGATTTTGGGTACACACGCACATGTGCCCAGAGTGATTTTCAAGCCAAAGGGTCCAGGACTTGAACTGTGGTCTCCCATGTGGGAGTCCAGTACCTTAATCACCATACTACCTGCTGGTAAGGATGCATTTCAAAATCTATATTTTTTAAAAGTAATTTATTTAATTTTATCCATTATTATTATTTCAATTAGAGCAGAGAGAGAGAGAGACAGAGACAGAGGGGAAGTGAGAAAGCTAGCTGCCAGGTCCAGGACTAGCACCTCAGTTAGCCACGTGGGAGTTCAGCGCCTCAACCACCATGCCAGTTGCTAGCCCCAAATCTAGATCTTAAATGAGATTTTCTAGGAAATGGGTTATAGTACTGACTTTGCTTAGTCTAAAAGCAAAGTTTGATTTCTGTAAGATGAAGAACACATCTTTTAAAACACTGTATTGAATGTTCTTACTATCGGGTATATCTTCTCTTTTATGTACCTCTACACCCTAACAAATAAATACATGCAAATCTGTTGCAAACTCACGCATTCAAAGACTGCACCGTAACATTGGTAGGGACCTCCAACATCCTGTTTTAATACTTTTAGTTGTGGAGAATGTGAGAACGGGAGGCACCTACGACATGTCTTAGAGGTAGAAATTAAAATGTAATTCAAACGTGCTGATCTGAATCATTTCAGCCTTCAAATATGGGCATGAAACACAGGAGCCCAACCCTGTACTGACATCTGAAATTCAGAGCAGGTTAGTTATCACGCATGCATGTGTCCGCTTCTCATGTCTGTGAAACTCGGCTGATAACAAATCCTCTCTCTATGGAGTGATTGTGAGAATTAACTCAGTTAATACTTGGACATCATTGTTAGGATGCATGGCATGCAGTGACATATCACTAATAATGGCATCGGTTGTTTAAAAATGTTTTAGAGTTGACACAACCAGTTGCAAGGATTAACTGAAATGACAGCACCAAATACTCCCCGAGGGAAAGTTGATTCAAAGGCACTGGGAAGTTACTAAAATTATTAGTTAAAAACAACTGATGAGCAATAACAGCTTTTCATATACCAGAGTATACAATAAATTTTTTTTTTCATCATATTGGTTAAGAGCTGTATGAGATTGGAGTTTAAATATAAGAGAGAAAGCCAGACTCCTGCAGGGAAAACCGTCTCCCTGGTCCTATAGTCAGTTTACAAATTTTGCTTGACTTCATTTTGTTCAGCTGCATGTCCACCTTTAAATTCCAGCCTTGTGAGAAATTACGGCCGCATGCATAAAATGATGTACATAGAGTTGGGGCCAGTAACTGACATGGTGATTAAAGCCTTGGACTCCCATATGGTCAACCAGGGTTTGAGTCCTGGACCTGGTGGCTTGTTTTCACACCTTTTCTATCTCATTCTCTCTCTCTCTCTCTCTCTCTCTCTCTCTCTCTCACCTTTTCTACCTCATTCTCTCTCTCTCTCTCATGAACACACATGTCCTGTAGCCCAGAACCAGTGGCTTGAAACTCGTGCTAGGTGCATGTGCGTTGTGTGCCCAAAATCCAAGGAGAATGGAGGAGAAGGAATGGCATGACCATCTGCCCCTGAGGGCAAATTCTCGTTTTCTGTCTCTCTGTCTCTCTTTGGCTTGCTAACAAACAGATGTACCCTCTAGCAAAAGACTCCCTCAAAAAAATTTTTTTAATGACATAACTTTTAATTATTTACAAATAAATACAGATGAAATAGCTGTGGAAGTGAAGGCAGTAGGTGTAGAGCTGAGCACAGAGGAGACTTTATTGGATTGTGTTTTGTTATTTTTGCATATCCCACATGCTGGGGGTTCTTAGAATGACCCGGTGGTCCCCTCTGGCTCTCCTAACTGTTCACATGACAAAGTTCCTCTCCTTTTTGTGCCTTCCACATGCAGGGAAACATTCTTAGTGGTCTGTCTGAACTGTTTGAAATAAGATTGGCTCTCTGAATTATTAAGGGCCACAGGGTTGATGGCTCCATCCATAAGATTCTGGTTTCTTGGAGACTGAATTTCTCGGCAACGCGAATTAGGCACAGGAAGAAACAAAAGTAGACCATCCCCGGCGATTCTGAGGTTTCCTGAAGGTCCTGGGAACAGCTACGTGCCTATTCTGAAAGTCAGAGGTTGTGCAACTATCGCCTGTTTTCTAGGATTTGCCTTCGAGGTGCTACTGCACGACCCTCCTGCCAGTGATGACAAAGAACTGGGCATGAGGTAAGTGTCTCATCCTGGTGGATACTGATAGATTTTAAGAGTCATGTTATGTAAGCGTTCAATTTTGACATCTGATCTTTATGTGAAATGCAAAATGATGGCTAAAGGTTATACTGAGAACAAAGGAGCTTTTTGAATTTTCGTTTTCTCTTCCCCACTTTGTAGTTAATACAAGAACCAAGAAGGAAGGTCAGGCAACCTCTCTGTTTTCTTTGCGCTCTAGCGATACATTTACGTTTAGTGTTTTATTTTAGTACTCCATCTTGAACATCTGTTTCATTGAAATTTTGACCATCAGAAGCCTACTTTTGACCCTAACTATTGTTTTCTTTCATTTTTTTAAAGAATTATTTTATTCAGCTTTATTTATTATTACTACTTTTTTAATGTGACCAGAAAAAGAGAAACAGCAAACTGAGAAAGCAAGCCACCAAGTCCAGTACGCAAACTGTATTTGGCCTTCCGGGAATCTAGTGCCCTTAACCACCATACCACCTGCCTGCCTCAACTCTTCATTCTTTAACTATTTGCCACAGCACATATGCACTAGTCGGAGAGAGGCAGGACTGGGGGAAAGAGGGAGAAATCAACCCCTGGGACAATGACCATATTGCAATCCCTTCTCCTCCATTCCCTTCTTGGGATTTTGGGCATGCACACACACACATGCCTGGTGTGTTTTTCAGTGTTTTTCAAACTGCCAGCTCCTGGACTGTTACAGTGTGGATTACCATCTGCTGGTCCAACTCTAACTTTTTTTTTCACTTTTTTTTTTTTTTTTGAGGAGTGTACTTGCGAGAGAGAGAGAGAGAGAGAGAGAGAGAGAGAGAGAGAAACAGTGTGAGAAAAAGTGAGAAATCACCCCCGGGGGCATGGCCATGCCACAATCCCCTCTCTTTCATTTTCCTTTGGGGATTTTGGGTGCACACACATACATACACATGCTCAGCATGAGTATCAAACTGCCAGGTCCAGGACTTGAATAGTGGTCGACCATATGGGAGTCCAGCACCTCCACCACCGAGCCACCTGCTGGCCTCCAGAGAAAAAGTGAGAAATCACCCCCGGGGGCATGGCCATGCCACAATCCCCTCTCTTTCATTTTCCTTTGGGGATTTTGGGTGCACACACATACATACACATGCTCAGCATGAGTATCAAACTGCCAGGTCCAGGACTTGAATAGTGGTCGACCATATGGGAGTCCAGCACCTCCACCACCGAGCCACCTGCTGGCCTCCAACTCTAACTCTTTTTTTCTTTTTTGGAGAGACTTTTTGCTTAGGGTGCATCTGGACCCTAAATCATAGTGGATCACATAGGATCCCAGCAATATAACCATTACACCATCTGCTGGTCTAACTCTTAATGTAAATATAATTGGGGCCGGCAGGTGGCATGGTGGTTAAAGGTGCTGGACTCTCACATGGTTGACCACAGTTTGAATCCTGGACCTGGTGGCTTGCTTTCTTGCTTTCTTTCTCTCTCCCTGTCTCTGTCTCTCTCTAGTCAAATTAAGTAATAATAATACATTAATTAAATTAAATAATTCTTTTCATAAATGTAAGCATAATTACTTTCATCATTCTGCTGGTCCATATAATTAACCTTCTTTCAGTTTTTTCTGTGAATCTGGGAAAGGAATGTACTACCACCTGTGAAATCTTCTTTAGCCTTTGATTTGTAGGGGTAAATATTATAAACGTAGGTGTGAACAAAGCAGAGGCATCTGGGAAATGTTGGAAGAACCAACAGGAAACGAGGCTGGTTTAGCACAGAGTGGAAAGAAAGAGAAACCGAGTGGATATATGGCAGAACCTGTGGTTACCACGCACTCAGCAGCTAGCCAGTGCTTTGTGTCTTTGGCACCAAGTTGAAGATAGATCTGGAGGGGCATACATTGGACCAGAATGACCGAGACTCTCTGGAGGAGGGAGTACCCCCAAGTTCACCCATGGGGCTACCTCTGTGTTCTTTCCCATTTTGATATCTATTGTGAGGTCTTGCTTCCGGACAACGGCCATCCATCTTTGCGGCTTCCAGCGTGCTTTCTCAAAGCCTGCACCCAGAATGCGATGGTCAAGCCAAAGACACAGACGTTTTTATCTTCACCTTTTCTTTCAGACTTTTGTCATAGGGCTCATGCACTCTCTCTCCACAGAGAGACAAAAAGAGGGAGAGTGAGAAACCACCTCCTAGGTGGGATGGCCATGGTTTAGGCTTTCTTCTCTAGTCTCCCTTGGGGATTTTGGGCATCCACACACACGTACCTGGTTTGACTTTTAGGCTTTCTTCTCTAGTCTCCCTTGGGGATTTTGGGCATCCACACACCCGTACCTGGTTTGACTTTTAAACCTCTAGATCCAGGACTCAAACCGTGCAGTCATCTTTTTATTTTAATGGAACCCTATTTATTCTCCAATTTGATCAGAGAGAGAGAGAGACAGAGAAGAAGAGAGAAGGAAAGTGAGAAAGCAAGCTGCCAGGTCTGGGACTTGAACCACGGTTGGCTGTGTGGGAATCCAGTGCCCTTAACCAGCACACCACCTGCCTGGCCCCTCTTTATCATCCTTGGCATCAAATATCACCTTCTGCTGTGTTCCTTGGATAATGGTCCTACTCATTTTTCTTTTCTTAGGTTTTTGCCATAGGGCACATGCACTCACCAAAGAGAGACAGAGAGAGAGAGAGAGAGAGAGAGAAAGTGAGAAATCACCCCCAAGAGGGATGACCACTTGCAATCCCTTCTTTATTCTCCTACCGGGATTTTGGGCACTCACACCCATGCGCCAGGTCCGGGACTCGAACCGTGGTCAGTCAACACCTAAACTACCACACCACTTGCTGGCCCTCCTCCGACTTGTTTTTATTTACTTGGTTTTTTGAAACTATATGTTGAGGGGCTGGCAGGTGGCGTGGTGGTTAAGGGCGCTGGACTCCCACAAGGTTGACCGCAGTTTGAGTCCCGAGCCTGGTGGCTTTCTCTCTCTCTCTCTCTGTCCTTCTCTGGTCAAGTGAAAAGAAATAACTAACAGATAAATAAAAACTAATTCTTTACAAAGAAAAGTAACATCTGTGCTGTATTGTCAGTGATATTTTTGACTTTGCGGTGGTCCGGCATTCCCTATGCATGCTTCTGTCTGTTCAATAATTTTCCCTCAATCCCAGCCACCCAGATCCCTCTGCCACTCCTGGTCTACCGTCACTGTTGACTGGCAGGCCACCAAGTCCTCCTGTCTCTGCCACAGAGCACAGACATGCAGCCAGGACTCAGGGTAATTTGCTTTTCCCAGCCTGGGTCATTTCAGCTGACGGTCCACCCTCCACCTTCATCCCGTCTGTGTCCAGGGACAGGGCAGTGTTGTCCTTCATGGCCGGGTGGTGGTTTTGCATGGAGCCTGTTTCTTTTCCTTCCTGCCAGCAACTTGAGCAGCGTGAATTTTACAGAGTGAGTAAGTCCTGCCAAACAACCGCCTTGGAAGGGATTCGCTCTTGAACTGTCTTGATTTTATGGGGCTATTTTTGATCTAAAGAGCTGTTGAAATGAGCCTCTGTATTGACATAGTTTTTTTTTTTTTATTGTCTCTCTCTTAAATTATTGTATTTAACTTTTATGTATTTATTAACTGATTTTTAATTTGATCAGAGATGGACAGAGCAAGAGAGAGAGAGAGAAAGAAAGAGAGAGAGAAAGAAAGCCACCAGGTTCAGGACTCGAACCGAGATTGGCCATGTGGGAGTCCAATGTCTTTAACCACTACACCACCGAGCAGCCCTCTCTTTCTCTCTTTATTGTCGTGAAAAAGCCATTTCCCTCTGACAAATGGAACCAACCCAATGCCCAAGAAAAGTAAATGCTTCATGTTCTCATGTATTCCAAGGTTCAAAGAAACCAAAATGGCCGACAAATACAGATCTTTTTAAAGAATCATTTATTGTCTTTTGTTATTATCATTGTTATTTTTCATTTAACCAGAGAGAGACAGAGACAGGAAAGACAAAGTGAGAAAGCAAGACGGCAGGTCCAGGACTTGAACCACCGTCAGACTGCCATGTGGGAGTCCAGTGACTTAACCACCACACCACCTGCCAGCCGGCCCCCGAATGTAGATGAAATTGTTGAGTGGGGGAGCGGAAGACCCAAGCGAGCTGACTAGTTGTAACCTTGAAGAAAATATTATCTTGCACTGACTGCGATGTACAGATTCCGAAACAGCGTGACGTTTCACACGCTCTTGTCTGTGTTTGCAAGAATTAAGGGACAGACAAGCATTTAGTGTAAAAGGAGAATATTGTTTTAGGCCCTGAGGTTGTTATCTATAACCTTGGGACAACGGGATATTGAAGAGCTGACATTAAAAAAAAAAAAAGTATTTAATTTTATTTATCATTTGTATTATTTTTGTAAGAAGTATTTATTCAATTTTATTATTTTCATTATTATGCTAAATTTGCTAGAGGGCATGTATATTCACAAAAGACACACGGACACAGAGACAGAGACAGAGAAAGAAGAAAAGCGAAAAGGAAAGCTCCCAGGTCCAGGACTCGAATCATAGTCAGTCCTGGGGGAGTCCAGAGCCTTACCCACCATGCCAGCAGCTAGCTCCTTATTATTATTATTTAGAATCATTTATTTACTTACTTTTATTTGTTGTTATTATTTTTAATTTGACTGGAGAGAGACAGAAAGAGAAAATTAAAAAGCAAGCTACAGGGTCTGGGACTTGACCCATGGTCAGCCGTGTTGGAGTCCAGCGCCTTAACCACCGTGCCACCTGCCAATCACCTGTCAACATCATTACTTCATTTTAAAATTTGTTCCAAAGTATTTGTGCTCACCAGAGAGAGACAGACAGAGATTCAGGACTCAAACCGTAGACAGCCATGTGGGAGTGCAGCACCTTAACCCCCACGCCACCTGCTAGCCTGAAGAGCTGGCACTTTATGGGAATATGATTATATTCAAATTTTAGGGAAGTTTTCCAACTTGCATTAATATTAAGGTTTTTTTTTTTAGGGGGGACAGGGAAAACTACAGATTGGGAAATTACT
>NW_006203491.1:218782-227450 GCF_000334495.1 Tupaia belangeri chinensis
GCCCAAGATCCCAAGAGGAGAATGGAGGAGAAGGGATTGCAGCGTGACCAGCCCCCCTGGGGGGTGATTTCTCGCTTTCTGTCTCTGTCATTCTCTGTCTCTCTAGCAAACACACATGTCCTATAGCAAAAAATCTCTCTTAAAAAAATAAATAAAAGAGGCAAAAGAAGAAAGTGACTGCAGAATGAAGGGAAGGAAATATTTAGTTGAGTTGGATACTGAATCCTGGCTTCACTGTCTCGCCAGTGAGTTGGCAGCCCAGAGTCGTCTAGGCTCAGAATCCGTCTGCTCCAGCAGATTTTCCTGAAGATACACAGTGAGCTGGGGAAGTGACTTCATCGGGGTTTGGCTGCTTTCTGGGAAGGCGTGACAGACAGTAACCAAAGAAACACGCTGGCCCTCGCCTCGGCCATGTTCAGTGTTTCCTCGGTTGGGATGCTATTGTCCTCTGAGGGTAAGAACAAGTACCTTCAGGTTCCGGTACTGCATGCAGTCACACAGATCTCAGTTGTGAAAAAATGTCAGAGTGCATGTGCACTTGTCAGAGACACAGATGGAGAGAGAGGGAGAGAGAGAAAGAGAGAGATCAACCCCTGGGGTGAGGGATGGCCTCACCACAATCCCTTCTCCTCCATTCTCCTCTTGGGATTTGGGCATGCACGCACACACACCTGGTGTGGTTCTCAAGTCACCAGGACCAGGACTTGAACTGCCCTGTTGGTGATATGGGATCCAGCTGTCTTAACCACCAGGCCTTTGACTGGACTAAATATATATACATATATATGAGTGTGTGTGTGTATATATATATTTATTCTGAGACAGAACATGAGAGAGACAGAGACAGAGGCACATCCTGAATAGGGCTTTCATGACGTGGTCCACCCCAGCTGCAGCCAGCCATGTGCTATGGTCACAAATGCACCTGATGTGCCCAGGGAGGTCTCTGGATGCAAACCCAGAAACTTCCCGTGTGGTCAGCCTTGCAGAATATCGCAGTATTGCTATTTCTTTTCTTTTCTTTTTCTTTTTCTTCTCCTTCTTTTCTTCTTCTTCTTCTTCTTCTTCTTCTTTTCTTTTGGTAAGAGCTATTTAATTATTATTGTTGTTGTTGTTTGGTTCACCAGGGGAAGTGAGAAACCAAGCCACCAGGTCTGAGACTTGAACTGCAGTCCGACATATGGGAGTCCAGCGCCTTAACCACCATGCCACCTGCTGGCCTGCAATATTGCTATTTTATCTTTACTACTGATAAATTCAATGTTTACTCTCAGTACTGAGAGAAGAAAGGATCATTTAAAACTGATATGCCTTTTTTACCATTTGCAAACAGAATTGTTTGACTTTTCTGGTATGCTGTGGAGTTTAAAGGATTAAAAAGAAAAAACTACAAGTATGGTAACAGATTTTGTACTGTAATTTCCTGCACCATGTCATCACCAATTAGTCTACGGTATTTCACACTTTCAAAGGAGCTTGAGATAAGCATGCTGTATAGTCCTGCAAATGATTATGGGCCAAAGCTTAAACACATATTTAAAAGTGCATTTGAGGGCCAGCAGGTGACATGGAGCTTAAGGGGCTGGATCTCACATGGCTGACTACATAGTTTGCGTCCTAGACTGGGCAGCTTGAAACTCACTCTGGGTGCGTTTGCATCAGTGCCCAAAATCCCAAGAGGAGAAGGGATTGCGGTGTGGCCATCCCCCCTGGGGAGGTGATTTCTTGCTTTCTGTCTCTCTGTCTCTCCAGCGAGTTATTTCTCTCTCATCTCAATCTTCCTGTTTCTCCCTGCTTTCTGGAGAGCACATGCGCTATGCAGGAAAAACACAAAACAAAATGAAATGCATTTGAATGTGTTTATGTATAAGAACACACATTTCCGGCTGTACGAGACACGTCTCAATTTCTCAGCAAGGCAGTGACTATTCACCTGTGTCGTGTTTATCCTCTCCATTGGCCAAAGCCTTTTTGTCTGATTCTTAGATATTGTCGACATTGTGACTGTCATTGTGCTATCATAACACGGCGTGGAGAGGAGGCCACCTTTCCACTTCAGGAGATACAGTGCCTCAGCTCCACATTCTTCCATGGACTGCGCTGTCGGAAAAGTCATGACTTTTTTGTCAACCCAATGATTACCATCAACTTGGGACCTGTCTATCCGATAAAGAAAAATCATGCTTCAGAACCTTCTGCACAGCAGTCAACATGGCATGAAGAGAAGTCATGCTTGCAGAGAGAGAGACAGGACCACAGCGCAAGAAGAAAGAGGAAGGAGTACACCCCATGAATAAAATAAAAAGAGTGTCAGGGCTGGTCAGCGATGCGTTGGAAACACATGGGCCCACTCGGGAAGGTCCCCGTTCCACACGCCGAGGTCTCCTCCCTGGACAGGCTGTGCATGCATGCCTGTAATTCAGGCTGGGTGAGGCGAGGGCTGGATCGTGGCGTGGAGGTCCTGCTGGAAGGATCTCTCTCACTCACTCTCTGTTTCCTGGGGAAATAAATAAATGCATTCTTTCTTTTTTTTTTTTTTTTTTTTTTTGGAAGAGAAGATTTTGCAATAGGCTCTGTGCACTTATCGGAAAGACAGAGACAGAGAGAGACAGAAAGCGAGAAATCACCCCTCAGGTGGGATGGCCATGCCGCAATCCCTTCTCCTTCATTCTCCTCTTGGGATCTTGGGCATGCACGCACACACGCCTGGTGTGAGTTTAAACCACCAGGTCTGGGACGTGAACTGCAGTCAATTACATGGGAGTCCACCAACATAACCATTATATCATCTAATGGCCCCAAATACATATCTAAAAAAATTAATTTTAAAATGTATTCACTTAATAAATGAATATTTTTAAAAATCTAAAGAATTATTTAATCTAACTTTATCATGATGATTATTATTTTAATCTGGTACAGGGCACCTGCGCTCATGAGAGAGAGACAGAGAGAGAGAGAAAGTGAGAAAGCAAGCCACCAGGTCTGGTACTCACACCACAGTCAACCATGTGGGAATCAGGTGCCTTAATCACTGTGCCGCCTGCTGGCACCTTAAAATATTTTAAAAAATAATTTTTTTTAAAGAATGGACCAGTTTGGTGGCCTAGTGGTTTACCGCAGTTCAAATCCTGACCCCGGTGGCTTGAAAAACGTGGCAGATCTGTGTGCCCGTGTGCCCCAAATGCCAACAGGATAGAGAGATGGCAGAGAAGAGATTGCTGCATGACCAAACCCCAGTGGAGGGCGTGTTTTTGGCCTTTCCCCCTCTGCCTAGCTCTAGTAATGTGAGAACCCTCTGTCTATTGTTTTTCTAAATAATTGTTTATTTTTATGTATTCATTCATTTATTTTAATTTGACCAGATAGAGACACAGAGAGAGAAAGAGAATGTAAGAAAGCAAGGACCAGGTCCAGTACTCGAACCATGGTCGGCCATGTGGGAGTGTCTGCGTGTTAACCACCATGCCACCTGCTGGTTCCCCCCACCTCCACCCCGTCTATTTTTAAAAAGGAGCCAAAGTTAGGCGGTAAAAATTCACCCTTGGGCCCCCCCAGGTGGCATGCAGGTTAAGGTGGCTGGAACTCACATGACCCCCGTGCAGTGCAAGTTCCAAAACCAAACCCAGTGGCTTGAAAATCATGCCAGACCTGTGTGTGTGTGTGTGTGTGTGTGTGTGTTAGAGAAGACTGGAGGAGAAGGGACTGTGTGTGGTCATCCACCTACTGGGTGATTTTTCAATTCTCTTTTTCTCTGTCTCTCTGGAAAGCGTACACGCTCTACAGCCCAAAACAAAAGAAAAAGAAAAAGAAACACATCCTCTTCATAACCCAAACACTGGAGTATCCTGTCTAAGTTAAACAGCCAAAGATGGCAGATTTCTGAAAGGGTCCTTGACTTTTTAGCATTGTGGTATACACCACTTCCAAATCAGAAAACACCTTTTTTTTTTTTTTTGCCAGAAAGTTTATTCATTGATTCATTCATTTTTGTGCTTGTTTATTGCTTTGTTTATTTTAGGGATTTGCCATAGGGTGCACATGCTTGCTGGAGAGATAGAGAGAGGAAAAGCAAGAAGTCACCCCTTGGGGGGATGTCCATGCCACAATCCCTTCTCCTCCATCCTCCTCTTGGGATTCTGGCTTGCAAGGACACATGCCCAGCAGAATTTTCAAGCTGTCAGGTCTGGAACTCGAACCACAGTCAGTGACATGGGAGTCTAGGGCCTTAACTCCAATATTACCTTCTGGCTCCTATTTTAAAAAAATGTTTTTTTTCATGAGAGAATGAATACCCTCCACAAAGCTAGGGGCCATGATCCACCCCTAGTCTGCACCAGCCAGCATACCCAGCCTGCGATCACCTGACCTGTTCCAGAAAATGTTGGGATGCAAACTTAGGATCTTCTTATGGCTTCGGCATGGTGCAGTGTCACTCTAATCCCATGCTACTGCAGTTGGCCAAAAAATATGTTTTCTTGGGGCCAGCAGGTGGCATGGTGGTTAAGGTCGCTGGACTCCCCAGTGGCTGAGCACAGTTCGAGTCCCAGACCTGATGGCTTGCTTTCTCACTTTCCCCCTCTCTCTCTTTCTCTCCCTCTCTGGTTGAATTAAAATAAATAAATAAATAAATAAAGTTAAATAAAAGAATTTCAAAAAATACGTTTTCTTAGCTGTAACCTGGTGGCTGGGAAAAAGGATTCTCACTCTCCCCCTCCCCCCCGTGAACTTATGTGACCCATAATAAAATTAAAATAATAATAAGTAAAATTAAATAAATCATTCTTTAAAAAACAAATCCTTATTAAAAAAAAAAATGGGACCAGTAGTTGGCATAATGACTCTGTCACTGGACTCCCATGTAGTCAACCGTAGTTTGAGTCCTGAACCGGGTGGCTTAAAGTCACTCCAGGCGCGTGTGCATGCGTGCCCAGGATCCCGAGAGGAGAATGGAGGAGAAGGGATTGTGGCGTGGCCATCCTCCCCGGGGGGTGATTTCTCGCTTTCTGTCTCTCTGTCTGTCTCTGTCTTTCTGGTGAGCGCATGCACCCTATAGCAAAAACCTCTTCAGAAAAAAAGAAGAAAAAATAAAACAGTCATATTTCAGCAATGTGTCCCCAGAGCTGCATGGATTTAATCCCTCATAACCACCAGTCTGCTGCAGTGGTTTGTCAGCAACTCACCATCGAGCTGAATTGTCTTTGTAAGAAAGTCCCCACTTCCCAGCTTCCCTGTGCACGGTGCAGAAGGACGCCACCTCACACACTATTGTGAGGTGTTAGACAATGTTAACAAAGGTGCGCTTGTGAATCTAACAAATAGGCTCCACTGTACACTCTTAGCCTGCTTCCGAGGACAGAAACAGTACATAGTATCAAACCCAGGGCCTTCTGATCTTAATCCACTTTCTCTTAAACAGACACATCTTAAAAAGCAGAACTTTGGGCTACCCGGATACATTGTTGTCAGACATTTCTTGCTACTTAAACACATCCTTTCAAAAGAAGTCTATTAGTCATGTTTAGTTTCTGTTTCAAGTGCAGCTACTTTTTTTTGTATTTCAATGGGAACAATCTTTCCAAAACCTGCAGGCATTTACAAATTGCTCCTCTGAAGACAGGAAACTTTCTAGCTCTGTGAGATGTGTTGGTTAAACACCTGGCCACCTCTGAAGCATGAGTTGGAGATTACAGCCTTAAATGACTTAGAGATGCTCCAGGTTGATCTCCAACTATTTCATCTTATCGTACATCATTTTTTTTTTCTATGTCATTACTTTTATTTTTAATATCCAGAGTTTGTAAGACAAGGGCCAGAGCTCCCTTCCAGACACAAATTTTTTTATAAATTTTCAATCGGCTGGTGAGGCCGGAAGGGGTACTTCTTTTTATCTATTGAGGTTTCTGGGAAGATTTCATTCAGGTCCTCCCTGGTCACCTGAGGCAAGGGGATGGTGCTCTTCGTCTTCTCCAGTTGGTTCTGATCTGCTTCTGTCCTGGCCTCCGAGAGGGACACAGACTCAGCGCACCGTTCCATGTCTCTCCTTTCCTCGCCATCCCCCTGGACAGTTACTTATCCTCCAGCGCAGGAACCTTCAGGGCATTAAAGTTCTCAAAGTCATCCACCAAGCCTAAGCCTGCCTTGTTTTTGTTTCGTTTTGTTTTGTTCTTGAGAGGTTCGCAGTAAGCAGAGCCACTAAACGCACACTTTTCCCCCGGAGGACTCGAGGCAGACGCTGGAGCCACAGTGGTTAAGGCAGCTGGGTCCCACACGTCCAAGTGTACAATTTCAGTCTTGGACCCAGCGGCTTGAAAAACACACTGGAGTATGGTGATGACATGGCAATAGTAAATACGAGAAAAGGAGAGTACACTGGGAGGGGCCAGCAGGTGGTGTGCTGCTTAAAGTGCTGGATCTCACATGGCTGACTCCCTGGTTCAAGTCCTGAACCCACTGGCTTGAAACACCTGCCGGGCATGTGTGCACATGTGCCTGCCGAAACCCCCATAGGAAGAATGGAGGAGAAGAGATTATGGCATGTCTATTCTCACTGAGAGGGGGGGAGGTAAGGTTTCACTTTACCTCTCTCTCTATCTCTCAGTCTCTATCTCTGGAGAGTGCATGCACACTAAAAAAAAATCTTAAAAAATAAAAATAAAAACATACCAGAAACGTGTGTGTGTGTGTGTGTGTGTGTGTGTGTGTCCTATATCCAGGTAGTAAGGAGAAGGGGCTGTGGTGGGACCTGGCCCCACTGGGGATCATTTCTCACTTTTCTTCTCTCTCAGTCTCTGTCTCTCTCTAATAAGTGCACACAGCTTGTGACAAAATTTTTAAAGGAAGAGGGGGAAAGAAAAAGTCAAGACAGACTTAAGACGTATGAGAACCGTCAGTCCATGGGTTTCCGCGGTTTCTTCCGCTCCCTCTCCCTGTTGTGAGTGAGACACGTGTGAAGATGGTAATTGCCCTCCGATGTGAGTGTCAACACTTCCTGTGGAAATATGGAAAGCTGTTTCAGGTCGTGTAATGATGAAACCCCATCAGGAGAGGGACCATGCCGACGGCTCTCGGAATACTCTCATGTGTGTAAATGTCGTCGCCATGCTTCTGAACATGGATTGGAGGGTAGTGGGATGTGGACGGCTGTCTCTCTGGGAGCTGGATTTGCAGAGTTTCTTCAAGGCTGTTGGAACGAGGGCTGCTTTCCTGCCAAGCATCTTCTTTATTTTACAAGTTATTTTTTGGAGGGCCGGCAGGTGGCATGGTGGTGAAGGCACTGGACTCCCACGTGGTTTACAGTGGTTCGAGTCCCAGACCTGGTGTGGCTTGCTTTCTCACTTTTCCCTTCTCTCTCTCTCTGTCTTGCTCTCACTCTGTCCTTTTTGTGGTCAAATTAAAATAAATAAATAAATACAGGTAAATAAAGTAATTCCTTTTTTTTTCTTTTTTTTAAAAAAAGAAGTTATTTTTGGAGGCTAGCAAATGGGTGTAGTGATTGAGGCATTGAACTCCCACATGGCTGGCAGCAGTTTGCATCCAAAATTCAGTGGCTTAAACATACCAGGCACGTGTGCGTGTGTGCCCCAAATCCCAAGAGGAGCATGGAGGAGAAGGGATTGTGGCATGGCAGAGCCCCTGGGGATCATTTCTCGCTTTCTCTCTGTGTTCTCCAGCAAGCACACACACCTTATAGCAAAAATCTCTTCAAAAAAGGAATATGAAAATAAAAAAAAAGAAAAAAAAGGAAAGAAAGACACATCTTGGAATTTGAAAGAAAAATAAATTTTTTTCTTCCCAGGGTACAGATCCATTTTCCATGTCGGATGGATAGAAGTCCCCTCCCCGAGGTATTGACACAAAGCCTTCCCTTTGAAGGCATGCCAGTTTAGAATTGGTTTCCTTTGCTGAATTCTGACCTTGCAAACAGTTTGAGCTGAACGAATAACCCCTTATTTTGTTGATGATTATTGCCAGGGACAAAGAAAGAGAAAAAGTAACCGCCAGCAAGACTTGGTTGTGCCAAATCCTTTTCCTCCATTTTGCTATCCCAACAAGATCCCAGGTGCGCGCGCGCGCACACACACACACACACACACACACACACACACCTGTTGTGTTTCTCAATCTGCCGGAACCAGGAATCAAACCGTGGTCAGCCATGTGGGGTCTGCCTCCCCAGACACACGGCTTAATCATTGCATTCCATGAGGCCGACAGGTGACGTGGTAGTGGGGGTGCTGGATGCCACGTGACCAACCACACGTTAGGTCCCAGACCTGGGGGCTTGCTGTCTCCTTCCCGACCCTACCTCTTCCGTCTCTCTCTGGTAAGTAAGCATGCCCTGTAGCAAACTGGAAAATAATCCATAAAATTCAATAAAAAATTCCTTGCAAAAGATTATTTTATTTGACTTTATTTATTTATTTTAATTTGACCAGAGAAAGAGGGAGAAAGAGAGAGAGAGAAAGTGAGAAAGCAAGCCTCCAGGTTCAGGACTCAAACTATGGTTGGCCATGTGGGAGTCCAGGGCTCTTAACCACCACACCACCTGCAGACCCCAAATAAATAATTCTTTAAGAAAAAAAGATCACTGTGGTGGGTGCCCTGATCTCTTCATCTCAGAAAAAGCCAAGGTGGATTTTACCATCTGGTTACCTTCTTTGCATCT
>NW_006203491.1:227469-233511 GCF_000334495.1 Tupaia belangeri chinensis
GAAAGATTTTCGTATACCATCCTAGAGTTTGCCCTGGGTAAGGTCTCATTGTGAAATACATGAACGTAAATAAAAATGGGCCATTCGATGGTGACGTCTTCTCAACTGTCGTGTGCACCATTTACACAATGTCAGCGGGGACAGGTATTCCGGGGTTCTAATGTCCAGGCTTACTCTCTCATCATCACATCTGGGTCCTGTTCTGTATATGTCTCAAATGGGTATCTTACCTTGGAATTGCAACTGTGAATTTTTTTTTTTTAGACAAGTTTTTGCTATAAGTTGCTTGCACCCACTGGGAAGACAAAGAGAGACAGAGAGACAGAAAGTGAGAAATCACCCCCAGGAGGGATGGCCACACCACAATCCCTTCTCCATTCTTCTCTTGGGATCTTGGGCACACACACGCACACATGCACCTGACATAAGTATAAGCCACCAGATCTGGGACTCGAACCATGGTCAACTGTGTGGGAGTCCAAAGATAGAACCATTATGCCATCTGCTGGTCCAGCAACTATGACTTCTTGGACATGACCATCCAAGGTTTCATTGTCTACAAGAAGGGCGTTGCCTTCAAACTCACTTTGGTTTGTTGTTGTTTTTGTTTTTGTTTTTTGGAGAGGTTTTTGCCATAGGTCGCACGCGCTCACCAGACAGAGAGAGACAGAGAGACAGAAAGTGAGAAATCCCCCCCCCCGGGGGGGGGATGGCCACACCACAATCCCTTCTCCTCCATTCTCCTCTCGGGATCTTGGGCACGCATACACACGCACCCGACGTGAGTTTTAAGCCACCGGGTCCGGGACTTGAACCGCGGTTCACTACATGGGAGTCCAGCGACATAGCCATTACGCTAACTGCTAGTCCCGAAACTCACTTTGTAATGCCTGGTGCAAGCTTGAATTTCTACGGGTTTGTGGAAACACTGACTGTAGCTCTCTTAAACTTCATTTCCTCCCTCGGATCTCTTTCCCCCACTCCTGCTGCATTTCATTTAGCATCAGGGTCTTCCGTGATGCACAACTCAAATATTTCTCTCTCTCTTTTTAAAAATGATTCTTTACTTTTTATTATTATTATTGAATCTTGCTATAAAGCATGTGTGCTCACCAGAGAGACAGAGAGAGAGAAAGAGAGAAAGTGAGAAAGCAAGCCACCAGGTCTGGGACTCAAACCATGGCCAGCCATGTGGAAGTCCAGCACCCCCAACCACCATGTCACCTGCTGGCCCCCTGCCCATGATTTTTAACTAACTCATGTTTTCCCTTCTCTCCCTGGTATGTCCTTGGAATGACCTCCTGTGGCATTATAGACCCAGTATTCCAGTTGGAGCCATCTGGTAGGTATTTATCGGCATGACAAAGGAGACGATCCTCAGACACGTTTTCTGTGCACGTGACATCAATTTATGTAGTCGTTTTGAGATTCAGTGAATGAAACAGCGTGTCAAAGGGGGTAAAAGAATGACCATGAGGCAGGGCCCATCACCTCCCAGGAAAAGGAAATAACGATTTGAAAGAAAAGGGCGTTTTATCTTCATGTGATTGGAAGCTGTGAGGACGTCGTTGTCTGTGTTCTTGAAGCCTTGATCTTCTGTAAGATTGCAAAAGAGAAATTAGAGTGGAGCTCAGACTCCCCACACGATATTGTCTAGCATGCGGAAAAAAGGGTCAACACCATTGCTGTTCTACACTAGGGGAAATAGTAAAAGAAAATTCTTTTTTTAAAGAGATTTTGGCTATAGCACGCATGCACTTGAAGAGATAGAGACAGAAAGCGAGAAATCACCCCCCAGGGGGGATGGCCACACCGCAATCCCTTCTCCTCCATTCTCCTCTTGGGACCTTGGGCACGCACGCACACGCGCCCACTGGGACTTTTAAGCCGTTGGGTCCAGGACTCGAACTGCAGTCGGCTACGTGGGAGTCCAGTGATGGAATTATGACGCCAACTGCTGCTCCCACTGGAAGAATTCCCATAGAGCACGAACTTCAGAAAAGCTCCCGTACATGCACACGCGACTGTGCTGGTTGTCTGCAGAGTGGCCGTGTCAGGATGTCTGGGGCACGCCAGTGTCAGGAAGACGGAGGGGATCATGTGTAAGCCTAGGTCACCCAGGCATCTGTCTCTGTCTCTGTCTCTCTCTCTTTTTAAAACTTTGCTGGTGGTTGCATGGGTTCACTGTCAAAAGGCAGAGAGAGAGAGGACGTGAGAAAGAATTCTCCATCGGGCATGGCCATGCTGTAATCCCTTCTCCTCCATCTCTCCTGTTTGGAGATTTGGGGACACGCATGCCCCTATGCCCAGGGTGGCTTTAAAGCTTCCAGGACCAGGGTTCAAACCACATAGCCGGCTGTGTGGAATGTGGAATTCACCTGCTTGAGATACCACACCATCCGCTGTTTTAAACCTTATCTAGGATTGTAAAAAAAAAAAAATTCGGTACTGTTGGGGTCAGCAGGTGGCGTGGTGGTTAAGGGCTCTGGACTCTCAAATAGCTTAATCATGGTTTGAGTCCCAGACATGGTAGCTTGCTTTCTCTCTCTCTCTCTCTCTCTCTCTCCATCTCTGGTTAAATTAAAAGAAATAAATAAAGTTGAATATAATAATTTTAAAAAAAAGGTTTATTGGGATCAGCAGTTAGCGTAATGGCTATGTCACTGGACTCCCATGGAGTCAACTGCAGTTCGAGTCCCGGACCCGGTGGCTTAAACTCATACTGGGCGCGTGTGCGTGCGTGCCCAAGATCCCGAGAGGAGAATGGAGGAGAACGGATTGCGGCGTGGCCATCCCCCTAGGGGGGGTGATTTCTGGCTTTCTGTCTCTCTGTCTCTCTCTGTCTTTCTGGCAAGTGCCCGCACCCTATAACAAAACCTCTAAAAACATACTTATTTTATTTTACTTATCATTTTAAAAATTGTATGCATTCATTCATTTTATTTTGACCAGAGAGAGATACAGAGAGAGAGAGAGAGGAAGTGAGAGAGCAAACCACCAGGTCTGAGACTCGAACCGTGAGTGGCCATGTGGGAGTGTCCAGTGCCTTCACCACCACCCCACCTGCTGGTCCCGCAAGATAATTTCCTAACCTTGCAATTTGCCAGGGTTAATCGTATTTCATGTTCAATGTTACATAAAATGCTCTCCCAAATTAAAATGATTTCAAGCAGATAGAGCAGAATTATACTGCGATGTTTCAAAATGGTGTACACTTCGTCTAACTTGTAGAAATGCCAATCTTCACGTGGCAAAACGAGAGGTGTAGATATCCCTTTTCCATTTACCTGGTCAGAATCCCTTTCCTATGTAGCTGGTCAGAATTTGAAGGCAGGACAGTCGTCTGTACAAAAAGAAAGAAAATTCATTGTAAATTCCCAGTATTTCTTTTCTTTCTTTTTCTTTCTATTTATTTATTCATTTATTTCTTGTGGGGAGAGGTTTTTGCTGTAGGGCGCATGCACTCACCAGGAAGACAGAGAGAGACAGAAAGCAAGAAATCACCCCCCAGGGGGGAGGGCCACGCTGCAATCTCTTCTCCTCTATTCTCCTCTCGGGATCTTGGGCCCGCAAGCACATGCACCCGGTGTGAGTTGAAGCCACCGGGTCCGGGACTCAAACCACGCCGGCTGCATGGGAGTCCAGCAACACAGACATTACACCAACTGCTGGTCCCTTTATTTTTACTTTTTTAGGGAGATTTTTGCTATAAAGTGCATGTGCTCACCAGAGAGACAGAGAGGCGCAGAGAGACAGAAAGCAAAAATCACCCCCCAGTGGGAAGGCCTCACTGCAACCCCTTCTCCTCCAGTCTCCTCTTAGGATTTGGGGCACGCACACACATGTGCCCGGCGTGAGTTGTAAGCCGCCGGATCGGGCACTCAAATGGCAGTCCACGACATGGAAGCCCAGCGACGTAGCCACTATGCCAACTGCCGGTCCTACAATTTCTCCATGTTTCTGAGAATTGTTTAATAACAGATTTTATAAAAGACCGTTTCATCACAGAGACCTTGGCACAAGGCTCCCGGGGGTGGTCGTCACTTGAGATCAGCGCCGACGGTCTAGGAAGACACCTGCAAACCTTACCTATTTCGTACACCTTTTGGGCACCGTCCAGCGAAATGTTATACTGGGCCGACAGCATCTTAAACGTCTCCCATAATTCTGGATTTGCACAAGAATTTCTTGCTGCATGTCAGAGAAGAGAAGAGAGAAGGCAGACGAGCACTGAATCCACCATGCCTAAAATCGGACCTAGGTCAGGTTTTCCCACATTCCGATCATTGTCACCCTGAGGCCTCCCGTCCCCTCTCCGATAGCTGCACGCTTCCCAGCCCGGTGATTTTCAAGTGCGATGATAACAACCGGTCAAGTCCAAAGGGTTCCCGTCTTATGGGGTGTCCAGTTCTTGGGACCGCCAAGCACATGAGGAGCTTTTATCCCGTCAAGGGGACCAAGGTCCGGTCGTAAAGAGTGTCCAGAGGGAAATGGAGCCTCCGTGGCTGCACTAGGGTGTCCTGAGTCTGTGGAACTGCGAGGACGGGAGGACGGGGCGTGCCCCACACTGCTGCGAAGGCTTCCTCTGTGGCGAGGGTCGGGGTTTGCATTCTGAGACGTCCCTGACACCCCACGGTGTAGACAAGCCCGTTACCCAGGGTTGACTAAAGCTGGAGGTTGACTGTGGCGTCACACAGTTGGGAGTCTCTGTTCCTGTCTGTCTTTGTTGCTCAGGAAATCAATTTGACATTGGGGCCTGCAGGTGTGGCGGTGGTGAAGGGCAGTGGACTCCCACGTGACCACCCCGGGCTCAACGTCCAGATCTGATGATTTCCTTTCCCACTCTCCTCCCCTCCCATCTCTCACTCTGTCCCTCTCTGGTCACATTAAAATAAATAAAGTTAAATAACATCATTCTTTTTTTTTTTTTTTTAATCACTGTAGTGGGACACAGTGAACTTCTTTTCTTTTCTTTTCTTTTTTTTTTTTTGGAGAAGTTTTCGCTATACGGCGTGTGCGCTCACCAGACAGACAGAGAGAGACAGAGAGACTGAAAGCGAGAAATCACCCCCCGGGGGGATGGTCATGCCGCAATCCCTTCTCCTCCATTCTCGTCTCGGGATCTTGGGCACACACGCACACAGGCCCAGCGTGAGTTTTAAGCCACCGGGTCCGGGATGCAAACCGCAGTCGACTACGTGGGAGTCCAGCAACATAGCCATGACGCTAACTGCTGGTTCCCTCACATCATTCCTTTAAAAATAAATAAAATTTTTTTGAGGAATTTTGCTCTTGGGTGTGTGTGCATTCACCAGACAGACAGAAAGCGAGAAATCACCCCCCAAGGGGGAGGTAGCCATGCCACCATCCCTTCTCCTCCACTCTTCTCTCGGGATTTGGGGTATACACGCACACATGCCCTGTGTCAGTTTTAAGCCCCTGAGTCCAGGACTCACACCGCAGTCAGCCATGCCATGTGAGAGCACCCTAACCACTGTGCCACATGCTGGCCCCATAAATAACCTTTTTTAAAAATGTTGGGTTGGCGACCCAGATGGCGTGGTGGTTGAGGTGCAAGGAACCGACACAACCAGCTCTCTGGTTCAAGTCCCGAACCCAGTGGCTTGAAAAAGTAAGCTGGGTACAACTGCGTATGTGCCCCAAAACCCCAAGAGGAGATTGGAGGAGGCATTATAGCGTGGGGAGTGATTCCCCATGTTCCTGTTCTCTGTCATTCTCTACATGGAATATCTATGTATGTCCTCCTGAATAAATGTGTCTATGTTTCAAAAAAGCCCTCTGAGGGACCAGCAGTTACCGTAATGGCTGTGTCCCTGGACTCCCACGTAGTCAACCGCGGTTCGCATCCTGGACCCGGTGGCTTAAAACTCACGCTGGGCACGTGTGCGTGCATGCCCAAGATCCCGAGAGGAGAATGGAGGAGAAGGGATTGCGGCGTGACCATCCCCCCTGGGGGGTGATTTCTCGCTTTCTGTCTCTCTGTCTCTCTCTGTCTGTCTGGCGAGCGCACGTGCCCTACAG
>NW_006203491.1:233717-305517 GCF_000334495.1 Tupaia belangeri chinensis
GCCCTAGGCTGCCCTGCGTCAGTGGAACCGCGAGGACGGGAGGACGGGGCGTGCCCCGCACTGCTGCGAAGGCTTCCTCTGTGGCGAGGGTCGGGGTTTGCATTCTGAGACGTCCCTGACACCCCACGGTGTAGACAAGCCCGTTACCCAGGGTTGACTAAAGCTGGAGGTTGACTGTGGCGTCACACAGTTGGGAGTCTCTGTTCCTGTCTGTCTTTGTTGCTCAGGAAATCAATTTGACATTGGGGCCTGCAGGTGTGGCGGTGGTGAAGGGCAGTGGACTCCCACGTGACCACCCCGGGCTCAACGTCCAGATCTGATGATTTCCTTTCCCACTCTCCTCCCCTCCCATCTCTCACTCTGTCCCTCTCTGGTCACATTAAAATAAATAAAGTTAAATAACATCATTCTTTTTTTTTTTTTTTTAATCACTGTTGTGGGTTTTTTTTTTTTAATCACTGTAGTGGGACACAGTGAACTTCTTTTCTTTTCTTTTCTTTTTTTTTTTTTGGAGAAGTTTTCGCTATACGGCGTGTGCGCTCACCAGACAGACAGAGAGAGACAGAGAGACTGAAAGCGAGAAATCACCCCCCGGGGGGATGGTCATGCCGCAATCCCTTCTCCTCCATTCTCGTCTCGGGATCTTGGGCACACACGCACACAGGCCCAGCGTGAGTTTTAAGCCACCGGGTCCGGGATGCAAACCGCAGTCGACTACGTGGGAGTCCAGCAACATAGCCATGACGCTAACTGCTGGTTCCCTCACATCATTCCTTTAAAAATAAATAAAATTTTTTTGAGGAATTTTGCTCTTGGGTGTGTGTGCATTCACCAGACAGACAGAAAGCGAGAAATCACCCCCCAAGGGGGAGGTAGCCATGCCACCATCCCTTCTCCTCCACTCTTCTCTCGGGATTTGGGGTATACACGCACACATGCCCTGTGTCAGTTTTAAGCCCCTGAGTCCAGGACTCACACCGCAGTCAGCCATGTGAGACTCCAGCACCCTAACCACTGTGCCACATGCTGGCCCCATAAATAACCTTTTTTAAAAATGTTGGCACATGGACCCAGATGGCGTGGTGGTTGAGGTGCAAGGAACCGACACAACCAGCTCTCTGGTTCAAGTCCCGAACCCAGTGGCTTGAAAAAGTAAGCTGGGTACAACTGCGTATGTGCCCCAAAACCCCAAGAGGAGATTGGAGGAGGCATTATAGCGTGGGGAGTGATTCCCCATGTTCCTGTTCTCTGTCATTCTCTACATGGAATATCTATGTATGTCCTCCTGAATAAATGTGTCTATGTTTCAAAAAAGCCCTCTGAGGGACCAGCAGTTACCGTAATGGCTGTGTCCCTGGACTCCCACGTAGTCAACCGCGGTTCGCATCCTGGACCCGGTGGCTTAAAACTCACGCTGGGCACGTGTGCGTGCATGCCCAAGATCCCGAGAGGAGAATGGAGGAGAAGGGATTGCGGCGTGACCATCCCCCCTGGGGGGTGATTTCTCGCTTTCTGTCTCTCTGTCTCTCTCTGTCTGTCTGGCGAGCGCACGTGCCCTACAGCAAGAACCTCTAAAAAAAAAAAAAAAAGGAAAAGAAAGCTCTCTGATAAAGACCATTCGTCGTAGATGGATTTCTTTTCTTTTTCTCACTTAATTTTAAATTCATTTCTTTCTTCCGTGTGTGAGACAGATGGAGAAAGAGAGAAACCAAGAGAGCGAGAGACGACCCAAAATAAAGCTTTGATGTCACGATGCCATGATCCGCCCCGAGCGCCCATCGGTCCTGCGGCGTGGAGCAGTCCTAGGCAGGCGTGCTCAGGGCGGTCCCTGAGGGCTGACCGGGAATCGTCTCTCCTGCGTGTCATCTTACAGGGAATGCATCTGACCACTACGCCTCCATGAGCTTCAGCATTTCTTGTCTTTCTTTCTTTCTTTTCTCTTTTGAGTTTTTTGCTATAGGAAGAGTGTGCTTGCTGGAGACAGAGAGAGGGGATGGCCCCCAGAGGGGATGGCCACACCACAGTCCCCTCTCCTCCGTTCTGCTCTAAGGATCTGGTCATGCACGCACGCACACCAAGCAAGATTTCGCAGCCTCCAGGTGCGGGACTCAAGGTGTGGCCGGTCAGGTGGGAGTGCAGCCCAAGAACCACCACGCCACCCGCTGCCTCGCCTTCACCGTCAATAGACACCCTCAGCATCCCTGAGCTCGTCAGCGTCAGCGTGGACACTGAAGCGACCCGTCTGCACCAGGACACTTGAAACAAAGAATCCCAGTGTGTACACACCGCTGCCCTTCCTCAACACACCCATGGCAACGCTGCGTGCTGCTCGGCCGAGGACCGTACTTACATATCATTTGAACCATCCGCGTGAGTTTGTTTTGTGCATCCGTGTTCTCATGGTACAGTATCATGTCGTTCCGCGATACATATATTGATTTGAACAACAAACGACCAGCGACTGAAAGAGAAAAACAAAAACTTCACAACTCAATGTACTTAGCTTTTCTTTCTTTTTTTTTTTTGAAAGGTTGTTGCTCCAGGGTACATGCGCTGGCCAGACAGACAGAGAGACACAGAGAGACAGAAAGTGGGAAATCACCCCCCAGGGGGGATGGCCATGCCGCAATCCCTTCTCCTCCATTCTCCTCTCGGGATCTTGGGCACGCATGCACACGCGCCCGGTGTGAGTTTAAGCCACCGGGTACGGGATACGAACCACGGTCGACTACATGGGAGTCCAGCGACATAGCCATTACACTAACTGCTGGTTCCCCCAGCGTGGGTTTTAAGCCACCCAGTCCAGGACTCGAACTGCAGTTGACTGTGGGAGTCCAGAGACACAAACCATTGCACCGTCTGCTGGTACCCCAAAGTTGCATTTGCAACGAGTAACCGATGTTACCTGAAAACCCAGGCCTTTAGGTGTGTTTAGCAGAAACCCCCCATCCCACGCCTTGGAACCTAGACCCTGGCTTGATAGAAGTGGTCCCCGGAAAAGGTGATGTACTCACGGTATGTCTTGTAGACAACGTCAAAGACATTGAAGGTCACAGCGACGTGTTGTTGGCACTGTCCACAAGCCCTTAAACACAAACACACCAAGGACATGTTTTTCATTCCCGATCTCCATCCCTCCACCTGCTTCTGGCTTGAGGCATGGCCCGAGTTTTCAGGCAGCTGGTCAGTAGAAATCACAGATGTTGAGTATGTGACTCTCATTTCCTCTCTGCCGAGGATTGGAACCTTTGCTGGTGTGATGACCCCGTTTCCTTTTCTTTTGTTTCTTTTAATTTTTAATATACATTCAATCACATTGTTTAGCTCACACAGTGAACATTTCAATATGTGGACATTTGTCCCCAGTCCAGTTGATCAGAATATCTCCCACCCATAACACCACGCCTCCTCATCCCATCAATGCTGTCTCCGTATCCCTCCTCCCAGTGTCCTTCCGTAGGTCCTGCTTCTCCACACGCTCCACTTCTGGCACTCACCCCATCTCTGGTGTTTGTACAACCTTAGGTCAATCAGTTTCAGTAACAGAGTGCAGGCTCTGTTTCTTCACCTCTGCACCGATTGCATTTTCACTGGGTACATTATTAGACCATCAGGAAATTCATGAGGGCTTTTCTATGTTTTTTTTTTTTTTTCCATGCAGAAATGCATCAGGATTTCGCCCACAACTCCGGATTTGCTGGGGGCGGGAACCCTGTGTGGTACACGGAAGGAGGGGTGAGCAGCCTTTGGGGTCTTGGGTCTCTACTGAGAAGATGCTAGTGGCTTCCATCGCTTGCACTCCCAGCCGGAAGCACCGGAAATGTCTCCGGAGGTGCCCAAGCACTCCCAGGTGGGATGAGAATCCGGACACAGTCCCATCTCCTCATAATCATGGTGACTCGACCCCTCGGAGATGAACCATTCCACTCTCTTTTCTCTCTGTCCTTCGGGGCCATTTCTCTGCATCTTCCATGAACATCGGAGCCGTCGTAGATTCAGGAATACTCACAATCTAAGCTGTCTCTTCTGTTTTGCTTTTGTTTATAAGCCAGAGGGTCTGCGAACTCTCCAGAGACAGAGAGACACAGAGAGAGCGAGAGAGAGAGAGAGAGAGATCACGCCCCATGCGACATGACCATGCCTTAATTTCTTCTCCTTCCTGTCTCCATCCTGTCGGGATTTGCAGCATGTTTACGCAAACACCTACAGGGGTTTTCAGCCTGCCACAACCAGGACCCAAAGTGCCACCAGCCATGTGAGGTCAGCCTCCCCGGACTCCCAAGCAGCGGGGCCCAGCCCCTAAGCTCATTGGTAAACATCTGTGAAGTCTGGTCGCAGTGTTTTAGCAAACCGATTCAAATGAAGGTAGCTAGTAAAATAAAGACAGAGACAGACACCCCCCAGGGGGGATGGCCACACCACAATCCCTTCTCCTCCATTCTCCTCTCGGGATCTTGGGCACGCACGCACAAGCGCCCGGTGGGAGTTTAAGCCATCGGGTCTGGGACTCAAACCGCGGTCGACCACATGGGAGTCCAGCGACGTAGTCATTATAGCATCTGGTGCTCCCGGATTCATTTATTTTTATTATTTTTTAAAGAGGCTTTTGCCTTAGGGTGCTCGTGTTCATTGGAGAAAGAAAGAGACGGAGACAGGGAGAAGGAAACTGAAAAACTACCTCCAGGGCGGATGGCCATGCTGCAATCCCTTCCTGTCCACCCTCCTCCCGGGATTTTGGATTCATTCTCTCTCTCTCTCTCTCTCTCTCTCTCTCTCTCTCTCTCTTGGCATGAGCTTAAAGCCTCCAGGTCCAGGACTGAAATCACAGTTGGCCATGTCAAAGTCCAGTGACGTAACAGCAAGGTCACCTGCTGGCCCCTATTTTTTGGTTGTTAAAATTGCTCTTACCATAGGGAGACAGAGAGAGACAGGGGGGAAGTGAAAGCAATACCATCTCAAGGAGGATGGCCACACCGCAATCCCTTCTCCTCCATTGTCCTCTGGAGACCTTGGGCACATACACATGTGCCCGGTGTGATTTTCAAGCCGCCACCTCCAGGACTCGAACCCTGGTCAGCCATGTGGGAGCCCATCACTTAACCACCTTGCCACCTGCCGGCCCCATGGTGTACTGATTTATTGACTGCTGTTTATCATCCTCATTCTACCGGGTGGAGGATATTTTGTGCACAGCTCCTTATGTTCGTAGGTACTTTATATAAATGCACTTCCATTTCAGCTGCTCTTGAACTTGAGCCTTCCAGCACAACACTCATCCCTTTACTCATGATACAATTCAAATAAGCAAAGGTGTGCAGACCTCATGCCCTCTACAGAAACACCTATGGATCTGGGCAGGGGTAAAACCCATACCCAAAAGGTGGGCAGGTGGCGTGGTGGTTAAGGCACTGGACTCCCACATGGCTGACCATGGATTGAGTCCTGGACCTGGTGGCTGGCTTGCTCTCTCTCTCTCTCTCTCTCTCTCTCTCTCTCTTTCTCTCTCTTTGGTCAAAATAAAACATTCTAATAATAATAAATAAAATTAAATCAAGAATTCTTTTAAAAATGATACATCACGATGAAGAACATCCATCTCTAAATAAAGTTCAGTCACTCTTATTCTCTTTTATGTTTGTTAGAAAGAGAGATTTTTGCTATAGAGCATGTGTGCTCACCAGAGAGAGACACAGAGAGATAGAAAGTGAGAGATCATCCCCCAAGGGGGACAGTCACATCACAATCCTTCTCCATTCTCCTTTCAGAATTTTGGACACGCACGCACACATGGCCGGCATGAGTTGGAAGTGACCAGGTCTGGGACTCGAACCGTGGTCGACTTCTTGGGAGACCAGTGACATAACCATCATGCGAACTGCTGCTGATCTTGAGAGTCTAATTCTTGAGTGTTACCCCGATGTGTCACTAAAAAGGTGAGACTGGATCCTGCACCCGAAGTCAACCGTTTTGTTTCCACTGAGGAATCACGTACTTACTTGGAAAAAAAGTAGTAAGTCATGTTTTTACCCCCATTGGCACAGCTCATATTGCGGAGAATAAACAGCAGCGTCCCATTCTCGCCGATCTTCCCAGGGTCCGTAGATGACATGAAACAAGTGTGCCAGGCCCCTGTGCCCTAAGAAGGAAAGATCCCATAAGCGAGGTCAGTTGATGGGCAGCAGGTGGGCATGGTGGCTAAAGTGCTGGGCTCCCACAGCGTTGGCCACAGTTTGAGTCTGGACCTGGTAACTTGCTTTCTCTCTCTCTCTCTCTCTCTCTCTCTGTCTGGTGAGCACACACATGCCCATAGCAACCTTTAAAAACAATAATAGTACAGAAAATTAAATAATTAATTCCTAAAAAAATAAAAATAAAAAACCAGATTGGTGTGTGTGATCTCTGTGGCTCTCCTAATGCAGCTCACTCATCGCTTTCACTGTAACGCAAAGAAAAAAATACAAATCTCTTCTTCTTGAGGGAAAGCAGAGCTCTCCTTCTTAGCTGGTAGACTGATAGGAAATGAAATTACGGTGTGGTGGTTAAGACTCCAGACTCCCCCATGGTGTACCACGGTTCAAGTCCCAGATCTGGCATCTTGCTTCCTCTCTCTCCTCTCTCTCTCTCTCTCCCTTTCTGTCTCTCTCGGTCTGGTAAATTTACACCTAATCATAGTAAATAAAATGAAATAAATCATTCTTTGAAAAAAGACATCACAGTGTGAGTTTCTATATCAAGGCTGAAGTTAGGAGAGTCTTGAAACAGCGAGAACAAGATCTCAAAATAGGACAGAAAGGCAAGACTGCCCTTCCTGCTCAGAACAACGTGAGCACCTCGAGGCCAGGATGGCGGAGACAGATCGAGAGGAGGAAGAGACAACGGGATCATTTTATGAAGATGTTGGGGGTAGTCGGTAAAGTGCTGACGCATTTTTGCATAGACAACTCGTCACGGCTTTTCCGACAACCTCATCGATAGATAGCTATGGGGGAGGCGTGGTCCGTCTAAAATTGGATACAACAGTATACAATCTGATACGAGCTTCTAAACTCCATTAGGAAAGTATTTCATTTGCATTATGATGATGATTTTTTATTTATTTATTTATTTATTTATTTATTTTGAGAGATTTTCACTGTAGGGCGCGTGCCCTCGCCAGACAGACAGAGACATAGAGATAGAAAGCGAGAAATCACCCCCCAGGGGGGATGGTCACGCCGTAATCCCCTCTCTTCCATTCTCCTCTCAGGATTTTGGGCACGCACGCACACGCGCCCGGTGTGAGTTTTAAGCCAACGGGTCCGGGACACGAACCGCGGTCGACTACGTGGGAGTCCAGCGACATAGCCATTACGCTAACTGCTGGTTCCCAATTTTTATTTGACCCGAGAAAGAGAGAGAGGGAAAAGTTCAAAAGCAAGGTCCAGGACTCAAACCATGGTTGGCCACGTGGGAGTCAAGCACCTTCTCCGGAACACCACCTGCTGGTCTCCACTGTTTAAGAAGAATCATAAATATGCACACACGTGCCCCCATGACCTCCCTCCACCTTCGAGGAGCCTTAGTTCATACCAGTGCACAGAGGTCGCTGGGTGGCAAATCCCGGAACAGCGGTGTGCAGACGTTCCTGGGACCCTGGTCCCCGGCCGCAGGGACCGAGTCTCCAACCGCGGGGACCAGGTCTCTGGTCTCAGGGGCCAGGTCCTCGGCCGCAGAGGCCAGGCACAGAGTGAGCACAAAGAACAGAAGGGTCATCTCGTCCTCTGCTCCTTCCTCTCGAGCGTCTGAAGGTCCTCTGCTTTTGTAGGGATGGGTCTCCGGCGTGCACACAAAGACGCTGTTATGACTCCCCGTGACCTTGATGAAGGGCCCGTCCCCTGACATCCTGCCTGGAAGGGCAGGGCCTTCTGTAACGTGCTGCTGTTTACTGACGGGATTAGCTCTAAGCCGGGCTTCCACGGGGGTGGGCCATGTGACCTTCACGGGAAGCGAGCAAACACAGCCCGTCGGAGGTCTTCCAGGAAAACTCGTCTTTCCCTTCCTTCACATCCTGAGCCCCGCCACAGAATACCTGGAACAAGACACCTGCCCTCAGCGCCTGGATGGTGTGGACCGAGCATGGAGGAAGGGCCGGTCAACCTGCCTTCCGTAAGAGGGACAGGGAGAAAGCAGCCCCGTTCAGGCTCCACCCTGTGTCTGAGTGTTTCTTTGAAGAAGGATCTTCTGTAGCTTGTGTTTATTTGTTTGTTTACTTTAATTTGACCCAAGAGGGTCGGAGTGAGAAGAGAAGGAAAGTGAGAAACTGGCAAAAACTGAACAAAGACAAGACCAAGCTGTAGGTCTTGCTCAGATACCTGGCAGTGGGCTCAGCTCATCCAAGTGCCGATATGTATCTCTTTTTCTCTTTCTCTTTCTCTTTCTCTTTCTCTTTCTCTTTCTCTTTCTCTTTCTCTTCCTTCTCTTTCTTCTCTTTCTCTCTCTCTCTCTCTCTCTCTCTCTTTCTCTTCCTTCTCTTTCTCTCTCTCTTTTTCTTTCTCTTTCTTTTTTGAATTTGCCAGAGGACCCATACACTGGCCAGAGACAGAGAGAGAAAACGAGAAAGCACATCCCCGGGGGAAGGTCATGGCCCAAACCCTTCTCTTCCATTCTGCTCCTGCGGTTGTAGGTGCACACACACACACACACACACACCACACACACACGGCCGGTGTGTTTTTCAAGCTCCTGGGTCTAGGCCTTGGGCTGCACATCAGACCATGTGAGCTCCAATGGCCCTCACCGCCACGCCCCGGTCTGGCCCCCAACCATGACAATCTCAACACATTGCTGTCCCTTAATGTTCCCCTGGGGAGCTGTTGGCAGAAGCTCGAGCCAGCGTCTTCTGCTTTGAGACTTCCCAAGTGAACCCGGAGCAGTTCTGTTCCTCTGAAGAGAGGGTCACGCCGGGGCAAAACATGCAGCACCTCCTTCTTCCAGAGTAGGCTCTTGAACGCTCATGCCTGTACTGGACAGACACCACGGGAACACCTCGTGTTCATCATCTCCTTCCTGAAAGGCTTTGCTCGGGGACCTGCAGTTGGCATGATGGCTACGTCGCTGGACTCCCATGTAGTCTACCACTGTTCGAGTCCTGGACCCGGTGGCTTAAACTCACACTGGACGCGTGTGCGTACGTGCCCAAGATCCCAAGAGGAGAAAGGAGGGGAAGGGATTGCGGTGTGGCCATCGCCCCTCAGGGCTATTTCTCGCTGTCTCTCTCTCTGTCTCTCTCTGTCTTTCTGGCAAGTGCACGCGCCCTATGGCAAAAACCTCTTCTCCCCCCCCCCAAAAAAAAAAAAAACACCAACAAAAAACTAAAAGCGTTGCCCTGCCCTTTAATGTTTGATTTGTTCATAAGCTTGATTATTTCTCTAAGCACCCAAAAAAGGACGAGAGTAGTTCATTGAAGGTTTTGATTTTCCTATAGAGATATACATAGAGATAGACAGAGACGCAGAAATCATCCTCCCAAGGGGGATGGCCATGCCACAATCCCTTGTCCTCCATTCTCCTCTCAGGATTTTGGGCACGCTTGCACACGCGTCCAACATGATTTTCAAGCCCCAAGTCCGTACTCGAACCGTACACTCCGTCATGTGGGACCCAGTGCCTTAACCTCCACACCACCTGCTACTAGCCCACTTTGCCTCATTTTTAAAAGTTTGAAGGAGGGGCCAGCAGGTGGCATCATGGTAAAGGTGTTGGAGTTCCACATGGCTGACTGTGGTTCGAGTCCTGGACCTGGAGGCTTTGTTTCTCACTTCCCTTCTCTCTCCCTCTGGAAATATTAACATCATCATAATTAACAAAGTAAAATAAAATAATTATTGAGGACCAGCAGGTGGCATGGTGGTTAAGGCACTGGACACTCCCACGTGGCCGGCCATGGTTTGAGTCCCGGATCTGGTGGCTTGCTTTCTCACTTTCTCTCTCTCTCTCTCTCTCTCTGTCTCGCTCTGATCAAATTAAAACAAATGCATGGATAAATAAAATTAAATTAAAAAGTTTTTAAAAATTCTTTAAAAAGGTCAACGTTTGAAAGCAAGGAAAGCAAACTGCTTCAGCTCCGTGTGCCTCTGTTCCTTTCGAGGACGTGGGAACGGTGAAATCATGTCTTTGTGATATATTTTCCTGCCCAGTAAACCTGTCAGGTGAGCCCTTGACAGCGCTTGTTTTTCACCATCAACATGGGTCAACAGGGGTTCATTTATGATCTCCAAGAAAGCCGTGTGAATCTACCAAGGGTGCTGTCACCAGGGACCCCGACTGAGGACACGTCCAACCATCAGAAATGTCCTCTTGTTTTCCTGCGTGACCTTTTACTTACAACCGGCTGAAGAAACGCGGCTTCCCTCCACCCCTGCCACTGGCCAGGTGCCTTCGTATTCGAAGAGATCGACACTGTCTATTAGCATGATTGTCATCTCTAAGTGTCAGCCCCTTTGCTGTAGGTCCCAAGGTTTTTCTTTATTATTCTTCCTTTCTTTAACCTGTTTGTCTATGTTGTCTTCTATAATCTCCCACGGTCAGAGCTCTGACATGGAAAGTTTTTGTGCTTACAAGGTTAGGCAAATGTTGACACTTCTCCAGTTTGGGTCATTCCCGTCCTGGGTATGGCTACAGTTAATTGGAAGTTCACCCCATCGGAGCATTCTCCCCTCCTTCTGCATGAATCCCTAACTCGATTTGTCTTTCTCCCCTCTGCCTTTCCCTTCCTTTTCCTTCCATTCCCTCTTTTCTTTCCTTTTTTCAACAGAGATTTTTGCTATAGAGTATGTGCACTCCCCAGACAGACAGAGACAGAGAGACAGAAAGTGAGAAATCACCCCCCAGGGGGGATGGCCACGCCACAATCCCTTCTCCTCCATTCTCCTCTCTGGATCTTGGGCACGCACGCACACACACGCGCCCGGCGTGTTTTAAGCCACCGGGTCCAGGACACGAACCGCGGTCGACTATGTGGGAGTCCAGCAATATAGCCATTATGCCATCTGCTGCTCCCACCTTTCTCTTTCTTGGCAGAGGGCATGGGCAGTCATTATGGAGAGTCAGAGAGAGAGAGAGGAGGGGAGGAAAGGCACCCCGAATGGGCCACCGTCAGACTGCCGTCCCTTCTCTTTCATTTCTCTCCATCCCGTCAGGAATTGGGACACACATGCAGACATGCCCAGTGTATTTGTCAAGCCACCAGGGCTAGGATTTGAACTATGATGGGCCATGTGGGATCCAGCTTCTGTAATTATTAGGCTCCTGAGTCAGCCTTCATGTGCTTTTAATATTGGCATCCTCCCAGCATAGGTTCCTTAGAAAAGGATCCTATAATCATCCGGTCTTAGATCTTTCTTGCTGTCAGTCAAGGAAAAATTACACAGAGGTCATTCTTTTTCTTTTCTTTTCTTTCTTTTTTTTTTTTTTTAAGGTTTTTGTCATAGGCTGTGTGTTCTCGCTGGAGAGAGACAGAGAGAGACAGACAGAAAGTGAGAAGTTACCCCCCAAGGGGGATGGCCATGCCACAATCCCTTCTCCTCCATTCTCCTCATAGGATTTTGGGCACACATGCACATGTGCCTGGTGTGAGGTTCAAGTCGCTGGATCTGGGATTCGAACCATTGCTGACAGTGTGGGAGTCCAGCGACGTAACTTCCACGCCATCCACTGGTCATTCTGAGATTCTTGTCAGAGGTTGCTCTTTCTGTTCTGCTTACCTTCTTCTCATTTTCCTTGGAAGATTAACGCTATGACTTTCAAGACCCAGGGACCTTCAAGACCCAACTCCTTTTCATTTGTCATTGCCCAACACGTGGGTAAGAGACAGAAAGACGGAAACAGAGACTCCACCTGCCATAACATTATAACCCAACCAATGGTGTGTAGGCATTTCTATCTATGTGGGTCTTACTGGATTTCATGCCTTGAATTTGGCAAGATTTTGGAAATAATGTAGCATATTTCTTGACAGTTTCTTTTTCGACAGGCAGCATAGCATCCATGCACATTTGGTTATTTTATTTGGCCAGAGGATTCCTACACTTACTAGAAAGATACAGAAACAGAGCGATGGAGAGACAGAGAGAAAGGACCTCTCATGGATCTTGGCCACGCCGCAGTCCTTTCTCCTCCCTACTGTCCTCCTTGCAGGGTTTGGGCGTGTATGCACTTATGCCTGGGGTGTTTTCAAGCTGGGAGGACCGAGACTTGGACCACAAGGTCTGGCCATGTTTGATCCAGCTGCCGTAGCTGTCACGCCACCTGCTGGCTTCATGATCGCCCCTCTGTTGCTGTGATTCTGGCAAGAACTGAGCGATATTCTGTTTGATCTGAGCTCATGCACAGCAAGTGAGCAGCACACATCTCGAAACAACAGGCTAGGAAAACGTGGACTGGACACTCGGTTTGCAGACAAGACCCCAAGACTGCGTCTCTCGGATAAGGACAAGAAAAAGACCATTAAAATAATCTCGAACAGGACTCGCAGTTGGCGTAATGGCTATGTCGCTGGACTCTCATGTAGTCAATCGTGGTTTGAGTCCCAGACCTGGTGGCTTAAACTCACACCGGATGCATGTGTGTGCGTGCCCAAGATCCCGAGAGGAGAATGGAGGAGAAGGGATTGTGGCGTGGCCATCCCCACTGGGGAGTGATTTCTCACTTTCTGTCTCTCTGTCTCTCTCTGTCTTTCTGGCGAGTGCATGCGCCCTATAGCTAAAACCTCCAAAAGAAAAAAAAAAAAATCTTGAAGCAGGTGGCCAGCAGGTGACATGGTGGTTAAGGCTCTGAACTCCCACAAGGCCATCTGTGGCTGGAATCCCAGGCCAAGTGGCTTGAAACTCACACCAGACACTTGTGTGTGTGTGTCCAAGAGTCCGAGAGGAGAATGGAAAAGGGATTACAGCGTGGTCATTCTCCCTAGGGAATGATTTCTCACTTTCTAGCTCTTTGCCTCTGTCTCTCTGGTCAAATTTAAATAAATAAATTAAATTAAATTAAATAATTCTAAAAAAAAACACCAAATTATGAAAGAAAAAAGACATTTATGGAACACAGAAATGGTTTATTACCTGTTGATGAGAACGTGTACAGTATTTTCAGCTGGACTGGTCTGAGGCACATTTCGGGTTGGGTAAATTCTCTCTACGAGCTAAATGGTGTGTAGTTGATTGCATGTATAAAAAAATAATCATTTTAAAAAGCTGAAATAAATAAAAAGTTTTCAAAAATAAAACAGAAAGAAACAAGCGTTTTACACCTTTCTCCTGACACGAGCTGTCCCAGCCCAATGAGATGGCTTTTCAAACTTGATTGAATTCACCCTCCGGCACCTTCTCACGCTTCTTTGCAAACACACCGAATGCTTGTTTTGCTCGGTCCCACCACTCCTCGGAAAAGAATAACAGCGACTTTTTATTGTCATTCAAAGGGCTTTTACACCCTCTTTCCTTGAGTGTTCAAAAATGGGCTCTTTTCTCCTATTTTGTATTCATTCTATTAAACGTCGCTTGCCCGATGGTTGTCGTCTTCCCGTGAAATACTCTTGAGCATTCTGCATTCATTTTCTTTCTTTCTCTTTTTTTTTTTTCTTTTTGCTTTTTAGTGACCTGCCATGTAGGTATGAAAATTTCTGATAAATGGCTCCCAGGAAAATGCAGCTCAATAAAAACACCATTTCTCTGTGCTTCACTTTCGGGAGTGTGTCGTGACCATCAACAGGGGCGGAATGAAAAGATGTCACTTTCCATGTCCTGCCGGAGGATGAGGACAGGATCGTATGGAAATTCCAGTGAATTTATCCACATCATCCATGGGCGGCATCTTCCATTCCAGGCAGCGGGGACTCGGTTCAATTTCCTGTGTATAATCGAGGTCCTTATCGCTGAGAGACCAGAGATGAAATATGGAGAAGGTGCAGGAACCTAAATTTTAAGCCCCGTTTGCATACACTGTGGGCTTCGTATTTACAGCATCCTGTTACTGAAAGATGCAACAGGGCTCCTATGGGCATTTCAAAGGAAGAGGACCTTACTTGATTTACTGAAAACACTGGCAAAAATAAAGTCTTCTGGGACTTTTAAAATACATATTTCAGTTCTTCTCTTAGTAGTTCTGTAAGATAGATTAAATATTATTTTCAGGACTGGCTCCTTGGCTTGGTGGTTAAGGCAGCTGGATCCCACAGGACCAGTCCTGCAGTGGAAATTCTGACGTTGTAAAGCCCGCCAGCCGTGTGTACTCGGAGCTCGATGGGGTGGAGGCTGGAGAAGGCGGCATGGAGTCACACCCAAGGACGGAGTGCACCCCCTAGTGCACTCTGACAATTAAAAAATGTCCACTATTCAAAGATTCCCCAGTTACTTCTTTTCACAGATGTTCAATTTAATTCTACTCCAAACAGAACACACCAGATAGCCTTGTAAACTCCTAAAACCTATTAGGTTGCCTGAAAAGTCAGGACGCATTTCTCTGTTTTCCTGTGCAAAAATGCATCATGACTTTTCTGACAACCTAATGTTCTTTCATGCATAGCCGAACACGTCATTCATCTTTGTGGCTGCAACAGTCAGTCTTAAAAGGGACCAGGACATGGTGGTTAAGGCGCTGGACTCCCACATGGCCAACCATGGTTTGAGTCCCAGACTTGGAAGCTTGCTTTCTTGCTTTCCTTTTCTCTGTCTTGTGAGTGCACATGCCCTAAAGCAAATTAAAATAATAACAACAATAATAATAAGTAAAATGAAATAAACAATTCTTTTTCACAAGAATTTTTTCAATTTGACGAGAAAGAGAGAAAGGGAAAGTGAGTAAACAAGCTACCAGGTCTGGGACTCAAACCGTGGTCAGCCATGTGGGAGTCCAGCACCTTAACGACCATACCACCTTCCAGCCTCAGTAAACAATTCTTTAAAAAAATATCAGGGGTAGGGTCCAGCAGATGGCATAATAGTTACTTTGCTGGGCTCCCACATAGTTGACTGCAGTTCAAGTCCTGAACCCGGCGATTTAAAACTCACACTGGGCGTGTGTGTGTGTGTGTGTGCCCAAAATTCTGAGAGAGAAGGGATTGCAGTGTGGCCATCCCCTCCCCACCCACCCAAAGGGAGGGTGATTTCTCCCTCTCTGTCTCTCTGTTTCTCCCTGTCTCTTGACGAGCCCACAGGCCCTATTACAAAACTCTCTCTCTAAAAAAAATAAATGAAGTCTATTGTACAGTTTTGGATGATCATTGCACAGGTATCGTTTATTTCAAGTTTTTGATAGGACCTATGTATTACAGGTGGTTAAGGTGGCTGGATCCCACGTAACCAGTGATGTAGTTTGAATCCCAGACTCAAACTCTGACTTTCTGATGAGCACACATGCCCTTAGCTAAAGCCCTATGGCTTGAGAAACCTGCCAGGCATGTGTGCATATCTGCATGCTCCAGATCCCAAGAGGAGGGAGAGGTGGAGGGAGAGTTACAGCAAGACTGTCCCCTGGGCTGGGCGGTGCTTTCTCATCTTCCCTCTCTCTCCTTCTCTCTGCCTCTCTCTAGCTAACACACTCTCTGGCAAAATTAACACTGTACGCTTTCAATCATCAAAACCCACCATGTCCCTAAAATCCTCAGTCATCCCCTTTTCCCGTTTTTAATCCACTCTTTCTTCATCCCTAGCTCCAGGCAAGCCAGGCTGGGTTTCTGTCGACCTAAATTAGATCGCACTTTCCCAGACGGCTAACGAATGAAACAAAAGCTATGTACCATTCGTGTTTCCCTCCTCTGAAACATCTCAGCATCTATGGAGGGGTCATTCCTTTTTAAAGACAAATTCCATCTAATTGCACATACCGGTTTGTTTGTTTGTTTGTTTGTTTTTGAGAGAGATTTTTTGCTCTAGGGCAGGTGTGCTTGCTGGAGAGAAAGAGAGAGACAGAGAGACAGAAAATGAGAAATTACCCCCAGGGAAGATGGCCACGCTGCAATCCCTTCTCCTCACTCTCTTCCAGGGCTACTGACCACACATGCACAAGCCCGGCATGAGTTGTAAGCTGCAGGTCCGGGACTTGAACCACTGTCAACCACATGGAAGTCCCAGTGACATAACGAACATGACGTAACTGCTGATCCCACACGCTACATGTTTAAAAGCTGTTCCTATTTCGCTGGCTGTCAGGTTCTTTTCCATTTGAGCTGATCTGCACATACTGGAATAAATCCTTTGTATATTCATTTCCTTCAAGTTGGTACCTGCCCTTTCTGGGCTGTGTAGTAAATTTTAAAACGTATATTCTGTCAGTCTGGTCAGGCACATAATAATTGACATCTTGATTGGCAATCTCTGTACAGGATTCTTGCAATCGATAGAAAAGATTAGACTGGAATAGCATAGATTTTTTGTTGTTGTTTTTGTTGTTTTTAAGGTTGATGCCATGAGGCATGTGTGCTCACTGAAGCAAGAGGGAGAGAGAGAGAGAGAGAGAGGGAAAGTGAGAAGTTATCCCCTCTAGGGGCAATGGCCACAATGCAATCCCTTCCCTTCCATTCTTCTCCTGAGATTTTGGGCACGCACGCACACCCACCCGGTGTGGTTTTTAAGCAGCCAGGTGTGGGACTTGAACTGCACTTGGTCATGTGGGAAATCCATCCCCTTAACTACCATGGCCCTAGAATAGATCTTTAAGTCATCTTCATTCCTCCGTTACAGGGCATGTGCACTTGCCAGAGAGAGACAGAGAGGCACAGAGAGAGACAGAGAGGGGGAAAGCTGACCCCCACACTCCCGTGGGAAATGGTTATGCAGCAATCCCTTCTCCATCTCTCTGTCCCTTGGAGATTTGGGACTCACATACACACACGCTTGCCATATTTCTCAAACCACCCGAACCGGGATTTGAACTGTCGAGTCGGTTGTTCGGAATCCAGCTATCTGAGCCATCAGGCCACCAAGCTGGCCCTAGTGATCTTCATTCTCACAGAAAAAAATATTTTAGTTTTTCCCACGACGTCTATCAATCTGTAATCACTCTGTCATCTACGTAGATATTTATAGATGCATAGATCTGCCTTCTACTGAGTGGTTGGAAAAGTCAGGATGCCTTTTTTGTTAATGTGAAAATGTGTCCTGACTTTTCCAATGACCCAGGGTGTATTCACCATCTCTATAGATGTCAGTATCTGCTATTGACGTATCAATCATCTCTCCTCTGTGCGTCCGTTCATCACCTATAAATCATCTATTGATTTCCACTTGCTCTGCATTTATCTAGCATCGGTCCACCTAATCATTAACGTTTGCCCAAGTCACCCATAAAGCTTTGCTTGCTAATAGCTTCCTCTGATTTTTCTAACCGCTCATGTATTTAGAAACACTGATTAACATCCGAATAAATTATACCCTAAGATTTAACGCTGTCAGCTCTCATCCCCTCCGCTTTCAGACTGTTGATCAAATTAGAAAAAAATGAACGTTCCTGTTACAGGCAAAAGCTGACAGGTGGACCATGGTGCATAGTTCAATATGTCAGCTTGTCACTTCTGCAAAGGCTTCTCTCTCTCTCTCTCTCTATAAATATATATATATAGATAGATAGATAGATTATTTATTCTGTTATAGGCCATATGTGCTTGCTGGAGAGAGGCAGAGAGAAGAAAAGTGAGAAATCAGCCTCAGGGGGGATGGCCTCCTGCAATCCCTTCTCCATTCTCCTGTTAGGATTTCAGGCATGTATGTACATGTCCCTGGTGTGTTTTTTCAAGTCACCATCTCTGGGATTCAAACCATGGCATTGGCCATGTGAGAATCCAGTGCCTTAATCTCCACACCACCTGCTTGCCCCATATAATTTTGTAACTATGCTTAAAAAAGATCTAGATCTAGGACCAGCATGAGGCATGGTGGTTAAGGCAGCTGGATCCCACGTGGCCAACTGTGTGCTTTGAGTCTCAGATCTGGGGGTTGAAAATACCAGGTGTCTGTCCTTGCGTGTCCAAAATCCTGACAGGAGAGAGATGGAGGAGAGATCGCAGCATGACCATAGCACACTAGGATTTTCTCATTTCCCCTCTTTTACACTTTCAGTTTCTTTGGTAAGTACATGCACCCTCCAATAAAAGTTTCTGGTTCGAGTCCTGGACCTGGTGGCTCTCTCTCTCTCTCGCTCTCTCTCTCTCTCTGTCTCTCTCTGGTTGGTCAAAATTGAAAATTAATGGTAATAAATAAATAATTCATTAAGAAAAAATGGAGGTGGCAGTAGGTGGTGTGGTGATTAAAGGGCTGGACTCCCACACGGCCAAATGCAGTTTGAATTCAGGACCTGCATCTTGTTTTCTTACTTTCTCTCTCTCACAAGCAAATACACTCTATATAAAAAAGGAAAAGCAATAATAATAATTAATAAAATCAGAATCAATATGTAACTTTAAGAACATTATTTTAGAAAATTCTAACTTAATTTTGTACCTCTTTGCAAGGCGTCTGACTCTCATTCCCATGTCTTAGATACTCTGTATTTTATTTTTGCCTTCGAACATGAATTCCATTTACTTTTACTTATAGTTGATATAAAAATGCATGCAATTATGGATATCACCTGTAATTTATTGAAGGCGCCATGAGGAGAACGAATTATGACTGCAGGGGTCGGGGGGACGGGTGGAGAGACCTCGGATAAGCCTAAGCCTGCTTCAGAGATCTTTTTAAATGACAGGAAAGAAATAAACACACATACAAAGGACCAGACTTTTTCCTATGAAATCAAAGGGTGTATCCTAGAATCATTGCTCTCCTCACAAGACATCACAAGTAAAAACAAACCTCCACAGAAGCCATCTATGAAGAAAACTGAAGTTTTCTATGTAAACACAAGAGCGTGTTCTTGAATTGATGAAGCTAATAAGCTGTAACACTCCCCCTCCTCCCCCATAAATAGAAACACCAGCTCTTAACCGTGCAGGCAAATGACACACTAAAAACATAAATAGAATTTTTAAAAAAAGACAAAACTTACTGGAAGCTACTATACAAATACAACCAAAAAAGAAAATGAAAACATTTTCAGCTAAAGAAACTCAATAAATACCTAACAAAATAAAGGGTAACTATAACACAGGAAAATACCAACAAAAGACCATTAATCAAGTCTTCTTTGCTTAGAACTACACAAATCGAACAGATCAAATACATAAATAAGCCTTTTGGAGAAACAAACATGACTTATTACAAAATGCAATTCATTCACTGTAACACACACAAAAATACCACGAGAATGTGTGTGCATTTATTTCTTCTGAATCGATAGTGATTTACTTCATTAATAAGTACCTACTTTATCTTCATGAATGATTTTGTGTACCTCCAAATTAAATATATTACCCATTATTCAGGTGAAGATTTTTTTTTTTTTTTTGTAATTTGCCAGAGGGCGTGTGTGCTTACTTAAGAGAGACAGGGAGAGAGAAGAAGAGAGGGGGCAGAGGGAAATTGAGACATCTAGAATGCTCATGCTACAATCTTTTCTTTTCCATCCCACCTTCCTTTTGAGATTTGGGCAAATGCATACACACACACACACACACATAAATTTTTTTAAAAATAATTATCTTATTTAATTTTATTTACTATTATTATTATTTGTTTTAGTGTGACCAGAGAAAGACAGAGGGAGAGAGAAAGGGAGAAAGCAAGCTGCCAGGTCTGAGACTTGAACTACAGTCAGCCATATGAGACTCCAGTGTCTTTAGCTACCATGCTACCTGCTGGCCCTACATATACATCATTTTATGAAAAGGTCATGTCATGTTGCAATTCTCCTGCCTCAGCCTCCCAGGTGGAACTATGGGCTTGAACCACAACCTCCAATTTTTCCCTATAAGGCACATGAGCTCAACAGAGAGAGAGAGACAGTGAGAAAGGAAGCCTCTGGGTTTGGGACTCAAACTGCGATCAGCCATGTGGGAGTCCAGTGCTTTAATACCACTGCCATCTGCTGGCCCACATCTGACTCTCTTCCACACAAGCTCTTGCCATATTGCCAAGACCAGTCTCCAGCTTGCAATTCTCCTGCCTCAGCACACCTGGCCTTTAGATAGACTGGGAATACATTTCTAGTCCGCAGAGGACAAGACCTTGGCCTGCCTTGTCAACACAGCTTCACCCAGGGCAAAACATTCTGATCGTTTTTGGTCTTTGTTTGTTTGCTTGGTTTTATTTTTAGAGAGATTTTTTGCTTATAGGGCATGTGTGCTTATTGGAGAGACAGGGAGAAAGAAAGTGACAAATCATCCCCTGGAGGGATGGTCACACTGCAATCCCTTCTCCTCCATTCTCCTCTTGGGGTTTTAAGCATGTATGCACACACACCTAGCATGAGTTTCAAGCCACCAGGAGTGAGACTCAAACCACAGTCAGCCATGTGGAAGTCCAGTGCCACAATCACGACACAACCTGCTGGCCCACTGATAGGTTTTATCTGAAGATCAGTGAAGCCCTCCTACTTCAAAAGATGGCTTTGATTTTAATGTGGAGAATGGAAGAACAAGAGAGCATTCAGGGAGAATAGATTACTAGGTAATTGACATTTCTTTCTAAAAGTTTTTTTAAGTTTATTTATTTTTTGACAGACAGAGAAGGAGAGAGGCCCTACCAAAAGGTCTTCATGACCAAATTTACACCCAGAACCAGCCAGCTAGGATCATAGTTTATGGATAGACTTCAGGACACAAGCCCTGGGCCTTGCCATGCAGTCTATGTATTCTGAAACATTGCAGTACTACTGGGTCATGGTTGACCAGTTATCCAAAATAGACATGTGGTCAGCAAAGTGGAAAAATATCTTTAGAGGAGAAACAGTAGAACAGAATTATATTGATTTCAGTTGAAAACTAGTCACTTCAAGTAAAAAGTGAATCAAAACATCAAAACAGTTGATGTAATTCTTTTTTTTTTTTTTTGACATTCCTGGAAATGATCTACTTTGGGATTTTTACTTATTATTAATGGTTAAACAATCAGGGTACATTTTCTGGAGTATCTGTCTATGTAAGAGCTGAATACTACTTCCACCATAATAACTGAGAGATTTGGGGGTTTCTAAAATCTACAAACTTATGATCTCTACCAGGGAAGTCTATGACTTGCTCCTTTAAAAGCTCAGGCAATTCATGCTTGTACTGAAAATACTGATCTAAGAAAATATCTGATATCCATATGTTTAGCAAATCACCATTACCATTATCAACTCTCTCACTATTATTACCATTTTTGTTACCATCTTCATCACATCACTGCCATTATCACTATCATCACCATCACTACCATCACCATCAGGATCATCACCATCTTCACTATCATTATCACCACCATCAGCACCACCAACACCACATCATCATTACCATCACTATCATCAGCACCACTATCATCACCAACACCACCGTCATCACAGTCAACATCACTACCATCACCCTCACAGTCATCACTATCATCACCATCATCACCACCATCAGCACCACCATCATGACAGTCATTATAACCACCATCAGCACAGTCAACATCACTACCATCACCCTCACAGTCATCACTATCATCATCATCATTATCACCACCATCAACACCACCATCATTACAGTCATTATAAACACCACCAACACCAGCATCATCACAGTCAACATCACCACCATCAACACCACCATCATTACCATCATCACCACCATCAACACCACCATCATCACAGTCAACACCACTACCATCATCTTCACCATCACCATTATCACAGTCAACATCACCACCATCATCCTCACCATCACCATCACCAGCAGCAGCAGCACTACCATCATCACAATCATCACCACCATCATCATGATCATTGCCATCAGCACCACCATCACAACCACCACCATCACAATCACCACCACCCTCATCGTTGGCACCACCACCACCATCTTCATCATCATCACCATCATCACCACCACCACCACCAATGCCATCATCACTAGCATCACCACCATCATCATTACCACCACCACCAGCATCGCCTTCATCAATGTCTCCATGATCATCCCCATCATCATTATCACCACCACCATCAACACCACCATCAGCATCACACCATCACAGTAATCACCACCACCTTCATCACCACCACTACCATCACCACCATCAGTATCATTACCATCACCATCATCATATCTTTCTGTATTGCTCATATTATAGCCCAGTGGATATTGGGCCACAGAATTCATGTATAAAAGGGGGAAATCTTAGTTAATTTTCACAGTTAAAATGTTTCAAAATGTTATTTAAAATGCTTCTGAAATGTTCATTTCATGCTTGTCCCTACCCACGGAGCAATAGAGCTTTGTCTGTTGGGATGAGCCAGCAGGCAGTAGAGAACTTAAGTCATTGTAAAATTAAACCAATTTGTCTCAATAATTTTTTCATAAAATACTAAGGACCAGGCAGTGGCACAGCAGTCTTGCAAGTGGATTCACATGAGAAAAGTCCTGGGTTCATATCCCAGGATCCCTCTGACCACACCTGCCACACACGTGTTCACCATCCAGACTGGATAAGACCGGGCGTGAATCTTGGTGTGCAGATCTTGCTGGGGGTGTCTGTCTCCCTCTGTTCCCATGTCTCTCTCTCTCTCTCTCTCTCTCTCTCTCTCTCTCTCTCTCATTGAAATAAAAATTTATATAAACTTAAATAAAAAATGAAATTAATAGACACTCTAGTCATAAAGGAGTGAATGTAGTATTTAATGTTTGGTCTTTTTAAAAAAGAATTATTTAATTAAATTAATTAATTTATTTATTTTAATTTGACCAGAGACAGAGAAAGACAGAAGGAAAGTGAGAAAGTAAGCCGCCAGGTCTGGGACTTGAACTGTGACCAATCATGTGGGAGTCTAGTGCATTAACCACCACACCACCTGACAGCCCCATCATTTCTGTTTTTTTTTTTTAATGCACTTTTTGCTTTTCCTATGGAACGAAATTCAAAGCATTTTACACTGAAATCAGAGTCAACCACCGTAGACTATCTGCACATCCTGAACTGCAGGTGGTTTTGTTAAGTCCCTTTTTCGAAGTCACCGCTCAGACGGTGCTCCAGAAAGGTGAACCCACCTGCTTTGGAAACGTCTCTGACCTGTCTTATTTGATATTGAGCTGCTCTTCAAGTCAAGAGTCCCCTAAGTGAATAGTCACTCATCTCTGCAGTATAAGCAGATTTTTCTTTAAAAAAAGAAAAAAATAAATTGAACTCGTTGTCACTAACTGCTCTCTCAGAACTCCTGCAGTGTATTCAATCAGCCCTGATCAAAAGCTGGTCTTCACTGGGACTCACGGGCAGTTTGATGGGCAAGCTTCTACCTGACGGGAGTTCAACAAGAGGTGCTTTTTGATGTTAGAATCAATTAACATATTAAAAAAAAAGTATATTGCTATTCCCGGTCAGATTGTACATATTTATATATTTTTTTCTTTTTCTTTTTTTTGGGGGAGAGGTTTCTGCTATAGGGTGTGTGTGTTCACCAGACAGACAGAGAGAGACAGAGAGACAGAAAGTGAGAAATCACCCCCCAGGGGGGATGGCCACGCCACAATCTTTTCTCCTCCATTCTCCTCTCGGGATCTTGGGCACCCATGCACACACACCCGGCGTGAGTTTAAGCCACCGGGTCCAGTACTCGAACTGCCGTTGACTACGTGCAAGTCCAGCGACACAGCCATTACGCCAACTGCTGGTCCCAAGTACATATTTATATTAAAGTAACTGGTGGATCTGGACAGATGGTGGGATAATGCATCAATGTATTGGATGGTAGCACTCAGGGATCAAGAAGAATATTTCAAGAGCTACTTACTTTTTCTTGAAGAGACCTATTTAGCTATAGGCTGGGTGTACTCCCCAGAGAGACAGAGAGAGACAGAGAAACAAAAAGCAAGAAATCGCCCCCGGGGGGATGGCCACGTCGCAATCCCTTCTCCAAGATCTCGGGATCTTGGGCACGCACGCACACGTGTTGGGCATGAGTTTAAGTCATCTGGGTCCGAGACTTGAAGTGTGGTTGACTACATAGGGGTCCAGTGATGTAACCATTATGCCATCTGCTGGTCCCCCAAGAGGTACTTTCTAGACACTGTTAGTTTTCATTACTTTACAAATAAAATCATGACAGAATAAGGGTTAAAGAATGGCATACCAAAATTAAACTTGTTGCAGTAGAGGGTAACTCAACTTTTTAAAACAATAACTATTTATTTAATTTTATTTATTCATTCATTTAATTTGACCAGAGAGGGACACAAAGAGAGAGAGAAAAAGCAAGCCACCAGGTGCAGGATTCGAGCCATGGTTACCCATGTGGGAGTGTCCTTCGCCTTAACCACCATGCCAGCTGCTGGTCCTGGTAACTCAACTTTTTAAAAAGTCATCCTTCTCACAAATAATGTTGTATACATTTTTATATATTGAAAGGGTATGCGAGGAACATGAATAAATATTTGCTGGGTACTCTGATATTTTTCTAAGGCTACCATAACAAAATGCCCCAGCCTGGGTAGCTTTGATGAAGTTCTTCTTTCCCACAGTTCAAGACCTGGACTTGGAGGCTAGAAACTCACACCGGGTACGTGTGCATGCATGCCCAAAATCCCGAAAGGAGAATGGAGAAGAAGGGATGGCAGCGTGGTCATGCCCCCGGGGGGCAATTTCTCACTTTTCCTCTCATTGTCTCTCTCTCTGCATCTCTCTCTCCAGCAAGCACATTAATTCCTTTCTTCCAAGAGTGAGAGGGTGAGGAAGAGAGACAGAGAGACAGAGAGATAGCACACCCAGCAGGGTTCTCACTCCAGAATCCACCCACGGCTTTCAGCCAGCCCTAGGTCAGGGCATGAGAGCATCCGGGGTAGTCATTGAGGTCTCTGATGGAAACCCACGACTCTCTCACATGGAGCAGTCTTACACAGTCTCACTCTGTCTGCTTTGACATTTAAAAAAAAATTTTTTTTAGGTTGTTGTCATAGGGCATGTGCTCTTGCTCAAGAGGAGAGAGACAGAGAGAGGGAAAGTAAAAAAAAAAAAAAAAGCACCCCCCAGGGGGATAGCTATGCCACAATTCCTACTCTTCCATTCTCCTCCTGAGATTTTGAGCATGCATGCACACACGCCCAGTGTGATTTTCAAAAAAATCACGCCCCAGGGGGATAGCTATGCCACAATTCCTACTCTTCCATTCTCCTCCTGAGATTTTGAGCATGCACACACACACACCTGGTGTGATTTTCAAGCTGTCAGGTCCGGGACTTGAACCACAGTCCACCATGTGAGAGTCCAGAGCCTTAACTACCATGCCACCTTCTGGCTGCTTCTTTTTTTAAATTTTTTTTGAGAGGTTTTTGCTATAGGGCACGTGCACTCGCCAGACAGACAGAGAGAGACAGAGAGACAGAAAGGGAGAAATCACCCCCCAGGGGGGATGGTCATGCCGCAATCCCTTCTCCTCCATTCTCCTCTCAGGATCTTGGGCACGCACGCACATGCACCCGGCGTGAGTTTTAAGCCACCGGGTCTGGGAAGCGAACTGTGGGAGTCCAGCGACATAGCCATTACGCTAAATGCTGGTTCCCTGGCCCCTTCTTTTGCCACTGTTAGGTTCTTCATTTTTCTTTCCTTTTCTCTCTCTCTCTCTCTTTTTTATTTTTCACTTTTAACCAAAGAAATATCTGATCTCTGTGAACATCTATTAAAACCCCAAGCTTTGAAACAAGACGGTGATGAGAACATTTAAAATGCCAACCCAGATTGGAAATGGATCTCAGCTCCTCAACCACCGAGGTACTTTTCAACTCCGTGTCATTGCGGTTTCATTCTGGAATGAAACAGGTCTCGCTGGTCATTTTTCTCCTTCATGTTTCTCCTTTCTGCTGTTAAAAGAAACATGAGCACTCCCTGCTATGATATCAGATATTCACCAGGTATTTCATTCTGATAACGTTTTCCATTTGTGCCTCATCAGGGATGGCTTTAATATTTGCTTGGAATTTTTTCTTTTTTCTTTTCTTTTTTTTTTTTTTTTTCAGGGGGGGGGTGGTGTTGCCGCGGACAGGGAAGAAGAAGAAGAAGAAGAAGAAGAAGAAGAAGAAGAAGAAGAAGAAGAAGAAGAAGAAGAAGAAGAAGAAGAAGAAGAAGAAGAAGAAGAAGAAGAAGAAGAAGAAGAAGAAGAAGAAGAAGAAGAAGAAGAAGAAGAAGAAGAAGAAGAAGAAGAAGAAGAAGAAGAAGAAAACCACACCCATGTGGGATTGTCACACAGCAAGGACCTCTTTTTCATTTCTTTCTCCTGTTAGGATTTTGGACACACACTCACACATACCCAGTGTGTTTTCCAAGCCACTGGGTTTGGGACTCGAACTGTGGTGTCAGCCACATTGGTATCCAGCTGTGTTTAACTACCACGCTATTGCCTGGCCTGGGCTTGTTACGGTTATTGTTTGGAGAGATTTTGGCTATAGGGCACGTGCACTTGTCAGAGAGACAGAAAGCAAGAAATCACACACACCTCCAGGGAGGATGGCCACGCCACAATCCCTCCTCCTCCATTCTCCTCTCGGGATCTTGGGCACGCACGCACACGCGCCCGGCGTGAGTTTTAAGCCACCAGGTCCAGGACTCACAACACAGTCAGTCAGGTGGGAGTCCAGCACCTTAACCACTGCCTCGCCTGCTGACCCCGAGCTTATCACTTATTTATTAATTTTTAAAAAGTATTATTTTATTTAACCTTATTTATTTATTTATTTATTTATTTACTTACTTATTTTAATTTGACCAGACAGGGACAGACCGAGAGTGAGAGAGAGAGAGAGAGGGAAAGTGAGAAAGAAAGACACCAGGGCAAAGACGTGCAACACAGCTGGCCATGTGGGAGTCCAATGCTCTTAATCACCACCCCACCTGCCAACCCCCCAAGCTTATTATTATTATATTGTTGAGATGATTTCTTTCATGAAAGTATGAGGCACAGAAAGGTAAACACTCTCACTGGGTTCCCATACCCTGATGGCTATCCCTAGTTTTAGCCAACCAAGATTATGTACAATGTCCCAGCAGTTGGTGTAATGGCTATGTCACTGAATTCTCATGTAGTCGATCATGGTTCAAGTCCCGGACCTAGTGGCTTTAACTCACACCAGGCACATGTGCGTGCATGCCCAAGATCCCAAGAGGAGAATGGAGGAGAAGGGATTGCGGTGTGTCCATCCCCCCCTGGGGGGTGATTTCTTACTTTCTGTCTCTATGTCTCTCTCTGTGTTTCTGGCAAGTGCACATGCCCTATAGCAAAACTCTCTCCAAAAACAAACCAACAAAAATTATGTACAACATGTATAGGGTGGACCAGGGATTGAAACTCTTGAACTTCCATAAGGGTCCCGCATCATGCTCCCCTCTGTGCTGTGGACCTTCCATTTAGGGGCTATTCGTCAGCCACTTCCTCTCAGGAAGGATATGAAGGTTTTTATATGTTAAAAAAAAGGTTGTGGAAAAATGAAATAAACATACAAGTTTATTTTTGTGCAAAATGTTGGAAAGTGTGTGTACTTTCTACATCATCCACCTTTCCTATGACCCTGTTGAAGACCCTATGGGTAAGACAGAGAGAGAGAAGAGGAGATTCATAAGAGGAATTGGTTCGTGTAATTACCAACGCCAATAGGTCCCACAACGGCTGTTTGTGAGTTGGAGACCCAGGGAAGCCTGGGGCATGGCTTAGTTCCACTCTATAAGTTTCAGGGGCCAGCAGGTGGCATAGTGGTTAAGGTGCTGGACTCCCACATGGCTGATCATGGGTCAAGTCCCAGACCTGGCGGCTTGCTTTCTCACTTTCCTTCTCTCTTTGTCTCTTTCTGGTGAGCACACATGCCCTCTAACAAGTTAAAAATAATAATAAATCATTTTTTTTTAATCTAAAGGCTTCAGAACCAAGGAAACTGAGGGCCTGTGGTTATAACATGCAGTTATAAAATATAGCAAGTCCTTGTTTCAAAAAAGAGAGAGAGAATGTATTTCTCCTTCACCTTGTCATTCTGTTGGGGATCTTCAGCTCTTTACAATGTGTCTGTCACTGTGAGGAGAAGTCTTCCCCCCTCCGCCCATTGATCCAAGTTCAAATCTCTTCTAGAAACACCCTAACAGACACACAGAGAAAGAAAGCTTTGCTGGGCATGTCTTAGCCCAGCCAAGTTCAAATCTCCAATTAAACACCACCTATGAGGAGACAGCAGGTGGCATAGTGGTTAAGGAGCTGGACTCCCACGTGGCCACCTGCAGTTTGAGTCCTGGATCTGTCACCTCGAAGCTCATACCTGGTGTGTGGGCGTGCAGGTCCCAAAGCCCAGAAGAAATGGGGGAGAAGGGATTGTGGCATGGCCATCCCCCTGGTGGAGATGTTTCTCACTTTCCTTCTCACTGTTTCTTTCTGTCTCTCCTGAGAGCACACCTGCCCTATGGCCAGAATCATAAAACACACACACACACATGCACGCACACACTCAAGCACATAAATTTATTCTCAGAGCATTAGCAAATGATGCCACATTTGTTTTTCTAAGAAGCATGCTTGCAAATATCCAGTGTAATAGATCACACTACAAAGATAAAGTAGAAAAAAAGATCGATACTGATGTCGATTAAGGGACATTCAATGAGATGATTAATGATAGTAATGAATAAGGAGTGTCCTGTTTTTTCGCTCCAAGTTTTCTGTTTCACAGTTGCGACTGTACAGGCTTTAATTCAAGAAAAGCATCAATCTTTGTGTTTTAAACATCTTCAGTACTTTTGTTTTATACCTCTTCTTCTCAAACTATTGCAGTCTTAAAAGCAGGATATTCTGATATACAGAAAGTCTTTAAAATACCCTTGGGAAATGAGTTATGAAAAATCTGGGCACCAATTTTAAGCATTTTCTGGTTAAAATAAATTCATGTTTTAATTTCATTTCTGCACAACTTTTTGAAGTCCCCTGGCACAAGAAAAGTCAACTGCTTAATGAGACAGTCTTCATGTTTTATACCCCCAAATGTATAGTTATGAATTGTGAGCTTATGAAAAGATAGAACCCCCCCGATATGTAAAGAGTGGATGAAAATGATAATGTGCATTGGCCACGAATACTTGCAGATTATTCTAGTATGTCCTCACTGGTAAGATGAAAATAATCACAAAGACTAATGATTAATTCAGTCACTTTCTTTTCAGCTTCTTCTTTTTGAAAGACGCAAGATCTTTTCGATTGTGAAGATGGGTGATAGGATGTTCCCTTGCTCTTTCTACATAACATGGATTTGAAGGTATTCAAGCAACGCTAAGCATTGGGACTGCGAAAATATTTTTGAAAGAATTACTTATTTAGTTGGGACCAGCAGGTGGCGTGGTGGTTAAGATGCTGGACATTCCCACATGGCTGACTACGGTTCAAGTCCCGGACCTGGCAGCTTGCTTTCTCACTCTTTCTCTCTCTCTGTCTCTCTCTGGTCAAATTAAAATAAATGAAAGAATAAATAAAATAAAATAAATAATTATAAAAAAGAATCACTTATTTAGTTGTATTTATTTACTATCATTATTATTATTATTTTAACTTGCTATACGGCATGTACATTCACCAAAGAGAAACAGAGAGAGAGCGAGAGAATAAGAAAGCAAGCTGTTGGATCCAGGACTTGAATTACAATCAGCCATGTAGGAGTCCAGCCCCTTAACCACCAAGCCATCTACTTAATATATAGATATAGATATAGATGGATATATATATGCATATGTATGTACTTACCAATCAGGCTGGTACCATGCAAACACACTATTGAAAATACAATGGTGTTTAAGAGAACTTCACTACATTAAAAAGCTATCATCACTCGCTCAAATAAAATGGGTCTCTCTCTCTCTGTCTCTCTGTTTTATACACACGTGCACACAGACATATTGGATCATAATTCTGGTTCTCTGGCTGAAAATACTATAGACAACTCTTGAGGAGACATTCCCTTCAACGATGGAGACTAAAGTAAATAACTCACTAGAATGCATCCTTTCAAGTATGGTTATCATGTTGTCCAAAGGTATACGATTCTATAAATGGTACAACAGAATGAAATGCCAGCGAGGCCGTTTGTATCAAATTAGAAAGCGTCGTATGCTTTTTCCAATAATGTGATGAACTCGAGATGTCCCCCTGCTGTAAAAAGCATTGACTGGCTTTATATAAAATGCTGTCACAGGAAATAAAACTGGCTGAAAGTGTGTAAACAGAAAGTTAATTAAAATACATCCAGGTTGCAAAGTGACCAGCAGGCAATCACAATAAATGTTCTAGAAGACACACAGGATGGTGGATATTAAAAAAATCATAGGAGATCGCATGCACGCTCTATCACTTGAAAGACTCACAAAATTAGAACATAATCTTCATGTCTTAATGACAGAAAATGTTATTTAAAATCTACAAACACACTGGGACCAGCAGTTGGCATAATGGCTACGTCGCTGGACTCTCATGTAGTTGACCGTGGTTCGAGTCCCGGACCCGGCGGCTCAAAACTCACACCGGGTGCGCGTACGTGCATGCCCAAGATCCCGAGAGGAGAATGGAGGAGAAGGGATTGAGGCGTGGCCATCCCCCCTGGGGGGTGATTTCTCATTTTCTGTCTCTCTGTCTCTCTCTGTCTTTCTGGCAAGCTCACGTGCCCTGTAGCATAAACCTCTCCAAAAAAAACAAAATCTACAAACACACATACACTAACTACGCCTAAATATTTTCTCAAGAAAAAATGAAAATAGTTTGGTAAGATATTGGCACAAGGATGCTCATAACAAGTTGATTGGGAATAGCTCAGTGCTACAAATAACCCAGACTATAGAAAGAGGAATTTAAAAAAGCAACTCTTATTTATATGAATAATATACATATAACAAGTAACTCTTATTTATATGAATAATAAAAGTTGATGACTAATAGACAAAACAACTTTGATGAGTTTTTCCTTTTTTTTGGATAGGTTTTTGCTAGGGTGTGTGTGCTCACTGGAGAGAGAGAGAGAGAGAGAGAGAGACAGTGAGATGGAAAGTGAGAAATATAAATTTCCTGGCTGCATTCTCAATAATTTTACTTTTGTCTCCAAAGTTTATCATGATGTATTGGTGTAGGTCTATTTTGTGTAACATGCTGGGAATTTTAAATATTCTATTTTTTGCTGGCGATCTTATCTTTCAATTATAGGAAAGACTATATTTTTTTCTTATTTTTTTAAAGTTTAATTTTTTTTTCATGAAGGAGAGAAACAGAGAAAGAGAGAGATAGAAACTTTAACAGGATCCTGGTGCCACAATCCACGTCATCATCAGCCAGCCCTACTGTGGGGCATGTTTTCTCCCTCTCTCTGTCTCTGTATCTCTCTGTCTCTCTGGTGAATGCACACATCCTTTGGTGAAAACAAAATGCTTTTTCTAAACACAACTTCTACTAAATATTAGTCATCTATTTAAAGCTCCAATGTACGCATTTTATTCATCCTGTCTCAGAACAGAAGTCTGACTACATTTGACTATTTCCAAAAATTCCTCCCAGGAGGGCTTGTGTGAGTCATGCCCCCAAACTTTAGCAGATCATTTGACTTGTTGATCACAGGACTCTTCCTCCAGCCTCTCCTTGTGATATATACAAGCCATCCTATTTCTGTAAAGGTACACTCTTTGCTGATGCCTTCCTGAAACTCAGACCTCCCTTTCCAATCGCCAACCTGAGAATGGTAAAACCCACCTCTAAGTGACCAGCTCCCACTTCCAGATGTTCCACGCCTTTTAGCTAAATCCACTAAATTCCAAACCTTGTCTCTCATGCTCAAAATCAAATAAAAGGAAACTCTGTTTCTGAACACTCTGAAAAAAGACATGTTTACCTGTCTCCGGCTCAGTCACACACATTCACGTTTAGAAATAAACCATGTTCATGATTATTTCTGCAGAGTGGGAGACTTTTTTTTTTTTTTTTTTGGAGAGGTTTTTGCTATAGGGCGCGTGCGCTCACCAGACAGAGACATAGAGACAGAAAGTGAGAAGTCACCCCCCAGGGGAGATGGTCACGCTGCAATCCCTTCTCCTCCATTCTCCTCTTGGGATCTTGGGCACGCATGCACACGTGCCCAGCGTGAGTTTTAAGCCACTGGGTCCGGGACACAAACCGTGGTCGACTACGTGGGAGTCCAGCGACATAGCCATTACGCTAACTGCCGGTCTCCAAAGTGGGATACTTTTTCCGACAAGTCTCAGTGGAAACCACTGCGTGTGGACTTGGTGTACCTTCTCCAAGCTAGAGCCTCTAGGGACACAACTTCTTTTGCTTCCCTTAATTTCCCACAAATGCCTACTTTATGTTTTAAAGTCTATTTTTTTAAAGAATTATTTATTATTTATTTATTTAAATATTTAAAGTCTAAGTATACTTAAAACATATGAGATATGAACATTATTTCACCAAATGATTGTCAGCCATTATGAAAATCCCATGGATCTTGAGATGTCCCCTTAGGAATCTAACATTAATTTTAAGCTCACTGTTCTTTGATCTTCAAAGATATGTCTTAATCATCAAACAATATCAAACAACTTCTTTCAGTATTTTTGGTACCTTTGTTGAGTTCATCTGTGGTTATTCTGTTAGGTCACCAGGAAAGTCATGACGTATTTTTCTATTTTTTTTTAAATGAAAAAATGCATCATGACTTTCCCAATGACCCAAAATATCTACTGCTTAAAAATAGAAAGTTGAGCACCAGCAGGTGGTGTGAAGGTTCAGGCAGCTATATCTCACATGGCCGACTCTGCAGTTTGAGCCCTGGACCCAGTGGCTTGAAACTCACACTGGGCACATATGTGTCCATGCCCAAATTCTCAAGAGGAGAATGAATGAGAAGGGCTTGTGTCATGGTCATTCCCCCTGGGGAGTGATTTCTCACTTTCTCTCTCTCTCTGTCTTCTGTCTCTCTAGTGAGTGTACACACCCTGTGACAACAACAAAAAAATTTTATAAGTATATAAAGAGTGGGATTTTATGTCCTTTAAGATGTTTTATGATTTAATAATTATGTCTTTGAATTTTACAAATTCTTATAACATACACCCTGGTAATTATTTAAAGAGTATGAAGTAGAAGACATCATTGTTACAATGATAAGAGTAACACATTCAATATACACACTCTTGGGGTCAGCAAGTGGCGTGACAGTTAAGGGCGCTGAAGTCCCACATTGCCGACTATGGTTTGAGTCCCACACCTGGTGGCTTCCTTTTTCACTTTCCCTCTTTCTTTCTCTTACTCTCTCTTACACTCTGTCCCTCTCTGGCCAAACTAAAATAAATAAATAAAGGTAAATAAAAGAATTCTTTTTAAAAAGTAATAATACACACTTCCACATCAGATATGCATGTCTGCTTATTTATATATATCCGTGTTTGCTTATTTACATATATGATGTTTATTTACATATATTAATGTTTGTTTACTTACATATATGAATGTTTGCTTACTTACATATATGCATGTTTTCCTATTTCTATGTCTACTATGGAATAAATTTGTCACAGAATAGTGGACATGAGCATTTAGGACATTTAAAAGGTTTTAAAACAAGGGAGACCACACTCTGTATATAAACTAATGTCCTTTAGGAGACTGAGTTATTTTAATGAAGAATAGATTATGTCTGTCACCAGTAGTATAAAAGACCAAATTTGTACCATGCCATAGGATTGCTTTTTAATAGAACTATGTAGCTATTTTAACTGCCGTATAAACCCCGTGCTTCTTCATGTTTTTCTGTCGTAAGTAGGCTGTGCATGAACAAAGCCATTTTATTGAACACTTAATTCTCTGATGGGCTAACTATTGCTTTAGTAATCTTAATAAACCATAATAAAGTAGGGCAACAGCCTTAAAGGTGCTTGGAATGTCCTATTTCATAGGAATGTCCTTGAAAGTGATCTCATTAGAAGGATTTATAACCTTTGTATTTTATATGTAGGAGGATTATACTCCTGTGAATTTTTCAAGGTGTCTATATCTAAAGAAAATGTAAAATAGAAATATACTCCATTTCCAAAGGTTCTTTCTTTCTTTCTTTCTTTCTTTCTTTCTTTCTTTCTTTCTTTTTCTTTCTTTCTTCTTTCTTTCTTTCTTTCTTCCTCCCCACCTCTGAGATCTTAATTCCTACATAGATTTCTTTTCAGGTACAAGTCTAGCCTCTGAAATAAGATGAAGATTTTTTTTTTAAGATATATTTTTTGCTATGGGACACATGCACTCACCAGAGAGACAGAGAGACACAGAGAGACAGAAATCACTCCCCCGAGGGGGTTGGCCATGCCCAAATTCCTTCTCTTCTATTCTCCTCTTGGGATTTTGGACACACACACCCACACACACACACACACACACACACACACACACGCCTGGTACGAGTTTTAAGCCTCTCCGTTCGGGACTCAAACTAGGGTCGACTACATGGCAGTCCACTGATGTGATCATTATGCTATCTGCTGGTTCCAAATGAATCTCTTTTTCATTGCCAGAGGGTGCACATGCTTGTCAGAGAGCGACAGAGAGGCGGAGACAGAGGGAGAGGGAAAAAGCAGCCCCAATGGAGCGTGGCACACTGCAATCCCTTCTCGATTTCTTCATCCCGTGAGAATTCAGGGCATGCACGCCCACATGCCTGCCATGTCTTTCAAGCTGCTGGGACTGAGATTCGAACCACAGCTGGTATTGTGGGATCAGCTATCCTTCATCATCAGGCCATGGGGCTGGCCCAATAAAGTGTCTATTTTAAAAAGCCAGGTACAAATTAGTGAATAATGATCAGATCTCTGAGAATAAGATAACTTTTGTAAATCAAGAGGCATTTTTAAATTAAATTAAATTATTATTATTATTTTAGTTTTCACTATAGAATGTGTGTGCTAGCTAGAGAAGGGGAGAAAGAGAGAGAGTCCCCTAGGGCAATGGCCAGAGGACAATTCTCTCTCCACCATTCTCGTCTTTGGATTCGGGGCATGCCTGCCCATAAGCCCTGTGTGTTTTTCAAGGTGCTGGGTCTGGGACTCAAACCTTGCAGTCAGCCAAGTGGGATCCACCTGCCTTAACCATCATGCCACTAGCCAGCCCTCCAGAGGCACTTTTAAATCACCTGTGACCTTGGGTCTTTTTAGGAGTCTTTTCATTGCTTTATCGTTAATATTATTGCTTCTAATTGGAAAGCACCGGTAAGTAGGTGAGTCATTGAACGCCTTATAAAACTAACCGAGCTACTGCATCTGTGTAGGAAAGACACTCAACCAAGTTTTCACTCAGCGTGGGGATGGCTTTGTATACACACTCACAGACACACACACATTTATCTCCACGCAGAGAGCATGTGCCTGTCAGAATTAGGTCAACTTCCATATTCCTTTCGTGTTTTTGTCAGCTTGCAAAATGTGTGGAGGGTATTTCTGTAGATCTTTCGGAATGTATGACATGGGTACAATTGGGTCAGCTATTTCTCTTTACCTGTCCCAGTTTTTATTTACTTATTTATTTTTAGTTCTAGAAGTCCATCCTACCACCTCTTTAAAAAATAAAAAAAATTTAATAGAGGTTTTTGCTATAGGGCACATGCGCTTGCCAGATGGACAGACAGAGACAGAGACAAAAAGCGAGAAATCACCCCCCGGTGGGGGATGGCCACACCACAATCCCTTCTCCTCCGTTCTCCTCTCGGGATCTTGGGCATGCACACACACACACCCGGCGTGAGTTTTAAGCCACCGGGTCCAGGACATGAACTGCGATTGACTACATGGGAGTCCGGGTCGCGAACCTCAGTCAACCACATGGGAATCCAGCGACATAGCCATTATGCCAACTGCTGGTCCCACTACGACCTCTTCATTACCGTAGCCCAAAGGTAACTGTGCAAGCCCCAGCCTGGTGGTGCAGTCAGGAGGAAGCTGGCTATTGTACCGGAGCCCAGATAGCTGAACTCACTTCAGATTTCCAGGTGGGCTGGAAAACACCCAAGACACCTGCATTACCAAGATCCTGAGGAGCTGGAGGGAGCTGAGAAAAGGGGTGTGAAAGACCCTGTTGAGAGGGATTTTGTCTCTCTCTCTCTCACATGCATGCCCATGCACACTCCATCAAGAATAAAATACACTTTAAAGTGATATATATGCAAGTCAATTGCCTATCCCTTTTGGGGGGAAGGAAAATTCAAAGCAAAAATCTAAAACTTCCATCCACGGCAGAACACATCCATAAATATATGGACATGCCCTGTGACAATGAACACCAACTTGGGTTTCCCAGCCATCCATCCGAGGTTACCGGGTGATTCGAATCAGCTACAAGATGGTCAGTCGATGCGAAGAGGACCCATCCCATTGTTTTCTTGCACAAAATGCATTTGGGTTATCGGTCTGTTCCTTTTCTCTCGTATTCTTTACGTGTCACTTCCTGGCTGAACAATCTGATCCCAGCTTTTTATTTTTTAAAAAGAATTATTTATTTTATTTTATTTATTATTGTCATTATTTTTTAAATTTTCTTTATTTATTTATTTTTTTTGGAAAGGTTTTTGCTATAGGGCACGTGTGCTCGCCAGACAGAAAGAGAGAGACAGAGAGATAGAAAGTGAGAAATCACCCCCCAGGGGGGATGGTCATGCCACAATCCCTTCTCCTCCATTCTCCTATCGGGATCTTGGGCACGCATGCACACGCGCCTGGCGTGAGTCTAAGTCACCGGGTCCGGGACTCAAACCGTGGTTGACTACATGGGAGTCCAGCGACATAGCCATTATGCTAACTGCTGGTCCCAATTATTTTTAAATTTTTCTATAGGGCACGTGTACTCACCAGAGAGACAGAGAAAGAGAGGGAAGGGGAGGAAGCAAGCTGCCGGGTCCAGGGCTTGAACCACATTCAGCCATGTGGAAGTCCACAGCTTTCACCACTATGCCTCCGACTGCATGCAGTTCGAGTTCCAGACCTGGCGGCTTGAAAATCACTCCGGGTGCATGTACATGCATGCCCAAAATCTCAGGAGGAGAATGGAGAAGACGATGTTGCAAGGTGGCCATCCCCCCAAGGGGTAATTGCTCAATTTTTCATTCTGTCAAGCACACACACTATATGGGGGGGGGGGTGGAAGATTAAGTAAAATGTTTTGAGAGTTTTTCTTTTGTTATAGGGAACGTGCACTCACCACAGAGAGACAGAGAGACAGAAAGCAAGAACCCCCCACATACACACCAGAAGGTTGGCCGTACATACCACAATCCCTTCTCCTCCATTCATTTTCCTTTTCGGATTTTGCGCACACACGCACATGGACCCAGCATGAGTTTTAAGTCACCGGGTCCAAGACTTGAACCGCAGTCAACTACATGGGAGTCCAGTCACGAAACCATCACGCCATCTGTGGGCTCCCAGGTTCGCTAAATTTAACCATCGTGTACTCATGCTTATGTCTGCATGAGTCTTTCTGGGGGTATTTTTTTTTTTAAGTTAATTTATTTTATGTCAAGAGAGATTTCTTCTTGGCATGCTGTGGTTCTCCTCACTACTTCTCAAGCCACCAGGACCATGGGTGCCCTGAGGCATGAGTGACAGGGTCAGGTCCACAGGAGATCCACACTCGGACCCTCTCTGTGACTTCAGGAGGGTTCTGTAGCCTCCCATGGCCTGTGTCACCACAGCAGGGCTCCTTCCGTCTTTTTCTCAGTTAATCACATGACTACTCTGTAGCGTGTGCATGCACATGTGTGACTGGAGTCAGATGAGATGATACATGTATTCGAAACTATTGTGAATCTATAAATTCATACCCTCCCCCAGCAGGTGCACACAGTAAGAATAGCTTTGGGGCCAGCAGGTGGCGTGGTAGTTGAGGTGCTAGACTCCCATGTGGCCAACCACTGTTCAAGTCCCGCATCTGGCACCTTGAAACCCATGCCAGGCATGTGTGCGTGCATGCCCAGAATCCTGGGATGATTTTGAATAGAGGAGAAGGGATTGCAGCATGGCCATCCCCTCCTCCAGGGTGATTTCTCACTTTCCCTCTCACCGTCTCTCTCTAGCAAATGCACATGCCCTATGGGGGAAAAAAAAATAAAAAAGAATATGAGGCTGATTCATACTGAAAACTCTCCCATCAGATTCAAGACTGAGACCTGGCTCAGCTCTTGCCTCCATTGTGGGTGTGTCAAATTGCAAAACAAGAAACCACACTGCAGCTAACGTTTAGGCCCCCTGCCCTGGAGGCTTCTAAACACACCCAGGAAGCTCCTGGAGAAGAAGGGGAATGCCGCAGGACCAGCCCTGTGGAGGGGGCTTTTCTTCTCCTCCCTCTTTCTTCTCTTGCACACGCACACTCGCTGTTGTTCTCTATATATAAATAATGAAAGGGCTGGTTGCCGATTGGTTAAAACAGCTGGATATCATGTGGTTGACCATGGTTCAAATCCCAGCCCAGGCATCTTTAAAAACCTAGCAGGTCTGTGGGCGTGCGTGCCCCCACTGGAAGAAGAAACAGAGGGCAGTTACAGCTGTGATCAGACCTCAATGGGGGGTGCATTCTCCCTTTCCAACTGTCCCTGGGGTGCACACACTCCCTCCTGCAGAAACGTACCAGCAAACTAGAGGGAAACCCAGCTCTACCAACTTGCAGTCTCCTTTGCTTCCTATGGGACCATAAAGCATGTTTTCTTCACCACGTCTTCTTGGCCTGAGAGTCGTGTGTAGCGAACACGCCTGATGGGTGCTGTCGACAGGCTCCGTTCTCTACAAGGGACTAATTATGGCAGTAATTATTCGCAAACGTGATGCTCAGGGTGTAGACAAAAAGCAGGTTCACAAAGCCTAGTTCCTTCCCTCGTGGGTTACAGCATTGGTTCTTCTAGGGAACATGAAGTCCCCAGTTTTGTTTGTGTTTTTGTGTTTTGGCTATAGGCCATGTGTGCCCTCCAGAGAGAGACAGAGACAGAGAGAGAGACAAGGAACATGAGAAATCACCCTCCAGCGAGGATGACCATACCACAATCCCATCTCCTCTGGGTCTCCTCCAGGATTTTGGGGATGCATGCACATGCGTCTGGGGTGATGCTCAAGCTGTCAGGTCCGGGACTTGAACTGCAGAGTCGGCCATGTGGGATCCAGCACCTTCATCATTAAGCCACCTGCTGGCTTCACCAAGGCTATTCTAATGAAAGTGAACACACTGAGTACCCCATGGAATACCCACTGGGCAAAGCGACACCTTCTAATTATGAAGCATTTGTCTCCACCATGGGAATAAGATTGGCCATGCCCCGTCATATCCATGGTTAATTATCGTCAACGCTTTCATCGATAGGAACCTCCGAACCTCTCGTTTTCAATTACAGGCGGTAGGAATTTACAGCCCTCACAGAACTCATTTCAAAATAGTGCATCTAATCCTATAATGGCCGCACACAATATCAAATTTAAAATAAGCTGGCACCCGGAGGAAAAAAAGGGCTTAAAATACCACTTCATTAGGCTTGTATGATATAAGCCCAAAACGTTCCGTAATTCTGGCAGACTCCCTAATTTATATTTAATCCCATTTACAATATCTCACGGAATGCATTAGACTCGAAGGCAGCTATTTAAATCAGGTCTTAGAAAGATAAACAGCGCGGGGGGAAGCCCAGGAGGAGAACACCGTCCCCAATTCATCCCCCAGTCACCGTGGTGGTCACGTCGTCGATCAATACGCACTCAATTACTAGAAATAATAGGAAGCATAATACTTCACTCCGGCGGTTTAATAAGGCTGCAAGATGTATGATGCTATATTAAGGAAAAGGAGGTTATCGCATTGTACGGGAGAGCTGTTTTTATGCTGGTATGGAGAGAGCTCAGGTCTCTCTATAGTAAAAGACTATTCATTTAAAATCAAATAATATTTAGAGAGAGAGAAGAAGGGATGGTCCTCAGAATGAACTGGAGAAGAGGAAGGAAGCTGGGGTGCGGTGAGGGGTACAGAATCATCTTGACCGTGTTTATGGAGAAGATTTCCCAGAACCAAGCACAGAGGCACCCTGGTAGCCTGACATTCCGCCATGCTGGAAGCCACAGGCAGGTCCGGGGACTGGTTCCTGGGATGACCTAGATATGGCAGCTGTACATGTGTGCGTGTCCAGCTAACTAGGATAGGCGGGCGTGTGGTGGCAGGCATCCTTGCAAACACCTGGCTGAGGGTGCTTGTCTCTCAAAAGAGAAAAGGAAGAAGAGGAGGGCAGCAGGGGGTGTAGTGATTCAAGTGCTGGACACTCCCACATGGCTGACCATGGTTCGAGTCCCGGACCTGGTGGCTTGCTTTCTCTCTCTCTCTCTCGTCTCTCTCTGATCAAATGGAAACAAATGAATGAATAAATAAAATTAAATAAATAATTCTTTTTTTAAAAAAGAAAAGGTGTTGGACTCTCACATGGCCGACTATGGTTTGAGTCCGGACCTGGCAGCTTTGAAAGTCACGAAGGGCATGTGTGTGCATGCGTGCCCAAGATCCCGAGAGGAGAGCAGAAGAGAAGGGATTGCAGTGTAGCCACCCCTTGGGGGATTCGTCTTTCTCTCTCTCTCTCTCTCTCTCTCTCTCTCTAGCAAATGCATGTGCCTTGTAAGAACTTAATCAGATTTATGGATCATTTCCCTAGTCCCCACTCCACCACTGCAGTGAAATCTAAGAATGATAGGTTCGGACCAGCAGAGGGGGTAATGTGGATGTTGCTAGACTCTGGCGTGGCTGGCTGCAGTTCCAGTCCTGGACCCAGAGGCTTCAAACACACCAGGCACGTGTGCGTACATGCCAAGATCCTGAAAGGAGAATGGAGGAGAAGAGATTGCAACATGACTATCCCCCCTGGGGAGTGATTTCTCACTTTCTGTCTCTCTGTCTCTTTAGCGAGCACATGTGTCCTGTAACAAAAATCTCTCTTAAAGAAAAAGAAAAAATGATTGTTATACTGCTTATCCAGTGGACCCACTTTGAGATTCGTTGATTTAAGAAATGGGAAAACCAGGACCAGCAGTTAGCGTAATGGCTATGTCGCTGGACTCCCATGTAGTTGACCCCAGTTCAAGTCCTGAACCTGGTTTCTTAAACTCACGCCGGGCGCATGTGCGTGCATGCCCAAGATCCCAAGAGGAGAATGGAGGAGAAGGGATTGTGGCGTGGCCATCCCCGCTGGGGGCTGATTTCTCGCTTTCTGTCTCTCTGTCTCTCTTTGTCTTTCTGGTGAGCAAACACGCCCTAGAGAAAAAACCTCTCCAAAACAATTTCTAAAAAAAGAAAAATATGATTGTATGCTGCTTATCTAGAGGACCCACATTGAGATCCATTGATATAAGAAATGGGGGGGAAAATAACTACATTTTGAATAATTTTTAAAGTAGTAAGAATAAGCATTTAATCAAATGAATGCCTTAATTTATCCCCAAGATTATTGGATAGAACTGGGTATCTAAGCCAGATAATTTCTTAATGACTGTGAAGTGAAAACCTTATCTTCACACACGGATACTGATTCGCCTCCGGAAACATCATTACTAAACCCATCGCACAAATACCATCAGTGACGTAAAACCTCGGAAATGTAATTCGAGGAACAATGTGCATTGCATCTTAAAGCAGATCTTCTTTGCTACAGAATGCACTGGAAGACCCTGCGTTTCTATTTTCCCGATGTATCTATTTTTCCGATGTATCAATTTTTCTGACAGTCCTAAGTCCTTAGGGAAAAGCAAATGATGACAAAACGTTATTTTGCAACCCTTCTAAAGGGAAGGTTTTGAACACCGCCAAATGGGTACAGGAACAAACAGAATGTCCTCGCTAGGTAAATCAACAGTCCTGCCCGTGAGACGGAATAATTCAACTGGTCATTGAAGGGCGGAGCAGATTGCAGAGAAAGGCCTCAGAGCTTCCGTACACATTCGGGGAGCCTCTGACGAGAGACATTCCCCAACTGTGCAGGCTCCTGTTATTCGGAACGTCCTACGGAAATTTACTAGTATAAATACATTTCCGGAAAAGTATTTTTGTCTTGTAAAGACTCCCCTTACCACATCTGCTTTTTATATTCAGATAATCATGGGGCCGGCAGGGGCATGGCGGTTAAGGCACTGGGCTCCCACGTGGTCAACCATGGTTCAATTCCCAGACCTGGCGGCTTGCTTTGTCTCTTCCCCTCTCTGTCTCTGTCTAGTGAGCAGAAGTGCTCTAGAGGAAATTTAAAACAATAGTAATAAATAAATAACATTAAATCATTCTTTTAAAAAGTAAGATAATCATTGCATCCCGTTTTTCACCAATGCAGGGAAATTAAGATAATTTTCCAAAATGCTGAATAGGTATGTAATAGATCCTTTGAGTTCAAAACCTCATCAGCTTCTTTTTCATACGAAGATTTTGCTTGGGACCAGCAGTTACCGTAATGGCTATGTCACTGGACTCCCATGTAGGCAACCATGGTTCGAATCCCAGACCCAGTGACTTAAAGTCACGCCGGGCATGTGTGCGTGCGTGCCCAAGATCTCGAGAGGAGAATGGAGGAGAAGGGATTGTAGCATGGCCATCCCCCCTGAAGGGTGATTTCTTGCTTTCTGTCTCCCTGTCTCTCTCTGTCTTTCTGGCGAGTGCACACACCCTATAGCAAAAACCTCTCCAAAAAAAAGATTTTACTTTACATCAGAAATAGGGCCCGCATGCCTTTGGACCTTCTCCTCTTTCACACCAATATTCTGGGGAGGTTTGATCAGTCTGGAAGGGCTTAACAAACACCTGGAAATAAAATATCCCCAACGCTTGCTAATGAACTATTCCCTTTTGACCAGGTACCGACCATAGCGTGTGCAGGCATGTAGTGACCGGTACAAAATACATACAGCCACACCTGACAAAAGAAAGGAGCCAACAGAAATGAATTTCATTTCCTCCCTGTTACTCTGTTTCCTTAGCACGAAACGAAAAATACTTTCAGAAAAGTTAGATAAGAGGTGTGATACAGTCTTGAAGTATCACAGCTACTCTTCCGTGATGGGGTAAACTATCCGGTTGTTGGAAAAGTCGTGACGCCTCTTTGCATAGAAGAACACATCACGACTTTCCTGACAGTCCCTTATTTTCCCATTCACCTTCGTGCGCTGGGAGGAGAAATATGCACATGTTCATGGATTTCTGTTTTATTTTTAAAAACTTTAAAAAAACCCTCTTTACTTATTTATTTATTAAAATTTGAACAGAGGGAACCAGCAGTTAGTGTAATGGCTATGTCACTGGACTCCCACGTAGTCGACCGCGGTTCATGTCCCGGACCCGGTGGCTTAAAACTCACGCCGGGCACGTGTGCGTGCATGCCCAAGATCCCGAGAGGAGAATGGAGGAGAAGGGACTGCGGCATGACCATCCCCCCTGGGGGGTGATTTCTCACTTTCTGTCTCTCTGTCTCTCTCTGTCTGTCTGGCGAGCGCACACGCCCTACAGTGAAAATCTCTCCAAAAAAAAAAAAAATTTGAACAGAGAGGGACAGAGTGAGAGACAGAGAGAGAGAAAGTGAGAAAGTGAGAAAGCAAGCCGCCAGGTCTGGGACTCGAACCATGGGTGGCCATGTGGGAGTCCAACAGCCTTCACCACCATGCCACCTGCTAGCCCTGAATTTCTGTTTTAAATCAGGATGCCCCTCTTCCTGAGGCTAAATTGCAACCTTTTCTTTAGCTATTCCTTTTATCTCTTTATTGTTTTCCCCTGTTTTTCACCTGGGTCCCTCTCCCCCAACCTCCTAATTTTCTATATTTCTCAATTAAAAAAGTCAAAGTCTAAAAAAAAAAAAATTATGACTATCTTTTTCAGAGCAGCTCCTCAGGGATAGATATCAATATGTGTTATGTCACTAAGTTTTTCTTTGAGAGATTTTTGCCATAGGATGTGTGTGCTCTCTGGAGAGAGAGACAGAGAAACAGAAAATGAGAAATCATCCCTCAAGGAGGATGACTAAGCTGCAACTCCTTCTCCTCCATTCTCTTCATGGGATGTTGGGCATGCACACACATGTGCCTGGCGTGCATTTCAAGCCACCAGGTCCAGGGCTTGAACTGTGGTCTACCATGTGGGAGTCCAGTGCCTTAGCTGCTGGTGTCATTTGCTACTTGGTTAAGTGAATGGTTCCTCATTTCTATCTTGATTAGAGTTATCACCTGTTCCACTGTGGGGTATCTTCCATTTCTGCCCATCCAGCCACTGCAGAAACAACAAAAATGACAGTTTCTAGGCTACCCACTTTCTAGTAAAGAAGTACACAAGTTAAACTAGTATTTTAGGAAAACATTGAGGGCACCTTTATGTGTCTCAATTTCCACAATATGAAACTTTATTTTCACACACTGTTGAGAATTCCAGGGCTGAAGGCTGTCAAAATATATAGTGTTGAGAACATTTAAATAATTTCAGTGCCAACACATTTCCTGATGATCGTTTCGCTTAAAATATTAAAATGCATGGCTGTCACCACAAAGCCCTGGGTATTTAGTTTGCTGTCTTTTACAACCTCGCCCGTGTTCAAGGTTATCAATGCTTTCAGTTATTAAAACTGTAGCCATGGGACCAGCAGACGGTGTAATGCTTACGTCGCTGGATTCCCATGTAGTTGACTGCGGTTTGAGTCCCGGAACTGGTGGCTTAAACTCACGCCAGGTGCATGCGCGTGCGTGCTCAAGATCCCAAGAAATAATAAAAGGAAGACACTCCTTAGAGGGTGAAAGGATGACATGACACTAGGACAGTTAGACAATGCTCCGAGTGGACAGCCCAGTTTGACCAACGAAAACACGAAATGGCTCCACTTAGCCTCTGAGAGAGTGATCCATGCCAGGAATGGCAGAAACCCAGACGTTCACACCATGAGGTGCGGTTTGAGTCCCGGAACTGGTGGCTTAAACTCACGCCAGGTGCATGCGCGTGCGTGCTCAAGATCCCAAGAAATAATAAAAGGAAGACACTCCTTAGAGGGTGAAAGGATGACATGACACTAGGACAGTTAGACAATGCTCCGAGTGGACAGCCCAGTTTGACCAACGAAAACACGAAATGGCTCCACTTAGCCTCTGAGAGAGTGATCCATGCCAGGAATGGCAGAAACCCAGACGTTCACACCATGAGGAGTATGTACACTCACCGGGACGCAGGAGGCTTATTCGTCATCACTGATTAGAAGATAAGCATGCAGGAACCAGCAGTTGGTGTAATGGCTATGTGGCTGGACTCCCACGTAGTCGACCACGGTTCGAGTCTCAGACCCAGAGGCTTGAAACTCAGGCCGGGCGTGTGCGCGTGCGTGCCCAAGATCCCGAGGGGAGAATGGAGGAGAAGGGATGGTGATGTGGCCATCCCCCCTGGAGGGTGATTTCTCACTTTCTATCTCTGTCTCTCTGGCAAGTGATGCACCCTATAGCAAAAATCTCTCTCTTATAAAAGTACATAAATGAAAGAAAGGAAGGAAAATGGGCATACTTCTTATGTTGTCCTTCTCTAACTTTAAAACATGCCTCTCAGGGTCACTAGTGGCCGAAGCACTGGACTCCCACATGGCCAGCCACGGTTTGAGTCCCAAACCCAGTAGCTTGAAACTCATCCTGGTGCATGTGTGTGCCCAAGACCCCGAGAGGGGAATGGAGGAGAAGGGATTGCGGTGTGGCCATCCCTCCTGACGGGTGATTTCTCTCTTTCTGTCTCTCTGTCTCTGTCTTTCTGGTGAGCGCATGCACCCTAGAGCAAAAATCTCTCTCTAAAAAAGGCATTCATCCAGGCACATGTGTGCGATCTGTGTTGTTCACTTTGACACGTTTTTCTAGCATTTTCTGTATGGTTTAATAGCCCAAAGCGTGTGTCTTGACGCCCACTGCATTCAGAGACCAGATGTGCTCCTGTAATTGCATCCGCTCTAACTCCTGAGCGGCGTCCCTCTCCAGGGCTTGTCCCGATTGTTTTAAATGACATCATTCCGTCCTCTTCTGCACACTGTCCCCAGGAAGCAGTTTCACACTCAAATACATCTTCCACTTAGGGATGTCTGGAAGCGAAGCCTGAAAGAAACGTTTACGGAGGATGACTTCATTACCCTTTGGACTCTCTTTTATTTGACGCTTTCTTTAATGTCATTCTTTTCTTTCCCTCTGGCCAGTCAGAATAGGACGGCCATCCGTCACTCAACGTCTCCATGTTCCACCTAAAGGAAGCCGCCTTGCTTTGGAGCCCTTTCCATTTTCACGGTAGTTAGTCAAATTGGCATGTTCCCGTCCGACATGCGTAGGTTTTTTCATATTCTCTGCTTTCCCTGTTTTGTGTGTTGTTTTTCTCACTTTCTCATAAACATCACGGGGATCCTATCAGTTTGTTGGGCAAAGGGTATGCTATAAAGAACACAGGAATGGGATCTCTTTAATGCATTTTTTAAATTTTAAAAGAATTATAGGGGACCAGCAGTTGGCGTAATGGCTATGTCGCTGGATTCCCACATAGTCGACCGCGGTTCGCATCCCAGACCCGGTGGCTTAAAACTCACACTGGGCGTGTGTGCGTGCGTGCCCAAGATCCCGAGAGGTGAATGGAGGAGAAGGGATTGTGGCATGGCCATCCCCCCCTGGGGGTGATTTCTTGCTTTCTGTCTCTATGTGTCTCTCCGTCTGTCTGGCGAGCGCACGCACCCTATGGCAAAAACCTCTCAAAAATTTTTTTTAAAATAATTATAAATAATACTTGATACTTTATATAATTGTAATTATTATTTATAAAATGTAATTATATAACTTATAAAATCTATGTATCTCTCCATATGTATATATATATATATATATACATTAACGATGTTTTGGCATAAATTATAAAACTTGTAGGGTCTCCACTGTATTTTAGTAATTGATTTGTATTGAATTTTAACATTAATGTTTTATTCAAAGTGGTTAGGAAATTTTCAGTAATATAAAGGCTTTTAAAAATACAGCATTTGAGATTTCAGCTACTACATCCCACTAAAAAAAAAAAAAAAAAAAAAAAAAAAAAAAAAAAAACCCCCCCAACAAAAAAAAAAAAAAAAAAAAAAAAAAAACAGAGGCACCAAAGCCTCTGGGGGCAGGGTAGAAGGAGTAACTTTACATTGGAGAAAACTGACAACCACTGCCTCAGTCAAGTAATCAAGGAGAGTGAGAAAGTGAGAAAGGAAGCCGCCAAGTCCGGGACTCGAACCACGGTCGGCCATGTGGGAGTCCAGTGTCCTTAACCGCCACGCCACCTGCTGGACTCCCCCCCAGAACAATACCTTTCTCAATGACAGAGCCACAACCAGAATGGGTATGGCAACAAATCTACAAAGCTAGTATATCCCATGGCCGCTGAGGTTTAGAAAAGTCCTTGAGGGACCAGCAGGTGCCACAGTGATCATGGCGCTGGACCCTCACATGGTCAATTGCAGTTCGAGTCTCGCACCCGGAAACTTGAAAAATCACATGGTGTGCGCAAAATTGCGAGAGGAGAATAAAGGAGAAGGGATTGTGGTGTGGCCATCCCTCATCAAGTGATTTCTTGCTTTCCCTCTCTCTTTCACTCGGTCTCTCTTTTGCAAGAGTAAAAGAAAGAAAAACTCTTGAAAAAAATAACTAAGTCCCTCATAAACAAGTATAACTCATTTGTTTAAATTGCAAGAAGGCAGGGTGCAAACTCTAGAGAGAGCAGAGAGACCCAGATGAAGATAGGGAGAAAGCAACCCCAGTGTGGGAGGTGGCCACACTGCAATACTTCCTCCTCTATGACTCCAACCTGCTCAGAACAAATATGGGAGCCAGCAGGTGGCCCAGTGGTTAAGGCACTGGACTCCCACATAGTGGCCTGCGGTATGAGTCCCGGACCTGAGAGCTTGAAAATCATGCCAGATGCATGTGTGTGCATGCTCAAGATCCCAGGAGGAGAATGGAGGAGGAGGGACTGCAGCATGGCCATGCTCTCTGGGGGGTGATTTCTCACTTTCTGTCTCTCTGTCTCTGTCTAGCAAGCATCCATGTCTTATAGCAGAAACCTCTTTAAATGAGAAAAAAAGGGAAAAGGAAAGAACACATAAGCCAAGAGATAGAGCAAAAAACATGGAGGACAAAGACAGGGTCAATATGAAAGAAAAAAGAAGGGCAGACACTCTGATTTCACTGCATCGCTGGGTCCCTCTTTCTCCTCGTTGTCTCTCTCTGTGCTTTGCTTCATCTGCTGCTGTTTACCTCATGCCCTGGTCACGTCTACTCTGAGGGTTACACGACAGCAATCGCGGCTCCTTGGGGAGGATTACTGGAATGATTTGCTCAGCAGTTTCTGTGTGTGGCCAAGGAGCGCCCAGGTACCTTGTACTGTCAAGCTCAGTTCAAGAAGGACCGGAAGGCATTCGGAGTCCACAGCTCAGGAACCATGAGGAGCTGGCTTGGATCAGGGACGAATGCACACTTCTCATTTTCCTTCGAGATGCCAGTGAGGTGCGCGCTAAACCATGGCCAAACTCAGTCACGTAAGGTATTGTTCACATTATTCTTATTATTATTTTTAGAGAGAGAGATTTTTGATGCAGGGAGCGTTCACTCACCAGAGAGGAAGAGAGACAGAAAGCGAGAAATCACCCCCCAAGGGCGATGGCCACACCGCAATCCCTTCTCCTCCAGTCTCCTCTCGGGATCTTGGGCATGCCCAGTGTGAGTTTCAAGCTCCTGGGTCTAGGATTTGAACTGCTGTCAGCAGAAACACCGAAGAACACAGAGTGAAACATTAGCCAGGGCTTAACGCTCTGTTATGAGTTATGAGTGAATGTTTTGCTTAAGTAATATTTTCCCATGGCTTTCGAGTTTTCCACATTGAACATTCATTACTGTTGACTAATAAATCAATAAAATATAGTTTTTCCATTTACATTTAATCATTGTACCTTTTTACAGCAGACGAGATGGGTTCTCAAAGCATGAACGCATTGCAGCCAGTTCAGAGGCTCAAGAAATATGAGAGAACAAGGAAATAGCTCCTCCCTCCAGGGAACACAACGGCCCCTCCTTAACCATGGGCACCACCAAAGAACTCGCAGAAATGTCAGAGAAGGAAGTGGGAATATTCATAGTGACAAAACTAAATGAGATGCAAGAGAAAACAGACAACTAACCCCAGGAGATGAGGAAGAAAATAAATGTAAAGAGACAGTTCTCTTTTTTTTAAATAATTTTAAATTTTTTTTAATTTATTCATTCATTTATTTCAATTTGACCAGAGGGAAACACACAGAGAGAGAGACAGAGAGAGGGAAAGTGAGAGAGCAAGCCACCAGGTCAGGGAATGGAACCGTGGTTGGCCATGGGGGAGTGTCCAGTGCCTTAACCACCATGCCACCTGCTGGTCCCCGGAATGTTTCTTAGGAATGATCTTTCATTTCCTCTTGTGACAATACTATTCAGCCTTTTGCGATTTATAACTTCTTGTTTACGTTTAATCGCTGTACATCTCTGCGGGAATTCAGTATGGTGTTTCAAAGCACACAGTGTGTGAACATCAAATCGAGGATATCAACCTCGCCATCGTTTTCAGCAAATATTCTTTATAGTGTGTAGCTTCACTTTTTATTTTACTGGACTTTTTGAGATACACTCACATACGTATGATTGGTAGCACCTTTGGGTTTTTGTCTATGCGTGTATTTTTTGTTTTATTTTTTTCTTTCTTTTTTTTTTTTTAGTTCTGACATCAGATACATACACTTGACAGAGAGGAAAAGTGGGAAATCACCCCCCGGGAGGGATGGCTACACCACAATCCCTTCTCCTCCATTCTTCTGGGATTTGGGACAGGCATGCACACTTGCTTGGTCTGATTTTCAAGCCACTGGATCTAGGACTCAAACCATCATCAACCATGTGGGAGTCCAGTACCTTACTTACTATGCCACCTGCTGGCCCTGCCAACACCCTTTTTTAAAATTGTGTTGTAGTTTATCATTCGGTAACTAATCTGCCTTGTTTACATGTATCCTTGTGCCTGACATGAGAAGTTCAGCTTTATTTCTCTTCTTTCTTTTTTTTTAGAGAGAGATTTTTGCTATGGAGTACATGTGCTTGCCAAAGAGACAGAGAGATAAAGCGAGATATCACCCCTACGGGGGATGGCCACACCGCAATTCCTTCTCCTCCATCCTCCTCTCGGGATTTTAGGCACGCACGCACACGCACCCGGTGTGAGTCTTAAGTCACCAGGTCCAAAATTTGAACTGCTGTCAACTAGGTGGGAGTCCAGAGACGTAGCCATTATGCCATCTGCTGGTCCCTGTTTGCATTTCTTACATGACTTCTTTGCTTTGTTCAGATATAGTCCAGAAGACACAAGAAACAGGTTTTTACAAATCTGCATTCAGATAACACTGTAATGATGACACTTGGTTATAGAATTCAAGTCTCGAAGCGATTCTAAGACATACATGTCATCATGATTCTCCTTTTAGCACTTGGGGAGCAGGTCCTAAGACAGTTTAAGAAGGTTAAAGAATAAGGCTCTCCACCCAGCAGGTGGAAGGAAGGAAGGAAGGAAGGAAGGAAGGAAGGAAGGAAGGAAGGAAGGAAGGAAGGAAAGAGATGATAGATAATTAACACAAATGCATTCAAAGATGGGTAGGAACCAGCTAAAGATTAATTGGAAGCCAGGAACTCAGAGACATCGACTCTACCCTGGAACATCAAACAATGGGGTAAAACAAGATGATGTTTTTTATGAGAGGTTTTTTTTTGTTTTTTTTTTTTGTTTTTCTTTTTCTGCTCAGGAAGCCTCTTTGAACTGAACGACTTCCACAGAAGATAGTTCTAAATGACATTGTCGGTATCATCCTAAAATAATGCAATGAAATTTGCTTTGTAAACAACTGTGTGCAATTTCCACACCACATCAGCTATGCTTCATAAATTAGCTGTCTCTCTTCTGAGACTCGCCGTCAAATAAGCGAACATTAGGAAACGATTTTAAGGTGCTGATAAAACCGGTCATCTCCTGCATTATGTTCGATGGTTTATATTCTGATTCTTGCAAAATGAAAAGATGCATCGGTAAAATGGAATGGTAGTTTAGAGAGCGGGTCACCAGCTCAAATGACAAAAGTAGGTCGTAGGCATTACTTTATATGCAAAACACAAATATATTCGCTCATCCTGTAACCTTAAATGTGAAAAACACATCTGATAACATTCGGTCCTATTTTAAATAGAATATTAAAATCCAGAAAAAGGTAAACGGTTTGGGAAGATTGAAATAGTGACTCAGTATCAGAGCCAGATGTGGAACTGAGATATTTTTAAAATGATTATTACTTTAGTCTTTTATTTTATTTTAAATGTTGCTATAGGATGCATGCACTTACTGGAGATGCATGGAAAAAAAAACAAGAGAAGGAAAGTGAGAAATCACCCCCAGGGGGATGACCACGCTGCAAAGCCTTCTCTTCCGGTCTGCTCTCTTTCAACTGGGATACCAGGCTGGGCCAACATTGAGATTATTGGTCCCATAGGATAATATTTCCAGTACCCAGACAAATACTTTTTAAATGTTTTTATATATATATAACTGTATTTATAAATTCATAAATTCAATATATCACCTATCTTCAAATTCGGGCAGGCACGCACATGTGCCCGGGGTGCTTTACAAGCCACTGGGTCTGGGACTCAAACCATGCACACAGCCATGTGGGATCGAGCACCTTCACTTCCTTACCACCTGCCGGCCCAAGATTTTTTTTTATTTTAATTAAACAGATTTTAATCTTATTCATGATGGAGCACATATCCATGTGTACAGCAGAGAGAAGGAGAGACGAGAGAGGGGAAAAGTCACCCTCCACAGGGTCTTATTAAGCCACAGTCCCCCTTCCCCACATACATGCACCTGGTATGCTGCCAAGCCAAGCCTGGGACCCAAACCCGCCTTGGCCCTGTGGATTCCAGCATTGGGACTGAAGCATGGCCATGCCCCATGGGGTTACTTTCTCACTCCTCCCTCCTCTCTCCCTCTCTCTGTTCTTTCCGTCTCTCTCTGGAGAGCACATGCACCATACGGCAAATTTTTCTTCAAGAATTATTTATTTAACTTGATTTTTTACTATTATTTTAATTTGCTACAGGGCAAGCATACTCGCCAGAGAGAGAGAGAGAGAGAAATGGAGAAAGCAAGCGTCTACATTCTGGACTCAAACCACAGTTGCTCATGTGAGAGTCCAGTGCCGTAACCACCATGCCACCTGTTGGCCCCAATAGAGCAAAATTAAAAAAACAAAAACAAAAACAATGTAAATCATGTTGAGCATTATTACAATAGAATGGAGGCTTTAAAAACACTGACCTAGCAGGGCTTCCAGGTGGCGTAATGGCTAAGGGTCCTGGACTCCCACATGGCTGACCATGGTTTGAGTCCCAGACCTGGGGGCTTTCTTTCTCACTTTCCCTCTCTCTCTTGCTCTCTCTCATTCTGACCCTCTCTGAGCAAATTTAAGTAAATAAATAAAGTTAAATAAAATTTTTTAAAAACCCACTGAACTAGCTAGATTTTGGCCAAAAAACATGAAAAATACATTTTCAAGGCACAAGTAGTTAAACAATTGTACTATATATATATATATGTGTGTGTGTGTGTGTGTGTGTATCTTAAATAAATTATATTTTTTATTTTAATTGATTTTATACATTCAATCACTATACATCCCTCAGCTTGTAAAGTAAATATACCCAACCTGAATACACCTCACACCAGTCCAGTTGAGGATACTATGCACATTATCAACAGACAGTTATCCATTTCTGTGCCCCATAAATGTCTTGCCTCCCTATTTTTCTCCTTAATTTCTTTCCTCACACTCTCCTCCTTCCCCCACCCTCTTCCCACACTGTCTCCAGTAATAAATTTTCATTTAAAAGAGCAACATGAGGGGCCAGAAGATGACAAGGCGATTACATTACTGGACTCCCACACGGCCATCTGCTGTTCTAGTCCCTGACCTGGTGGCATGGTGGCATGAAAATCATGCCAGGCACAGGTATGTGCATGGCCAAGACCCAGGAGAAGTTCTGAGAATGGAGGAGAAGGGATTGTGGCATGGCCATCCTCCTCCTGAGGGGTGATTTCTCACTTTTCTTTCACTGTCTCTCTCAGGGAGCGCACACATGCTGAGGCAAAAACCTCTTAAAAAAACACACAAAACAAAACAATGTGAACCATTGTTGGTGTGCAAGGACGTCTTTGTAGCAATCAGTGTGTTTGCTTAATCCGCCAACAAGCCAAAGTCCTATGGAAGCTACAGAAAATGCACTCCCTCCGAATTCCGAACACCAGCACTCATGGGAATGGAAATCGGAGAGGGCTTTCAGGCAACCAAGCTGCGACGTGGGAGCGAAGAGAATTTGGATGATGCGCAATGGCAAATGGTATGGTCTGTAAGGGGAAGTCATGGTCAGAAGCACCACACAAGCAAATGGCAGGAGGCATGGTGATTAAGGAGTTGGACTCCCACATGGCTGACTATGGTTTGAGTCCTGGACTTGGCAGCTTGCTTTCTCTCTCTCTCTCTCTCTCTCTCTGGTCAAGTTGCTAGATAAAAATAAACAAAATAAAATAAAATTCTTCTAGAAAATAAAGAAGGAAGCACTGTACAAATAAATACAAAGTTTGGGGACCAGCAGTTGGTGTAATGGCTATGTCACTGAACTCCCATGCAGTCGACCATGGTGGATGATACATTAGTATATCTGCTACTATTTGGAGGTTGTGTGACTATGACTTCTCTCTGTCTAATTAGCTACACATAGACAGATAGACTACTTCCACCTACAAAACTATACATGTATAATTAACTATAGAGAAATAGGGACCTTTTTTTTATGCTCCACCATAAACCAAACCCATATGCAAATTGATTCAATTTAGAGTCTGCAGAATAAATCTCTCCAACCAGGCATGAATCTAAGAAGATTGGGCCACAGGGAGAGTCCCTAAAGTCTGTGTATTTGGAGTTTCTTCCTATGCTCTTCATCAATGCCAGCTCCAGTACAGTTTTCCATGAGTTTTTTTTTAGGTTCTCACATCATGACGGTCCCTAAGAGTTATTTAAGGACGTCTTTAGGGTTCAGAGAGACACGTGGAATTCATGGCTGAGTAATGGATACTGTTATTATAACTGCATTTCTTTCTGTTTAATTGGCTTAAAAGAAATGCCATTAAGAGAATTTCTGTATCAAATAATTATACTATCAATGCTACCAAAAGAAAATTCAACCAAACGTACTATTTTACAATTTTCAGTCGAACGATCTATGGTGGGCATTTTTTTTTTCCTCTCTCTCTCTTTAATTGCCAGAGAAAGAAAGGGACGCTCCAGTGAGGAAGGAGAAGGGATTGTGGCACGGAGGGGTGATTTCTCACCACCCTATCCCTCTGTTTCTCTCCCGTGAGCATACACGCCCTACAACAGATTTAAAAATATCACATATGGCCATAGATAGAGATGATATAGCTATAGATTTAGATGGATACAGCTATTATCCAAAGCATGCATGAGGTTTTGGAGTTCGGCGACTTGGAATGACCAGACATTCAATACCGGTTTTTAAAAGGCGAACACGTCCCTATATAACTGTCTGGAATAGTTCTACTAGTGTGTGCTTGTCAGAGAGAGAGAAAGCGAGAAATTACCCCCCCCTCAGGAGGGTGGTTGCCTGCAATCCCTTCTCCTCCATTCTCCTCTCGGGATCTTAGACATACATGCACACCAGACTGCTGTGAGTTTCAAGCTACTGGGTCCCGGTCTTGAACCACAGTTGACTATGTGGGAGTCCAGAGCCTTAACCATTACATCATTTGCCGGACCCTACGCTAACATTTTTGCCTGATTTATATATATATATATAGAGAGAGAGAGAGAGAGATAGAGAGAGAGAGAGAGACAGAGAGACAGAGAGAGAGAGAAATCACCCCCCAGGGGGGTGGCCATGCCGCAATCCCTTCTCCTTCATTCTCCTCTCGGGATTTTGGGCATGCACGCACATGCACCTGGCGTGAGTTTAAGCCACCATGTCCGGGACTCGAACTGTGGTCCACTACATGGGAGTCCAGCGACATAGCCATTAGCCATTATGCTAACTACGTGTCCCATTGCCTGCTAAGATTAAGGCTAGCTTTTGAAAAAAAAAATTGTTCTGATTGTTTCTAAATCAGGCTTGAGCTGGGGAATCTCCCATCTTCGAGGGCTGGAAGAAGTTGCTTTTCTTGCTAAACTGGAATCTGGACATTTTAATGCTTTGATCAAGGAGAAGAGAACAGTCTCATATCACTAGATATTAAACGTTCTGCTTTGGGACCAGCAAGAAGCATAGTGGTTAAGGTGTCGAACTCCTACTTGGCTGACAACAGTTCAAGTCCCAGACCTGGCAGCTGACAATTATGCCAGGTGTGTGTGTATGCATGTGTCCCCAAAATCTCAAGAAGAGAATGGAGGAGAGGGGATTCTGGCATGGTTATCCTCCCTGGAGGTGATGTCTCACTTTCTCTGTCACTGTCTCTCTGTCTCTCTCCAGTGAGGGCCAGCACATATGTTATGACAAAGCCTAAAGTTATATTATATATATGTGTGTATGTGCGCATGTGTGTGTATGTAAAGCAGTACAGAATAGCATCAACTGTGGTTATATATCTGAAGGTCTTAGAACAGTATCGTGCTTTCAAGGATATTTAAATTTCTATTTGTAGTTTATAGTATCTTACGGAAACCAAGGATCAAGATTCCTTATTGTAAAACAATAAAAAAAAAAACCTCACATATAATCATTTCCCATTTGGAATTAGCAGACAGGGCTCAGACATAATATATATTTGATTTAGATGCAGGGCAGTCCTGAACCAAGAAGAATTACCCCTGTGACCCCTCTACTTTCAAAAATCTTCTTAGACCTACATTTAAGTAAAAAAAGAAACAAAAAATAAAATACAGAATCTTTTTGTAACTACCCAAGCCTGGAAACAAAATCCATTATCTAAATACAAATAATATAATTCCCTGGTTTCCGTACACAGTGAATTTTCACGGAAGACATTTAACGATTGAGGTCTTGGAACAAGTGGTATTTTGTTGTTTAAATTTTATTTCTTGGGTAACCTTTCTTTCAAAGCAAAAGAATAGGTTGCATCTACATTCCCTCCGAAGTAAGAGTTCTTTCTACAGCACAAGGATTCTAAGGAAGCGAATAACGTTCCTCACAGCCATTCAAATCTAATTTGAATCCAGGTACCTAATGAAAACATTTTCTGCATTTTAAATACAATCGTACTGGGTAGGAAGTGCAGAATGCTTATTTCTGATTCTCTTTCAACCATTTTATTTTTTTCTTAACACAAGAAAACAAGCAAGGAGATGTTTCCTTCACTCAAAACTAATTTTTTCTTTTTTTTTTTTCCTTTAAGACGGGCGCTTGACAATAATGAGATTTTCATTCGCGTTCCATTTGATTTCTCCTCCACCTTCTCCGTTACGACCTGCACATAGCATCTGTTTTTATTTCCCATCATCTCTGCTACGGTTTTACTTTTTTGAAAGTTGAAATAGCATCAACATTTTGTAGTCGTGGATAATCGGCGGGGCTTCCACCCTACAGAAAATGCATCAAGTCACTCAGGATACTCAAACTTCTGCAGTTTATTCCTCCTTTGAAACCTCACGGGCTCGGGTCAGAACCCACAAAAGGGGCGTGTGGAACTCATGGCAAGAACCGGACCTGAGAGATGAGCGGATGATGGTCCATCATGCCATCTCAAGAGGCCAGTTATCTCAAGAGCCGGCCAAAAAGCCAACTGTGATTACAGACTTTCCCTGGGAAGATGAAGGGTCAGGACAACTATGGCACACCCACCCAAGCAGGACAGCCACACGGCTTCACATTCCTGCACCGCTTCATCCTGTTAGTGCACAATGCAGAGATGCAGAGATCTGATCCACCCAAGCTGCCCAGAAGCTGCAGTTCTAGAAACAAGAATAGGTTCAGGGGCCAGCAAGTGGTGCCCATTAAGATGGTGAATTCCCACGCGGTCGATAGAGGTTCAAGTCCCAGAACTGGTACCTTGAAACTCACACCAGGCACATGTGCATGCATGCTCAAAATTCCAAGAGGAGAAGAGAGGAGGAGGGATAGAAGCGTGACCATCCCCCCTGGGGGGTGATTTCTTGCTTTTTGTCTCTCTGTCTGAGGAGTCCAACACTTAATCTATTACACCACCTGCTGGCCCTGCAACTTAAGGTTTTATTCACTGTTTAAATTTCATTGACTGAGCCAGCAGGTGGCATGCTGGCTAAGGTGTTGGATCCCACATGGCCAATCTGCAGTTTCAGACCTGGACTTGCCTTGAAAAACTCCATGGGTGCATGTGTGTGCATTCCCAAGATCCCAAGAGGAGAATGGAGGAGAAGGGACTGTGGCGTGGCCATCCTCCCTAGGGGGTGATTTCTCACTCTCCTCTTTCTCTCTCTCTCTGGTGAGTGCACACACACACTACATGGCAAACACCTGAATTTTTCTTTTTCATTTGCTTACAGGAACTTTCCCAATTTTACCACAGATGTATGGCTGTATTCATTTTTTACCTTCCAACGTCTATTCATTTTTTTCTTCTGTGAAAGACAGAGGGAGATGCAGTCACCCCCAACAGGGTTCTCATGCTCGGAGAGATCCCAGCATGCAAACCCATTCCCACTGTAGCACTGCCTGCTCCCACACGTATGTAGCTTTTCTGGGGAATCATTTATATATTTTTAATTTTTTAATTATATATGCATATATATTTTATTATTATTATTTATACATTCCATCACTATACATCAATTAGACTGTAAAGAGACTTTATCCAGCATGATATACACCTCAGCCAAGCACAGTTTGAGAATACCATATACACGTCATCATCAACAGGTAATAAGCCATGTGTCCCACAAATGTCTTACCTCTTATTTTTCTCCCCGAATTCCCTTTCCTATGCTCTTCCTCTCTTCTCTTCTCCTTCCACTTTGTCCCTAGTGTCTATAACAACGTCCAATGCTTTTATGTCCTCCAGACTTTCAGTCTCTACCATAGAGTGCGGATAGTCGGTCTATGTGAAGTGGAGACATACAATGTCTCTCTTTCATAGCCTGACATGCAGTTTATATTTTTTTTAAGAACAATTATGTATAGCTTATAAAATTGAAACTTTAGATAGTATCTATGGCTTTGAAAATTGATTCATTTCATGTATTACTATTGTTATTATTTTAAATTTGCTCTAGGGCACATGTGCTTACCAGAGAGACAAAGGGAGACAGAGAGAGGGAAAGTGAGAAAGCAAGCCACCTGGTTTGGGATTCAAATTGCAGTTAGCCATGTGGGAGTCTACCACCTCTGTCACCACACCACCTACTGGCCCATACGTAGTTTATTATTATTATTATTATTTTATTTTTTAGAGAGACCTTCTTGTCATAGGGCATGTGCACTTGCTACAGAGACAAAGAGAAAGAAAAAGGGAAGAAATCGCCCCCCCCCCAGGGGGATGACCACACTGCAATCCCTTCTCCTCCATTCTCCCCTTGGGATTTTGGGCATGCACACACACGTGCCTGGTATGTTTCAAGCCTCTGGGTCCGGGACTCAAACCATGGTTGGTCTCATGGGAGTCCATTGCCTTACATACTAGGCCATGTCGTTTTTAAACATCCCCTTCTGTACTCCCAGAACATTATTAAACTCCCATTTGGTCGCCATTTTATTAATGAACAGACTCAACCTCACTGTAAGTCTCACACTACTCTTTTTCCATGTGTCAGCATCCTACTTGCCGTTAAAGCGAGGACTGAGTGATCCCGAAATTAATACTTGGCTCGGTTGTTTCTTATCATCCCCACAGGGGACCTCCAGAGAGTATGTGTCATCTCAGAGGGAAAAAAAATCCTCTTTTGCTTCATGAGTGGCATGAATTATTAAATATGCCAGCAGCAGAGTATATTCAAAATTCCTCCAATGGGTTTGAAATATTTCATCCGTTATAGAAAAGGCAACGTGGAGCAGGAAAAGCTGTAGAGTTTCTTATAGCTCCAGGTGAGTGACATGGATTGCGTGTCTAGAGCTTAGGTGTGGGGTGGCTAAAGCATCATGAATTTAACGTCAAATTCGGTGTAAGTCAAGACTGATTAATGCAGGCATGAAAAATTAAACTCTAACTAGTGAAAGAAAAAAAAAACAGTGGGAGGGGTTAGCAGGTGGCATGGTGGTTAAGGGCACTGGACTCCCACTTGAACCCGACCGTGGTTCAAGTCCTGGACCTGGTGGCTTGCTTTCTCACTTTCCCTCTTTCTCTCTCATGCTCTGTCTCTCTCTGGTCAAATTTAAATAAATAAATAGATGATAGATAGATAGATATAGATAGATAGATAGATAAAAAAATAAAGTTAAATAAAATAATTTAAAAAAAAATAGAAAGAAATAGAGGTGTATTCAATTCATGGTTTGAAGGCATTGTGACAAGGCTATATCTTCTGGGGGATGCTTTCTCACTTTCTATCTCTTTCTCTCTCTCTCTCTCTCTCTCTCTCTCTCTCTCTCTTTGCCTCTCAAGAAAGCACATGTACCCTAAACCCATATTACATATTTAATTTATACATGTCTTCCTTTATAATGGGAAGTATTCATACACATGTATATAAATATCCATGTCTGATTATCATCGATTTAAGTTTGTTTCTCTGTGTACTCATTCAACTTTCCATCTAACTACGCATCCATTTCTCCTTACTTCTATTAGCTGTGTACCCACATGTCTATCTACCCATCCACCCACTCACCTTCTGTCTCATCTCCCTATCTATCTATCTGTCTAGTATCTATGCATCTTCAGAACGAAAAGGGATCCAGTCAAAGTAGCAATCGTTTTTTCTAGGTAGGTAACTTGCTTGCCTTTTCTTTTACTCCAAGTTTCCTACATAGTGCAGATTTCTCAGAAGAACTTATCTCCCTTTGGCTGGACCATATTTTTTTTCAGATGCAATCATGTACCCACCTATGAATAGTGAGATGTTGGATTTTATTGAAGATCTCTGTGAAAACCGATGTTTGAAGGGTGTTACTATCTTTCCGATGACATCCATGAAACTCCCTTGTGTTTACATGAAAGCTGATGGGTTATCTGATCTTGAGGCGGGAGCTTCCTACATGGGTGGAAGAAGAAGATCAAGTCCCACAGGGAGTTCTCTATGCATCTTAGCTTTCATCCTAAAATATGTTCACATAAAAAGAAATACTGATGTGGAATGCAAATAGGGGCAAAGAAGATTTTACCAAACAGGTAACAGAAAAAGGTTATCAGTTTCCACAAAGTAATATACAGTTCTTTTTTAAAGAAATCATTATTTACTTATTATTAATTTTTATTTTTTATTTGGCCAGAAAGAGAGAAAAGGAGAAAATGAGAAAGCAAGCTGCCAAGTCTAGGACTCGAACCATGGTCAGCCATATAGGAGTCTAGTGCCTTGATCACCATGCCACCTGCTGGCCCAATATGGCTCTCCATTTTACCAAGAAAGAAGAAAAGGTGAATGAGGAAGACTGGTTATTTCAAAATCAAAATGTCAGTTCTAACATTCGTTTCATTTGATTTATTTGCATAATCTAAAACATTTTACTTGGGTCAGCTGGTACATGGTTGACTGTGCAGCTGAAGTTCTAGACCTGGTTGCTTGAAAAATGTGCAGAGTGTGTGTGTGTGTGTGTGTGTGTGTGTGTGTGTGCATGTGCATGTCCAAAATCCCAAGAGGAAAATAGATCATCTCCTCTGGAGGTGATGTCTGACTTTCCTTCTCTCTCTTCCTTGTTGCTCTTTGGCACATCCACATTCCTTACAGCAAACTAGAAGAAGGAGTGGGGGGAGGACAAGGAGAAGGCGAATGAGAGGAAGAAGAAGAGGAAGAAGAGGAAGAAAAAGAAGAAGAGGAAAGAAAAGAAGAAGAAGAGGAAAGAGAAGAGGAGGAGGAGGAAGAGGAAGTAGAAGAAGAAGAGGAAGAAGAGGAAGAAGAAGAAGGAGAAGAAGAGGAAGAAGAAGAGGAAAGAGAAGAAGAAGAGGAAAGAGAAGAACAAGGAGAAGAAGAGGAAGAAGAGGAAGAAGAAGAGGAGGAGAAAGAAGAAGAAGGGAAGGAAAAAGAAGAGGAAAGAGAAGAAGAGGAGGAGGAAGAGGAAGAAGACAAGGAAGAAGAGAAAGAAGAAAAGGAAAAAGAAGAGGAAGGAGAAGGAGAAGAAGAGGAAAGAGAAGAAGAAGAGGAGGAGGAAGAAGAAGGGAAGGAAGAAGAGGAAAGAGAAGAAGAAAAGGAAGAAGAAGGAGAAGAAAAGGAAGAAGAAGAGGAAGAAGAAAAGGAAGAAGAGGAAGAAGAAGGAGAAGAAGAGGAAAGAGAAAAAGAAGGAGAGGAGGAGGAGGAAGAAGAAGAAAAGGAAGAAGAAGAAGGAGAAGAAAAGGAAGAAGAAGAGGAAGAAGAAGGAGAAGAGAAAAGAGGAGAAGGAGAAGAAGAAGAGGAATAGGAAGAAGAAAAAGAAGAAGGACAGGGAGAGGGAGAAGGAGAAATATATGCACCCTCATTTAAGTAATAACTGATTCTAGGACACTTCTAGCTTTCTAGAGTTTACCTTAAAATTTCTGGATATTTCAGGAGTAATTTTTTATTTTATTTTATTTTATTGTTGTGCTTTTGCCATGAGAGGAGGGAGAGACAGTGAGAACTCACTCCCCCCATACACACCCAGGGCAATTCACTCTCCTCCATTCTCCTCTCAGGATTTTGGGCATGCACACACACAGATCCAACATGCTGTTCAAGCCTCCAGGTCTGGGACTTGAACCAAGCTGTCCGCCATGTGGGAATTCAGTGCCTTAATCATCACCACGCCCCCTGTGGGCCTCTCAAGGAATAAATTTCAAACCTCACAGATACTACGAACAATAATATTAAGTACAGAAACTAATACTACTCTTAATTATTTCTCCTTGCAAGTTTGGTCTGTAAATGTGTTCACCACTCCCACTCCCCCACGCACATCCCTTTCAACAATTCCACCACCAACAAAAACAGTTATTAAAGATACATTTGGGGCCAGTAGGTAGTGTGGTAGTTAAGGCACTGGACTCTCACATGGCCAACTGTGGTTCAAGTCTCGGACTTGGTGGTGTGGTTTCTCACTTTCCGTCTCTGTCTACCTCTCTGGTCAAATTAAAATAATAATAACAATAGATAAAATAAAATAATTATTTTTAATAAAATAGAGACCATCAGATGGCATAATGGTTATACTGCTGGACTCCCATGTAGTCGACCACTGTTCGAGTCCCGGACCCAATGGCTTAAACTCACGCCGGGCGCGTGTGTGTGCGTGCCCAAGATCCCAAGAGGAGAGTGGAAGAGAAGGGATTGCAGTGTGGCCAACCCCCTGGGGGATGATTTCTTACTTTCTGTCTCTCAATCTCTCTCTCTGTCTCTTTGGTAAGCGCACGCACCCTATAGCAAAAATCTCTCCAAAAAAAAAACTAAGAAATTACAGAATACACTACTGGCCCACATCTTTCCAAGGCAGTACCCACTGTCAGACAATAGGATCTTGTTTTGCAATGACACAAAACAGAATACATTGCAAAGTAAAACTAAATTGTGTTCACTCATGTTGCATGTGTTAACAATTCTAAGCACGCAGATGCATGCATCTCACATCATGACTGCTTCAATCTGACATCGTTAGCGAACGCCTTGGCCTTCTGGGAGGCAGTTGTTTGGACTAAAGAGAGGAGTCGTGGTCGGGGTATAATTGGCGGCGAGCGTATCGATACAGGATTGGGCAGATCCCTTCAAGGTGATGAATTGATTGCTGTTAGATTGTCGTAACTGCCTTGACCAGGACGAGGGACCATTAGGGAGGAGTGTGTTCGTCTTTTGCAATCCTACTCCTGCAGCAAGGGAATGGGTGTATTTCTCTGAATCCAGTACCTCGTGTGACAAAATTTATTCTACCGTGTGCATTTTATTTTTCTTTAAAGCTGTGTTTTTGTTTCTTTCTTTCTTTCTTTTTGGCTATCAGGTGTGTGTGTTGACTGGGAAAAGAGAATAGCAGACAGAAAGTGAGAAATCACCCCCAGGAGGGGATGGCCATGCTGTAATCCCTTCTCCTCCACTCTCCTCTGGGGATTTTGGGCATGCACACACACACTTGCCTGGTGTGAGTTGCAAGCTGCTGGATTCGGGACTCGAACAATAGTTGGCTATGTGGGAGTTCATCGCCTTAACCACTATACTGCCAACTGGCCCCATGTGCAGTTTTATTCTTTCTAAAAGAAAGCAGATATTGGGCCAGCTGGTGGTGTGGTGATTAGGTGCTGGATTCTACATGGCCAATTCCATGGTTTGAATCCTGGACCGGGCAGCTTGAAAAACACAGTGGGTGTGTGTGCATGTGTGCCCAAAATTCCAAGAAGAGACTAGAGGAGGAGGGATTACGGCATGGGATGGCCATGCCCCCGGGAAGAGATTTCTCACTTTCTCTCCCTCTCTCCTTTCTCTCTCTCTCTCTCATTCTCTCTCTCTCTCTCTTTTTCTCCCTCTGGCAAGCACATCTCCTATAGCGAGAAAAAAGCAAAAGCTTTGAAAATGTTAACTCATACCTATTTCTTGTCTTCTGGATTTGATTCCTCCCCTCCATAAGGTGGCAAATACTTCTACTTTTTTTCTTTTTTCCTTTTTCTCTTTGGAGAGGTTTTTGCTATAGGGCACATGCGCTCACCAGAAAGACAGAGAAAGAGAGACAGAAAGTGAGAAATCACCCCCAGGGGGGATGGCCACGCTGCAATCCCTTCTTCTCCATTCTCCTCTCGGGATCTTGGGTACAAACACACACCGGGTCCGGGACTCGAACCGTGGACAACTACATGGAAGTCCAGTGACATAGCCATTTCACCAACTACTGATCCCCCATGGTGGCAAATACTCTCGCTGACAGATCCTGGTTCAACCCCAGCACAAGGATTTTTCAATAGATCTAAAGAATGTCACATGTGTTCATGAAAAATGAGAATTCCAGCAGAGGGGAATCTTTGCTTCCAGATAATTTCTCAATTCTCCTGTCTCCTCAGAGTACACGTCTATTCTGTGAGTCACTGGACAGCATCTGAACTTCTCATATAGTCTTCTTCTCACACTCACACACATTTTGCACTTGTGCGAAAATAAACTGGAAGAGGACCAGCAGATGGTATAATGGCTACGTCACTGGACTCTTACATATTTGACCACAGTTCAAGGTACAAACCTGGTGGCTTAAATCTCACCACCAAGCATGTAAGCAGGCATGCCCAAAATCCTAGGAGGAGAATGGACAGAAGGGATTGTGGTGTGACCATCGCCCTGGGGGACGATTTCTCACTTTCTGTCTCTCTCTATCTTTCTGGCAAGTGCACATGCCCTATAGCAAAAATCTCTCTCTAAAAATAAATAAATAAACAAATAATAAAGAAAATAAGAGTTAAAAAAAAAGAAAGAAAAGAAGTTGGGATTGCCAAGTCAAGTACATATTTAATTAAGACACACCTCATCCGATTCCCCTTTGGTTGTTTTTTTTTTTTTCCCCTCTTATCGTGAAGCAATCCCATTGATCCCAGAACCATTTCCATTAACAGTGGTTTGATCTCCCTGTCCTACCTCACTAATATCTCACCGGCCATCGTCCCCAGATGGATTTTGACTGTGTTGCTGAGGAGCCTGAGCGTGGGTATGTAACTTTAACACGCACACAGGACTTGAAATCCTATCACCAGAAGCCTGCAATTGATTCTTTTATTTCAACCAGCCCTCCATCCATAGGTGGAATTGGCATTAAGCTGCTCTAAAATTAGAGTTGTTTGATTCCCTTCTAACTGTCATGGACGTGGGGGTTGAGAGGTTCTGCTATTATTCTTCCTTCTTGTTAGAAGCTTAAGAAATCGTGTTGGCTGTGAGGGAAAAAAAAAAAACATCAACAGAAGGTTCCAGTTATGCAAAGGTTACATCTTAGGACTAGCAGATGGCATAATGGTTACGTCGCTGGACTCCCATGTAGTCAACAGTGGCTTGAGTCCCCAACCCAGCAGCTTAAAACTCATGCTGGGCACATGTGCGTGGCCAAGATCCCAAGAGAAGAAGAGAGGAGAAGGGATTGTGGCATGGACATCCCCCCTGGAGGGTGATTTCTCTCTCTCTCTCTCTCTCTCCCTCTCTGGTCAAATTAAATAATAAATAAAGTTAAATAAAATCATTATTTTTTAAAAGTCGCATCTACATAATATTAATTGGTCATAAAAAGGTAGGCTGATTATTTTACAGATATTGTTTTTAACTTATAGACCACAACTCACCTCTAGTCCCAGTCGGCATGCCTAGGGAGTTCCCAGGTCTTGAACCCAGAACCTTCTCCATGAAGACCTACCTCAACACCACCACCTGGCCCTAAGAGCACCTATATTTTCAAGTTCATTTATTTATGCTTTGCTTGAGTGAGAGAGACAGAGAGAAAAAAAAAAATAGAGCCAGCACCCTAGACAATGCTTTGGCACTGGAATCCACCCCAGTCTCAGCTGGTCCTGGTCTCACGGGAACAGGGGAGCCTGGCATGTTCAGACGGGGTCTGGACAAGAACTCAGAAACTTCCCACACGGGCCAGCCTTCCAGAGTGCTGCGTTGCCGATGGGCTGCTGACCAGAGAGGGACAGAGTGAGACAGAGAGGTTGAGAGAGAGAGAAAGTGAGAAAGCAAGCCACCAGGTCCAGGACTTGAACCACGGCCGGCCAGGTGGGAGTGCAGCGACCTTAACCGCCACGTCACCTGCTGGCCCCAAAGCTCACCTATTTTCACTGTTTGGAAAAAGCAATGCTGTGTACTGTAAAGCTCCAGAGTGATTACATGTAAGTTTAAAATAAGTAAATTAGTTAAAAAATAATAACAATACATAAAAATGCAGTGTTAAGGCTAACACAGAAGCAGAGATCTTCCAAGGGCGGGAATTCCACTCCAGAAAAGAAACAAAAATTAAAAGGTTTTCCTATTCATTTTTCTTCTGGAACCATGCAGAACTCATGTGGATTATAAAGTTAATGTCAGAATACTGTGAAGTAAAAAAGAAAAAAAAAAAATCAAGCCAGATCAGAAAGCTGCATCATCCACAAGCTTGAGAAGATGGTTAAGTTTGGGGCCAGTAGTTGGTGTGGTGCTTAAGAAGCTGGATTCCCACAAGGCTGACCATGGTTCAAGTCCCAGACCCAGCAGCTTGAAAATCACAACAAATAAATAAATATCAATAAATAAATGTTTTTTATAAAGGTAACTAAGTTTGCAGTTGAGTCAATACCACACTTTATAAAAATCTGGACTGTAAAATCGACTGAAGTTCAGAGCATTGTATAAGTGCTCCCGAATATAGCCTAAATTCAAAAATATACACAAGTGTGGGCCAACCAGTGGCGTGGTAGTTAAGGCATCTGACCGCACACGGCTGACAGTGTGGTTCGAGTCCCAACCCAGTGGCTAGAAAAACACTCTAAGCATGTGTATGCCCCAAATCCTGAGAGAAGAACAGAGAAGGGACTATGTCATGGCCACTCTTCATAGGGGGTGATTTCTCTCCCTCTCTCTCTCTCTCTTTCTCCAGAAAGTGCAAATGCCCTGCAGTTAAAAAGTTAGAAAAATAAACAAAATCATATCCATGTGTAAAAACAAGGGTTGGGGTCCAGCAGACCGCATAGCAGTTACATCTCTGGACGCCCACATGGCTGACTGTGGTTCGAGTCCTGGACCTGGTGACTTAAACTCACGCCTGTCACGTGTGCATGCATGCCCAAGATCCCAGGAGGAGAATGGAGGAGAAGGGATTGTGGCATGGCCATCTCCACTGGGGAGGTGATTTCTCTCTCTCTCTCTCTCTCTCTCTCTCTCTCTCTCTCTCTCCCTCTCTGCCAAGTGCAACTATCCTAGGGGGAAAAAAATCTAAAAAAATAAAATAAAATAAAATAAAACAAAGGGTTGTCGTACAGATGACAGCACCCCAAGGCAATGGTCTGAGATGCTGAGATTCTCTCTAACCTTCTCTTTCCATCCTTCTCTTCTCCCACACTCTCTGTATGGGGAGACATACAGACTAGACCCCTTCTTCTCCAAGGCAGGTTACAGAAACCACAGCTCTTTTCTGTAGCACCCTGTGGAAACCATAATACTTGCAAGATGGTGGTTTTGGGCATTCAGTTTGACCTAAAACCATCGTCAGGAATAGAGCGGAAAGCAGAAACAAGGGCATTGAAAAGGAGAGGGTGCAGTGATTCCGTCTCCAAATGAACCACAGAAGAGTAGTTCATGCTTTTAAAATTGGTGCCTTCAGATTCAACTTTTATAACTTTTTCCTTTTCCGAAAAGATAACAAGAAAACATCTTTTTCAGGGAAAGAATGCCTCACATTACGACGATGGACAAACGGCGTCATGAACACTCATAATAGCAATAGTTTTGTTCAGTACAAAGAAGGCAGGTCTGGGAGATTTCTGTCACGTCGCAAGAAATAATGCCATCCTGTACAATGTGTGCATTTTTTTCCCCCGCTAACCAACTTCCTCATGAAGGAGAAGCGTCATTCGTGGATAATTGTCTTTAAGGACTTGCCTTATCCCTGCTAACATCCTCTTGCCTGGGATTACTAGACTCTTTTGACTTTAGAGCTGTCAGAACAGGGTAGAATGTTTTTGCTTCACTGGGATAGTGTCACCTGCTTCTCAAAGCCACCGGCTTCGTGACACGGAGAAAGAAAAGGTTTCTGAGCAACATATGGAGACCGAAGTAGTTAGAGAAGATACCCCTATACACACGGCCAGCCTAGATGTTTTGTATGTTGGCATACAATACAGTTTAATTCAATTCTTATGAAAGTACTCATTAGAGTGAGATGAAGATGACAACAAAATGTGATACAGCAGGAAACTGTAACTATGAACAGTCCCATAAAAGGAGCTTTAATAGGTGGAAGTAAGAGGCTCGGACGCTTCCTAACCCATGACACCACTGTTATAAACATTCAACACAAACAGGACTGAACCATTCCAATCGTGTGTATGCAGCATTAGCAAACATTAAAATAGTCTTTTTTTTTTTTTTTTTGGGAGAGGTTTTCGCTATAGGGCGCGTGCGCTCACCAGGCAGACAGAGACATTCAGTTTGACCTAAAACCATCGTCAGGAATAGAGCGGAAAGCAGAAACAAGGGCATTGAAAAGGAGAGGGTGCAGTGATTCCGTCTCCAAATGAACCACAGAAGAGTAGTTCATGCTTTTAAAATTGGTGCCTTCAGATTCAACTTTTATAACTTTTTCCTTTTCCGAAAAGATAACAAGAAAACATCTTTTTCAGGGAAAGAATGCCTCACATTACGACGATGGACAAACGGCGTCATGAACACTCATAATAGCAATAGTTTTGTTCAGTACAAAGAAGGCAGGTCTGGGAGATTTCTGTCACGTCGCAAGAAATAATGCCATCCTGTACAATGTGTGCATTTTTTTCCCCCGCTAACCAACTTCCTCATGAAGGAGAAGCGTCATTCGTGGATAATTGTCTTTAAGGACTTGCCTTATCCCTGCTAACATCCTCTTGCCTGGGATTACTAGACTCTTTTGACTTTAGAGCTGTCAGAACAGGGTAGAATGTTTTTGCTTCACTGGGATAGTGTCACCTGCTTCTCAAAGCCACCGGCTTCGTGACACGGAGAAAGAAAAGGTTTCTGAGCAACATATGGAGACCGAAGTAGTTAGAGAAGATACCCCTATACACACGGCCAGCCTAGATGTTTTGTATGTTGGCATACAATACAGTTTAATTCAATTCTTATGAAAGTACTCATTAGAGTGAGATGAAGATGACAACAAAATGTGATACAGCAGGAAACTGTAACTATGAACAGTCCCATAAAAGGAGCTTTAATAGGTGGAAGTAAGAGGCTCGGACGCTTCCTAACCCATGACACCACTGTTATAAACATTCAACACAAACAGGACTGAACCATTCCAATCGTGTGTATGCAGCATTAGCAAACATTAAAATAGTCTTTTTTTTTTTTTTTTTGGGAGGGGTTTTCGCTATAGGGCGCGTGCGCTCACCAGGCAGACAGAGACATAGAGACAGAAAGCGAGAAATCACCCCCCCCAGGGGGGATGGTCACGCCGCAATCCCTTCTCCTCCATTCTCCTCTCGGGATCTTGGGCACGCATGCACACACACGTGCCTGGCGTGAGATTTAAGCCACCGGGTCTAAGACGCAAACCGTGGTCGACTACGTGGGAGTCCAGCGACATAGCCATTACGCTAACTGCTGGTTCCCCAAAATAGTCATTTTTTTGAGAAGTTTTTGCTATAGGGCATGTGTGCTTGCCAGAAAGACAGAGAGAGACAAGGAGACAGACAGCGAGAAATCACCCCCCAGGGGGGATTACCACACCAAAATCCCTTCTCCTCCATTCTCCTCTCGGGATCTTGGGCACACACGGCCGCACACGCGCCCGGCGTGAGTTTAAGCCACCGGGTCCGGAAATCAAACCACGGTTGACTACATGGGAGTCCAGCAACATAGCCATTATACCAACTGCTGGTCCCAAAATAGTATTTTTTTTAATCAAGGCAATTTTACCTAAAAAGTTTAAGATATTTGTTATCTCTGTTGCAGAGGGAGGCAGACGGATAGGGGAAATAGCAAATAGCTCAATCAAATTTGTTAGTCATAGTGTCATTCTTGGTTTGGCTTCTGGGTCCGTAAATATTGATTATATTGTTAGGAATGAACATGTGAATGAACCGAGGTAACAGAGATAACAAATAGCTTGAATTTTTTTTAATGTAAAATTCCCTTTTTAAAAAAATGATTATTCGGACCAGCAGTTGGTGTAATGGCTATGTCGCTGGACTCCCATATACTCGACCACGGTTCTGGTCCCGGACCCGGTGGCTTAAACTCATGCTGGGCACGTGTGCATGCGTGCCCAAGATCCTGAGAGGAGAATGGAGGAGAAGGGATTGCAGCGTGGCCATCCCCCTGGGGGGTGATTTCTCTCTTTCTGTCTGTCTCTCTGTCTTTCTGGTGAGTACACGTGCCCTATAGGAAAAACTTCTCCAAAACAAACAGACAAGAACCTACTGCTTTGTGCTTTGTAGGGACACCGTAAAGCTTGGACAGAGGGGAAATTTTTCTAAATGGCCTCATGCCAGTGACAGACCTGACGAGTGCTCAAGACGGATTGACGCTCCCCTTGGGGTTTTCTTACAAAGCGCTGCTCAAGGCTCTGCCCCCCGCGGACTGCAGCTAATGCCCGGCTGGTAATTGTCTATTGATTGGAGCTGTCAATGGCCATGCTCCCTCCCGCCTGTTCCCACGGAGTGAGAAATGCATCCAGTCAGAATGAATCCCAAAGCCGCATCCCAAGGAAAACATTTCATTTACATCAAGCCCAACGGTGGAGGGGAAGGAATCTCATTAAAAATTAAAAGGCAAAGATAAGTTGGGGAAGTAAATTAAGTTGATAAGGAATCTAATAGAATTTGTTCCGCACGCTTGCTTTTCTGGAAGGATCCCCGTCCTCTTTTCAGGGGAAAAAAAAGACACCAAGTTTTCAAGGGCAACTGAAGCAGTCCAAGGGCAATGGCCCCAACTCCTTGTTCTGGACGCAGGGGGCGCTGACGAGGCTGGGACGCACGCTCACAGGGAGAAACGGTGACCCTGGGCCGTGTCTTCTTACACGCGTTCTCACTCACGCCCTTCCACGCACTCCGGTGTCTGCGATCAAATCCCTTTCTTTCGTTTTCCATAATGCTACTTGTTAAAAATATTTTTAACCTTGGCCCAGCAGGAGGGGTGGAGGGTAAGGTGGATGGATCCCACGTGGCCAACTGCATGGACTGATGGCTTGAAAATCACGTTGGGAGTGTGCATGTGTGCCCACAATTCCAAGAAGAGAATGGAACAGAGATTATGGTGTGGCCATTCCGTTGAGGGGTGATTTCTCTCTCTCTCTCTGTCTCTCTCTCTCTCTCTGTCTCTCTCTGTCTCTTTTCTATTCTCTGTCTCTGACTGGCAAGTACACATGGCCTATAGAAAAAAACTTAAAAAAAAAAATGGGACCAGCAATTGGCATAATGGCTATGTCGCTGGACTCCCATGTAGTCAACCACAGTTTGAGTCCTGGACCCGGTGGCTTAAACTCACACCAGGTGCATGTGTGTGCGTGTCCAAGATCCCAATAGGAGGATGGAGGAGAAGGGATTTCTGCATGGCCATCCCCCCTGGCGGGTGATTTCTCACTTTCTGTCTCTCCGTCTCTCCCAGTCTTTCTGGTGAGCACATGTGCCTTATTGCAAAAACCTCTCCAAAAAAAAAATAAAAGGAATGAAAGAAAAAAAGAGAAAGAAGAGAGAGAGAGAGAGAGAGAAAGAAAGAAAGAAAGAAAGAAAGAAAGAAAGAGAAAGAAAGAAAGAAAGACAGGAAGAAAGAAAAAGAAAGAAGAAAAGAAAGAAAGAAAGAAGAAAGAAGAAAGAAAAGAGAGAGAGA
>NW_006203491.1:305638-342766 GCF_000334495.1 Tupaia belangeri chinensis
CAGGAAGAAAGAAAAAGAAAGAAGACAAGAAAGAAAGACAGAAAGAGAGAGAGAGACAGAGAGAAGAAAGAGAGAGAAAAAGAAAGAGAGAGAGAGAAAGAAAGAAAAAGAGAAAAGGATATGGGGCGGGATCTACGGCCTGGTGGTTAAGGCAGCTGGATCCCATATGGTTGACCACGTGGTTCAAGTCCTGGACCGTAGGGCTTGAGAAACACTCTGGGCGCATGCATGCCTAGAACATGAGTGGGGAGACAGGGCATAAGAAATTGTGGCATGACCCTTCCTCATGGGAGCTCTTTGTCCTCACTCACTCTCTGTTTTTCTCTGCTAAGTGCATCTGCCCTCTAGAAAAACAAAACAGAACAAAACAAAACAAAAAGTGATGGGCGGGGAGGTCACCACAAGGTAATAATTCAACGGGACCCACATGGGGAAGGTTCCAGTGAAGCAGGTCCGCTGGAGGGTCAGCAGGACAACAGCCATTGTGAATTTAAGAGAGGTCTCTGGGGACCAGCAGATGGCATAATTGTTATGTTGCTGGACTCCCATGCAATCAACTGCGGTTCGAGTCCTAGATTGGGCAACTTAAAACTCAGGCCGGGCACGTGTGCGTGTGTGCCCAAAATCCGGAGAGAAGGGATTACGGTGTGGACATCCTCCTGGGGGGGGTTGATTTCTCATTTTCTATCTCTTCATCTCTCTCTCTCTTTCTCTCTCCCTTCGATGAGCTCATGTGCCCTGTAGCCAAAATTTCTCTAAGAAAGAGAGAGAAGGAGAGAGACAGAGATCTCAGGAACAACCTGGCCAAGTGCTGAGTCACGGGAAGGTCTGTTTTAGGAATGGGCAGATGAGAAACCAGGTCTGGGTATTTGAAGAAAAGCAGGAGTCTGCAAAATTATTAAAAAGTGATTTTTATTTTTTTTTACTTTTTTCTTTTCTTTTTTTTAAGGTTTTCTTTCTTTCTCTTTCTTTCTTTCTCTCTTTCTTTCTCTTCCTTCTTTCCTTTCTTTCTCTCTCTCTTCTCTTCTCTTTTCTTTTCTTTTCTTTTCTTTTCCTTCTCTTCTCTTCTCTTCTCTTCTCTTCTCTTCTCTTCTCTTCTCTTCTCTTCTCTTCTCTTCTCTTTTTTCTTTCTTTCTTTGCTATAGGGGATGTGTGCATACCTGAGAGAGAAAGTGAGAAATCAGTCACCAGGGGAGAGGGTCACACCACAGTCCCTTCTCCTCCATTCTCCTCTTTGGGCTATGAGCATGTATATGCCTGCTCCTAGAGTGATTTTCAAGGTGTTGGGTCCAGGACTTAAACTGGGAAGTTGGCTACATGAGATTCAGGACCACTTTGAGAGATGGTTCTGAAGAAGGATTTGCACCAACTTGAATCTGGTCTGTCTACATACTGAACACCCGATAAGCTTCAGACACTCCTGGGATGCCTTCTGGCTGTCTCCTTGTAACCCGGTTGCAAAAATAAACTCCCTCCTTCTTGAGCCTCTGCATCTTGTTTTACTGATCGTGAATAGAAGCAACTGGACTTAGTTTGCCAGAAACACCATGTTCAAATCCCAGGACTTCCCTGAGCACACGGTAGCCATAATGTGACCTAGAAAAGGCAGCAGGGTGAATTGTAGCTTGAAGACCCTCTTGGGGGTGTCTGTCTGCCTGCCTGTATTTCTCTCTTTGTTTCTTTTTCATGAAAAAAAAAGAAACGAAAACTTTTTTTTAAGTCTTTCTCTCTCTCTCTCTCTCTCTCTCTCTCTCTCTTTGGTCATAGGGTGTGTGCACTTGCTATAGAAAGACAGAGAGAGGGAGAGAGAGAGGGAAAGTAAAAGATTAACCCCCAGGGTGGATGGCCATGCCACAATCCCTTCTCCTTTCAGCTTTCTGGGCATGCATGCACACCCTACCAGAGTTCTTCAAGCTGTCAGATTCGTTGGCCATGTGGGAGTCAAGCCACTCTAACCTACTGGCTCGAAAATCTTTCTTTCTTTTCTGTTTTTTTTTTTCTGTTTTTTGTTTGTTTGTTTGTTTTTTGAGATTTTTGCTATAGGGTGCTTGCACTCACCAGAGAGACAGAAAGCAGGAAATCACCTCGCAGGGAGTATGACCCCACTTTCCAATCTTTCCTGCTCCATTCTCCTCTTGGGATCCTGGGCACACATGCACACACACCTGCCATGTGCAGTCAGGTGATGGTGAGGGCTCTCTCTGTGTTAAATGCAACAGATTTCTTTCTGTACTCTCACACTGCATAGAGAGAACGAGCTCCCTGAACCTTTTATTTAAAAAAAATTACCCTCTATCTTTTTATCGATCTAATCACTGTATATCATTACAGCATGCAAAATGAATTTTCCCAGCATGAATACCCTGGATATTAGTCCAGCTAAAGATATTATCATATATATTGTCAACAGAACTTTCTACGTGTGTGTCCCTTAAAGTGTTTTACTACTTTTCAAAATATATGTATTATTTATTTTATTTTACTTATTTATTACTATTCTTCAATTCAACTGGGGCAAGGGGAAGTGAGAAAGCAAGTTCCCAGGTCTGGGATTTGAACCACAGCTACTCAGGTGGGAGTCCAGCTCTCTTACCGCCAAACCACCTGTCTTTCTTGATGTCATTCCTTATAACGATGCTTATAAGAGCCTTACCCTCAGGGCCAGCAGATGGTGTAAAGGTTACGTCGTTGGACTCCCACATGACTGACCACAGTTGGAGTCCCAGACCTGGAGTCTTGCAACTCATGCTGGGTGTATGTGCATGCATGCCCAAAATCCCAAGAGGAGAATGGATTGCAGGGTGGCCATCCCCTTAGGGGGCAATTTCTCGCTTTCTCTGTGTCTCTCTTTCCAGCAAGCACAAGCACCCTATAGCAAAACTCTATCCAAAAGAAGTCTTATCATCATGCTTCATTTGAACAGAATCTGTTTCCAAAGCCCTTACCTCCAAATACCATGACACCAGGGGTCAGGGCTTCACCAAATGAATTTTGCAGACAGAACCCAGACTTGTCAAGCTGCAGTCATTTCAACTTGAACTCAGAAAACTACAAATGTTAAGTCATCTGATCGTTGATCTCATTTGCATGATATTTGGAGAAAAGGAGAACTTAGAGCAAAATAACTTTTTGCCAATCAAACAGAGCATAAATAAAAACTTTCAGACATTAAAAATAAAAATTGCTATTGTGCTGGCTACAGCCTGGATCCCACGTGAGTGATGGAATGGTTTGAATCCTGAACCCAGCTGCGGGCAGGAGACAGGAAGATGGTGTGACCATCCCCCTGAAGGGGTGTGTTCTTCTCTCCTTCTCTCTCCGGATTTATTTGTCTCGGGCAAGTAGACTCGCCCTCTTGCAAAAAGATAAAAAAAAATCCACACTTGACTTTTTTTGAGCAAGGATCTATTCAGTTCATGTAAGAGTACATGATATGAAAGTGGATCTGAAAGATGCAAACGTTTGGGTATCTCTGTTCACGCCAGAGAGTAAGTCTGTATGAAGCACAAGCAGCCCGGTTCATGATCTTTATAGGCAGGAAGGGTGCAGAGAATGTGACCCCAAATTCTCATTATCTCAGGAGATCTGGGGGGCCAGGGGTCTTCTTTGTCTTTCTTTCTTTTTTTTTTTTTTTTTTTTGTTGGCATTTCAATTGCTACGGAAGCTACCAAGACACATCTACCTAACGAAAAAGAAGAGAGTGAGCCTTTTTCCTTTTGGACAAGAAGTGAATCACCCTTTGAAAGGATTTGAAATCCGTGCATTCTACAAGGCATTATGTGTCTGAATGCTTCAAACGATTCCGACTCTGAAAGAGCCTCAGTGCTCCGAAAGCTGTCACAGCAGTTAGACTCACCTCCGCGCGTTCTCACAATACACAAGGAGACGGGGATTTGGGGCAAAGAGCCAGAGGGATTCAGGGATCTGCTCTTACTGTCTTGGGATGACACATCATTAACTTGCAGATGGTTTTGTCATATCCTCGACATCCCATAGGTTCCTTACAATGGGCCATGAATGAGGTCAGCAGTTGCCTGGTGATTAAGGCGCTGGACTCCCACGTGGCCAACCGTGGCTTGAGTCCCACACTTGGTTGCTTGAAAACCACGGCAGATGCGTGTGTGTGCACGTGCCCAAAATCCCAGGAGGGGAATGGAGAAGAGACTGCAGCATGGCCATCCTCCCTGGGGAGCGATTTCTCACTTGCCCTTTCATCGTTTCTCTCTGGCAAGTGCACATGCCCTATGGCAAAAACCTAAAATTAAAAAAAAAAAAAAATGGGGGGACCAGCAGTTGGCATAATGGCTGTACTGCTGGACTCCATGTAGTCGACCATGGTTCAAGTCCCAGATCCAGTGGCTTAAATTCATGCCAGGTGCGTGTGCGTGCGTGCCCAAGATCCCGAGAGGAGAATGGAGGAGAAGGGATTGTGGCGTGACCAACCCCCCTGGGGGTGATTTCTCGCTTTCTGTCTTTCTGTCTCTCTCTGTCTTTCTGGTGAGCACATGCGCCCTATAGCAAAAACCTCTCCAAAAGAACAAAAAAAGGAAACAAATTTTAATTGACCATGAAGGTGCATATTTACATCAAATAACTAGGGACCTGCAGCAAGTCCATTTTCCTTTTTTCCCTCTAGAGCCTACTGCTAAGTATTTGCAACCCTTTCCTGTGTCAGTGATGGTAGGAGTAAGGGTGTCCTTGAGCTGCTCCTCTTTGCCCTTGAAATGTTGGCATCTCCTCAACAAGAAGACACACCTTTTCACAGACAAGCATTCGTTCAAGATGGATTATAGCCGGTTCCCAACCCACTTAATTTACTTTCCAGTGATTTCTGCCTTTTAATGACTCAGTAGCCAGGCATCCCCAACAAGAAAAGCAAGAAATTGCCCCCCAAGGAGGGTGGTTGCCTGCAATCCCTTCTCCTCACTCTCTATTGGTTTATAGGGAACTAGTTTTCTTTTACCCTCATGGAATGCTATTTCTTTGTAGTCCTGGAGCAGGAGCTAAAACTCAGACATGTTTCATTTGATCCAAATGTGTGATTCAGGGATAGCGACAGTACCTGGGACAGTGTCTTCGCACCACCATCCACCTGCGGCTTCAGCCTACCCTAGGTGGTACGTGCACACGTGGTCCGGGAGCTCAGGTGTTCTCCTGACATGAAACCCCAGCCGTTTCCCACTGGGGTGCCACTGTGTTCTGGCTCTGCCGCCCCCTGCTCCCTGTGCTTTTATTTGCCCTGGGAAGTCCAAGAACATAGCTCAACTCTGTGTGTTTAGGGACTAATGTGAACTCTCAAAGCTGGCCGGAACTATTGGGTTGCTGCAAAAGTCATGACATAAGTTTTCTCTTTTTCTAAGCAAAAACAGGTCATGGCTTTTCCAATAATCGAATATTATATTATACCAAGCCATTAAGAGTTTAATGAAAAGCTACATTATGGAGGCTGGCAGGTGGTACAGTGGTTAAGGCACTGGACTTCCACATGATCAACCGCAGTTCGAATCCTAGACCTGGTAGCTTACTTCCTCACTTTACTTCTCTCTTTCTCTCTCTCTCTCTCTCTCTCTCTCTCTCTCTCTCTCTCTGTGTGTATGTCTCTGTCTCTCTCTGGTGAGCATGTGTGCCCTCTAGCAAAATAAAATAATCATGATGATAAATAAAATGAAATAAATAATTTTAAAAAGAAAAACAATAAGGCTACCATATTATTTATAAGGCTCAGTCATCTCACTCCTTGGTATTTACTCCTGCCCCCTTCTATTCTTAGAGAGATTTCTGCTGTAGGGCCTGTGCACTACACCAGAGAGATTGAGAGAGACAGAGAGACAGAAAGTGGAAAATCACCCCCCAAGGGGGATGGCCATGCTGCAGTTTCTTCTCCTCCAGTCTTCTCTTGGGTTCTTGGGCACACATGCACATGCACCTAGCATGAGTTTTACACTACCGGCTCTGGGACTTGAACCATGCTCAACTATGTGGGAGTCCAGTCAACTAACCATTATGCCATCTGCTGGTCCCCTCCTTGGTATTCACCCTAAGGATGGGAAAACACTTCATCAGAAAGACACTTGCACGCTATGTTTATTACAGCATTATTTCCAATTGATAAGACTTGGAATCAACGTACGTCCAAAAACTGATGACTGGGTTGAAAAACTGTGGCACGTAGGTAGTACAAAGTATTGCTTAGTTAGGGGAAACAACAAGAATCTGTCACTTGATTCAAAGTGGATCAATATGGAGGACTGAATGTTAAGCAAAGAGAAGCAGACGTGGAAAGACACACACTGTATATCCCCACTCAAGATGTATGGGATGTCTGCACACCAGGACAGAAATGGAAAGATCTGAAGGTCTGATCGTAGAGAGGAAAAGCACAGATACCAGAGACTGTAAGGAAGGGGAATAGGTGGCAGAGGGTGGGTGGGAAGGGCAAAGGGGAGAAATATTTACTTAGCAGACAAAAGGATGTAAGTTCCCCATTGAAAAAAAAATTCTGTAGGTTTTTTGTTTGTTTGTTTCGTGTCAGGAGAACACTCTGAGCTCACTGACCATGCGTGTACCTATGACCCAGGGTAGGCTGAGGCCACAGGTGGATGGTGATGCAAAGACTGTCCCAGACACTGTCACTCTCTCTGAATCACACATTTGGATCAGAGAGAGAGAGAGACAGAAAGTGAGACCTCATCTCCCAGGGGAGATGATCATGCTGCATTCCCTTCTCTTCCATTCTCCTCTTGAGATTTTGAGCATGCACACACACGCACCCAGCGTGAGTTTTAAGCCATCGGATCCAGGATTCAAACCTCGGTTGACTACGTGGGAGTCCAGCAACATAACCATTATGCCATCTGCTGGTCCCAGAAGTGCTGTAGTTTTTGCTTCATAAAAATAAAAGTTTAAAAAAGACTATTTCAAGAACAAGAGAGACTTTAATAAAAACTCACATACACCAGGACCATTCACTGATTTGTTCATCTGCACTATGACTCTTCAGATTTTAACCTTGATTGACCTCAAATGTCCTTCGTGCAGAAAATAGATTGAGACTGGTATTCATTTACTTGCAAGTTGATTTCTGGGGACAAGAATGCAAACTGAGTTTAAGGTAAATCATGCATTGAGTATGTATGGCAGCCCAGTGGTAAAATGCCACCTTCTGTGAGGCCGACTGACATGAAAACGTTTTGGGTTCATGTCTGCCGACTTCTGTGAGGTCACAAGGATACCCATGACCTGGGGCTGGCTGAAGGTGAGGAGTGGATCATGGCATTGAGACCCTATTCAGAGAACTTACATTTCTTTCTCTCTCTTTCTCTTTTTTTCTTTCTCTAGCTCTTTTACTCTTGGAAGAAATAGTTTGATAAACTTAAAAAAAAAAAAAAAAAAAAGGAAAATCTGAATGCCCTAATACTTAAAAGAATTGAAGTCTTTATGTAAAAGAATGGCACTGGCGAAGACTAGACTGTATTTGGCTATACCAAATAAAGCTAGCAGGTTCTTTTCATTGTTTTCAATGGCTTTGATGTCTGCTTTTAAAACAATTTTTAAACTTACAATACGCTGTTCTAAAATACAGCTGTTTTCATGTTGGGATCACAGTAAGGTAGTAGTTAAAACAAGATGCTAGGGACCAGCAGTTGGCGTAATGGCTATGTCACTGGACTCCGATGTAGTCGACTGCGGTTCGAGCCCTGACTCGGTGGCTTAAACTCACGCCAGGCGCGAGTGCGTGTGTGCTCAAGATCCTGAGAGGAGAATGGAGGAGAAGGGATTGCAGCGTGGCCATCCGTCCTGAGGGTGATCTCTCACTTTCTGTCTCTCTGTCTCTGTTTGTCTTCCTGGCAAGCGCACGCGCCCTATAGCAAAAACCTCTCCAAAAAAAAAGGAAAAAATCTTCAAGTTAATCAGCATTCTTAACACCAATGTCAACATTCTGAAATGCATGTCATGGTCTTCCTAAGGATCAGAAATTAGCAGAGGAATTTGTTTTCAAGATCATGGCTCAAGCATTTTATCCAGAGGTAACTTCTGTTTGTTTGTTTGTTTGTTTTGCCTTTCACATCTTTTCAGGTCAAACTAGATACCTTCTTCTTCAAAGATGAAGTTCCCTCATTAACAGTCTGAGTGGTTCTTTATCCATAAGCAGTAATTTGGGTGAGAAGCAGCCACTGGAACGAAGTGTAAGAGGCAGCAATCTAAATGTTAAACAAACAAACCAAAACTCTCCACCTGACCAGCATCTCAAGTCTCCATTTGACTTTCCGGAGGAAGAGACAAAATACCGCTATTGAGAATATACTTCTACCCACTAAAATATGCCCCTAAACCTCTACCTATCAATCATCCATCTATCTATCTATCATCTAACTGGGTATCAAATATAATAGCCCATCCACCCTTCCTTGACATCTGTCTGTTTTTTAGAGAGATTTTTGCTAGAGGGTGCATATGCTTGCCTGAGAGACAGAGGAGGACAGAGCGACAGGAAGCAAAAAAATCACCCCCAGGGAGATAGTCATGCCACAATCCCTTCCCCTCCATTCTTCTGTAGGGATCTTGAGCACATGTGGACACACACCCAGCATGAATTTTAAGCCACCGAGTCCGGGATTTGAACCATGGTCAACCATGTGGGAGTCCAGCGACATAACCTTCACACCATCTACTGGTCCCGCATCTGTCTATCCATCACCTATCAACTCTATGTCCATCAATCTATCTCTATGTCTATCTGCCCACAGCTTTCTATCATTATCCTTTTATCTATTAAATCTAACTATAAAGTTAATTATCCTCTATCTTTCTCTGTACACCTACCTACTCAGCCTATCTATAAAGTCTATTATCTATCCTCTGTATCATCAATCAATAAATACCTATCTCTCTATCTAGTGACTCTATCTAAAAAATCCCTATCTATCATCTGTCATCTATTAAATATCAAATATAGCGAACTATTGCTTCGCCCATCCACCATGTCTAGCTATGTATTTATCATCTATCTAATCTAATCTTTCTGTCATTATCTCTCAATGTGTTGAATCTATCTATAAATTCTATCATCTGCCTTTATCTTCCTATCTATTGAATCTATCTGTAAAATCTATTATCCATCACCTATCATTTATCTATTTACCTGCCTACCTATATTCACTCTCTCTCTGCATACCTATCTAGTGACTCTATCTACAAATGTATTATCGATCATCTATCTACCTATCACTTATCTATTTATTTATCTGTCAACTATGTATATATGAAATGAGTTGAAGTAAATGCCTATTGAATCTCCTTACTAGTTTGATTGCCTGTTTATAGAAGTTTTTTTGTATTAGGGCATGTGTGCTGGCCAGAGAGACAGAGATAGAAAGAGGGGATGTGAGAAATCACCCCCAGGGGAGATGGCCATGCCACAATCCCATCTCCTGCAGTCTCCTCTAGGGATTTAGTGTATGCACACACATACACCTGGTATGATTCTCAAGTCACCAGATCTGGGACTCAAACTGCTCAGCCATGTGGGATTCAGCACCTTCATCTGCATACTACCTGCTGGTCCACCCACATAATCTTTTTACTATTGCATCAGAGACATTTTTTTTCAAGTTTTTTTTTTAATGCCTTCATGATTGAGAGAGACAGAGAGACAGTGGGAGAGATAAACATCCCAGACAAGGTCTTTATGTCATGATCTTCTCCGCTTCAAGGAGCCCTAGTCATGGGCACACACACCTGGTGTGTTCAGGGAGGTCTCCAGAAACAAACCTGGAACCTTTCCATGGGGGGCGGGGGTCAGCCCCATAAACTGTAGAGATACTGCTGTCTACCTCCCAGCTTCTAAGAATTCTGCACCTATAGCCTTAGTCCTTTGTCAGATTGGTGGTTTGCAGATATTTTCTCAGTCGGTGCATTGAAATGTCATTCATGAATCAAGCCAGGCTATGAAGGAGACACACCGTATGTCTCCACTTATTATATACCGAGTGTTTGCACTCTGTGGATGAAACTGAATGACTAAAGGATATAGAAACACAGTCAATGGTTGTGAATACCAGATGCAGTGTGGGAAGAGGGTGGTTAAAGGAGGAGAGTCTGAGGATGGACATTAGGAGAAAAATAGAGAGGCTTAGCATTAATGGGACAAAGACATGGGGTATTATTTGTTGAAGATAACTTTACAGTATTGTCAACTGGACTGGTGAGAAATGAACACATGTTGGAATAGTCACTTTGCAAGCTAACTAACGTGATTGTATAAAAGAAATTGAAATTTTAAATGAAAGAAAACAAGGAAAAAAGTCATGCCTTTAATTGTTCTATTCAGTTTCAGAAAAAAAAAAAGATATTTTGAGATCTGGGTTCTCTGCAATTTTGTCATAGAAGACTCAACAGTTTGTAAGAAAAAAAAATAGATGATACAAGTTCTTTGTTCTGCATACATTCTGTTAAAAGAAGACACGTGTTTGCGTGCCATATACGTTAATAATGCAGTTCTATCCCAAAATCTCAAGTGGATTTCTGTGTATTTTACATTATATTCTTGGTTAAGGACCTTCATGAGCCCTTGAGAATTGTTGTGTGATTCAGGTTTCTATAATTAGCTTCTTCTTTCATAATCCAGTGTAGATCTAAGCTTGAACAAAGTGAGGAGAAACACTCTTGAATTTATAGCCCCTTATTCCTATATTAGGACTGAGAAAACGTTTTCTGAAAAAGAAGCCTCAGATATGCAGTCACTAGAATGTCTTGTCATTTATTTTTATTGAGAACTCTGGCATCCAATGTGCGTGTGTGTGTGTGTGTGTGTGTGTGTGTGTGTGTGGAGATAGATAAATAATATCTGTTTATTTTGATCATCCTTTTTTCTCAAATAAAAAATAATTTTACCCTTGTGAAACAAAACTGGCAGATAGATGTATCATTTTAAAATAGGTATCCAGTTTAACAATGATGGCATTTGTGTCTGTGTGGTCTATGTGTATTCTGATCATTAAAATGGATTTATCCAAATAATGAATGAATGTTTCCCTATAGGGATAGTATACATACGATCAGAATGCTCATCTCAGTAGACACGTAGTCATTAATTAAATGTGGGGGGCCAGCAGGAGGTGTGGTGGTTAATGTGCTGGACTCTCACGTGGCTGCCTGAGGTTCGAGTCCCAGACCTGGTGGCTTGAAAATCATACCAGGTGTATGTGCATGTGTGCCCACAAAGGAGACTGGAGGAGAAGGAATTGCAGCATGGCCATCCTTCCTGGGGGGGTGGATTTCTCATTTTCCCTCTCACTGTCTCTCTCTGGATAATGCAAGCACCCTATGACAAAAACCTCTTAAAAACTGTTTTTGATACTCTTTTCTTTCTTTTTTTAATGTGTCAGGGTGTGTGCACTTGCTAGAGAAAGAGGGAGGGAGGGAGAAATCACCTTCCGATAGAGTGTGGTCATGCTGCAGTCTCTTCTCCATTTCCCCATCCTGTGGGTAATCTGGAGTTTTATTTAGAGAGATCTTTTTTTTTTTTTTTTTTTTTTTTTTTAGGAAATATACCCTCTTGGGAAAAATAAGCAGTAATTTGGGTGAGAAGCAGCCACTGGAACGAAGTGTAAGAGGCAGCAATCTAAATGTTAAACAAACAAACCAAAACTCTCCACCTGACCAGCATCTCAAGTCTCCATTTGACTTTCCGGAGGAAGAGACAAAATACCGCTATTGAGAATATACTTCTACCCACTAAAATATGCCCCTAAACCTCTACCTATCAATCATCCATCTATCTATCTATCATCTAACTGGGTATCAAATATAATAGCCCATCCACCCTTCCTTGACATCTGTCTGTTTTTTAGAGAGATTTTTGCTAGAGGGTGCATATGCTTGCCTGAGAGACAGAGGAGGACAGAGCGACAGGAAGCAAAAAAATCACCCCCAGGGAGATAGTCATGCCACAATCCCTTCCCCTCCATTCTTCTGTAGGGATCTTGAGCACATGTGGACACACACCCAGCATGAATTTTAAGCCACCGAGTCCGGGATTTGAACCATGGTCAACCATGTGGGAGTCCAGCGACATAACCTTCACACCATCTACTGGTCCCGCATCTGTCTATCCATCACCTATCAACTCTATGTCCATCAATCTATCTCTATGTCTATCTGCCCACAGCTTTCTATCATTATCCTTTTATCTATTAAATCTAACTATAAAGTTAATTATCCTCTATCTTTCTCTGTACACCTACCTACTCAGCCTATCTATAAAGTCTATTATCTATCCTCTGTATCATCAATCAATAAATACCTATCTCTCTATCTAGTGACTCTATCTAAAAAATCCCTATCTATCATCTGTCATCTATTAAATATCAAATATAGCGAACTATTGCTTCGCCCATCCACCATGTCTAGCTATGTATCTATCATCTATCTAATCTAATCTTTCTGTCATTATCTCTCAATGTGTTGAATCTATCTATAAATTCTATCATCTGCCTTTATCTTCCTATCTATTGAATCTATCTGTAAAATCTATTATCCATCACCTATCATTTATCTATTTACCTGCCTACCTATATTCACTCTCTCTCTGCATACCTATCTAGTGACTCTATCTACAAATGTATTATCGATCATCTATCTACCTATCACTTATCTATTTATTTATCTGTCAACTATGTATATATGAAATGAGTTGAAGTAAATGCCTATTGAATCTCCTTACTAGTTTGATTGCCTGTTTATAGAAGTTTTTTTGTATTAGGGCATGTGTGCTGGCCAGAGAGACAGAGATAGAAAGAGGGGATGTGAGAAATCACCCCCAGGGGAGATGGCCATGCCACAATCCCATCTCCTGCAGTCTCCTCTAGGGATTTAGTGTATGCACACACATACACCTGGTATGATTCTCAAGTCACCAGATCTGGGACTCAAACTGCTCAGCCATGTGGGATTCAGCACCTTCATCTGCATACTACCTGCTGGTCCACCCACATAATCTTTTTACTATTGCATCAGAGACATTTTTTTTCAAGTTTTTTTTTTAATGCCTTCATGATTGAGAGAGACAGAGAGACAGTGGGAGAGATAAACATCCCAGACAAGGTCTTTATGTCATGATCTTCTCCGCTTCAAGGAGCCCTAGTCATGGGCACACACACCTGGTGTGTTCAGGGAGGTCTCCAGAAACAAACCTGGAACCTTTCCATGGGGGGCGGGGGTCAGCCCCATAAACTGTAGAGATACTGCTGTCTACCTCCCAGCTTCTAAGAATTCTGCACCTATAGCCTTAGTCCTTTGTCAGATTGGTGGTTTGCAGATATTTTCTCAGTCGGTGCATTGAAATGTCATTCATGAATCAAGCCAGGCTATGAAGGAGACACACCGTATGTCTCCACTTATTATATACCGAGTGTTTGCACTCTGTGGATGAAACTGAATGACTAAAGGATATAGAAACACAGTCAATGGTTGTGAATACCAGATGCAGTGTGGGAAGAGGGTGGTTAAAGGAGGAGAGTCTGAGGATGGACATTAGGAGAAAAATAGAGAGGCTTAGCATTAATGGGACAAAGACATGGGGTATTATTTGTTGAAGATAACTTTACAGTATTGTCAACTGGACTGGTGAGAAATGAACACATGTTGGAATAGTCACTTTGCAAGCTAACTAACGTGATTGTATAAAAGAAATTGAAATTTTAAATGAAAGAAAACAAGGAAAAAAGTCATGCCTTTAATTGTTCTATTCAGTTTCAGAAAAAAAAAAAGATATTTTGAGATCTGGGTTCTCTGCAATTTTGTCATAGAAGACTCAACAGTTTGTAAGAAAAAAAAATAGATGATACAAGTTCTTTGTTCTGCATACATTCTGTTAAAAGAAGACACGTGTTTGCGTGCCATATACGTTAATAATGCAGTTCTATCCCAAAATCTCAAGTGGATTTCTGTGTATTTTACATTATATTCTTGGTTAAGGACCTTCATGAGCCCTTGAGAATTGTTGTGTGATTCAGGTTTCTATAATTAGCTTCTTCTTTCATAATCCAGTGTAGATCTAAGCTTGAACAAAGTGAGGAGAAACACTCTTGAATTTATAGCCCCTTATTCCTATATTAGGACTGAGAAAACGTTTTCTGAAAAAGAAGCCTCAGATATGCAGTCACTAGAATGTCTTGTCATTTATTTTTATTGAGAACTCTGGCATCCAATGTGCGTGTGTGTGTGTGTGTGTGTGTGTGTGTGTGTGTGGAGATAGATAAATAATATCTGTTTATTTTGATCATCCTTTTTTCTCAAATAAAAAATAATTTTACCCTTGTGAAACAAAACTGGCAGATAGATGTATCATTTTAAAATAGGTATCCAGTTTAACAATGATGGCAGGATTTAGTGTATGCACACACATACACCTGGTATGATTCTCAAGTCACCAGATCTGGGACTCAAACTGCTCAGCCATGTGGGATTCAGCACCTTCATCTGCATACTACCTGCTGGTCCACCCACATAATCTTTTTACTATTGCATCAGAGACATTTTTTTTCAAGTTTTTTTTTTAATGCCTTCATGATTGAGAGAGACAGAGAGACAGTGGGAGAGATAAACATCCCAGACAAGGTCTTTATGTCATGATCTTCTCCGCTTCAAGGAGCCCTAGTCATGGGCACACACACCTGGTGTGTTCAGGGAGGTCTCCAGAAACAAACCTGGAACCTTTCCATGGGGGGCGGGGGTCAGCCCCATAAACTGTAGAGATACTGCTGTCTACCTCCCAGCTTCTAAGAATTCTGCACCTATAGCCTTAGTCCTTTGTCAGATTGGTGGTTTGCAGATATTTTCTCAGTCGGTGCATTGAAATGTCATTCATGAATCAAGCCAGGCTATGAAGGAGACACACCGTATGTCTCCACTTATTATATACCGAGTGTTTGCACTCTGTGGATGAAACTGAATGACTAAAGGATATAGAAACACAGTCAATGGTTGTGAATACCAGATGCAGTGTGGGAAGAGGGTGGTTAAAGGAGGAGAGTCTGAGGATGGACATTAGGAGAAAAATAGAGAGGCTTAGCATTAATGGGACAAAGACATGGGGTATTATTTGTTGAAGATAACTTTACAGTATTGTCAACTGGACTGGTGAGAAATGAACACATGTTGGAATAGTCACTTTGCAAGCTAACTAACGTGATTGTATAAAAGAAATTGAAATTTTAAATGAAAGAAAACAAGGAAAAAAGTCATGCCTTTAATTGTTCTATTCAGTTTCAGAAAAAAAAAAAGATATTTTGAGATCTGGGTTCTCTGCAATTTTGTCATAGAAGACTCAACAGTTTGTAAGAAAAAAAAATAGATGATACAAGTTCTTTGTTCTGCATACATTCTGTTAAAAGAAGACACGTGTTTGCGTGCCATATACGTTAATAATGCAGTTCTATCCCAAAATCTCAAGTGGATTTCTGTGTATTTTACATTATATTCTTGGTTAAGGACCTTCATGAGCCCTTGAGAATTGTTGTGTGATTCAGGTTTCTATAATTAGCTTCTTCTTTCATAATCCAGTGTAGATCTAAGCTTGAACAAAGTGAGGAGAAACACTCTTGAATTTATAGCCCCTTATTCCTATATTAGGACTGAGAAAACGTTTTCTGAAAAAGAAGCCTCAGATATGCAGTCACTAGAATGTCTTGTCATTTATTTTTATTGAGAACTCTGGCATCCAATGTGCGTGTGTGTGTGTGTGTGTGTGTGTGTGTGTGTGTGTGGAGATAGATAAATAATATCTGTTTATTTTGATCATCCTTTTTTCTCAAATAAAAAATAATTTTACCCTTGTGAAACAAAACTGGCAGATAGATGTATCATTTTAAAATAGGTATCCAGTTTAACAATGATGGCATTTGTGTCTGTGTGGTCTATGTGTATTCTGATCATTAAAATGGATTTATCCAAATAATGAATGAATGTTTCCCTATAGGGATAGTATACATACGATCAGAATGCTCATCTCAGTAGACACGTAGTCATTAATTAAATGTGGGGGGCCAGCAGGAGGTGTGGTGGTTAATGTGCTGGACTCTCACGTGGCTGCCTGAGGTTCGAGTCCCAGACCTGGTGGCTTGAAAATCATACCAGGTGTATGTGCATGTGTGCCCACAAAGGAGACTGGAGGAGAAGGAATTGCAGCATGGCCATCCTTCCTGGGGGGGTGGATTTCTCATTTTCCCTCTCACTGTCTCTCTCTGGATAATGCAAGCACCCTATGACAAAAACCTCTTAAAAACTGTTTTTGATACTCTTTTCTTTCTTTTTTTAATGTGTCAGGGTGTGTGCACTTGCTAGAGAAAGAGGGAGGGAGGGAGAAATCACCTTCCGATAGAGTGTGGTCATGCTGCAGTCTCTTCTCCATTTCCCCATCCTGTGGGTAATCTGGAGTTTTATTTAGAGAGATCTTTTTTTTTTTTTTTTTTTTTGCTATAGGACATATGCACTCTCTGGAAAGACAGTAGAAGACAAAGAGACAGAAAGTGAGAAATAATCACTCCCCCAGGGGGATGGTCACACCACAATCCCTTCTCTTCCATTCTTCTCTAAGGATTTTGGACCTGCACGCACACTCACCCGTTGTGAGTTTAAGCCACCAGGTCTGGGACTTGAACTGCAGTTGACTATATGGGAGTCTAGAGGTGTAACCATCCTCTGCTGACCCCTCTTGTCAGTAATTTGAGCATGCATGCACCTGTCCCTGAGGTATTCCTCAGACCACCAGGTCCAGGGTTGAAACTGCACCCATGTGTGGGATCTGACTGCCCTAACTACTAGACCATGGGGCTCATGCCAACTCTGATAGGATTTTTAAATCTGAAAGGAAGAGAGTTTGTTAGGGCATTAGAAATAAAACAAAAGTATTTCCCCCTATGGCTACACTTGATGCTCGATGACAAAACAAAGATGCCTTTCTACAACTCAGGAACGCGGCAAGCTTATCTGTTAGCTGAATATCGGTTGAATACGTCGTATCGGATCTCAGTCAGCACAGAGGAAGCATAAGCCAACTGTAGACAAGGAAGGAGGCAGATCATGTGCACAGTTAAATGGATGTCATCATTGTGAAAAGGAGCAGGTGTTTCCAAATGAACAGCTCAGCCATTCTTTGATCCAATGCCAATACTTTCATACAAAAACAACCAAAGTGTGTTACAGCACATTCTTGTCTATATAACAACGCAAAGTCATCCTATATAGAGATTTTTAAAGTTATTTATTTCATTTTATTGATTTATTATTATTTTTTAAAATTTGCTATAGGGATACGCATTCAGCAGAGAGAGAGCGAGGGAAAATGCAAAAACAAGGCTCCAGGTCCAGGACTCAAACTGTGGTCAGCCATGTGAGAGTCCAGTGCCTTAACCACCATGCCACCTACGGGACCCTGTTTTGTTTAACAACACTATTTACAATGACATCAATGCCTGCTATTGACAAAGATGATTCTAGGCAAAGTTTGCATGACTTTTGTTTTCTGCAGAGAAAGTTACAAATTTGTATGAACTCATGGAAGACAGTTAGGTTGCTCTTTGTGCTTTTCAGAATTCCTGATTGTCTCTTACTTATTGTTTTCATGCCATGAGTCACTCAGGAATGACCCTAAATGGATGAATGCATGTTCCTTTGCCATATACAAAGATAAGTCTCAGACACAGAGGAAAGGATTGTAAAATAAGACGGAAAATTCGTCCAGGACCATCTCTGACAGGTATATATACTGGACCCTGTGTAAAAATCCTAATGCCACAAAACTTTCCTTCCCAACAGAGGATGATGAGGGAATCCCTACTGGAAAAGAAAATACACATTCCAAAACTGAAAGACGACAGGGTATAGAAACACAGAAAATGGTTATAAATACCAGATACAGTGTGGGAAGAGGGTGGGAGAAGGAGGAGAGTCTGAGGAAGGATGTTAAGGAGAAAAATAGAGAGGCCAGGCCCTTATGGGACGCAGAACTGGGGTATTCTCCGTGGGAGAAAATGTCGATAGCGTGGTCAACTGGACCAGCTGGAATGCTCCTTTTGCAAGATAAGTAACATGCAATGGAATCTATCAAAGAAATTGAAATAAAAATACATTTGAAAAAAGAATCTCACACAAAATACATAAAATGCATGAATTAGAAGTCACAAAAAGAAAATACACATTTTCTGAAGCTAGACTTTAGGACGACGTTTGTGGTAGCTGTCATAACCACGGAAAGAAAGAGAAATATAGCTTTGACCTTCAGAGAAGCGAGGTGAAAGGTGATGTTTAATGCATTGACCTAAAATCACGTTAGCTATCCAAGCCAAAAATAATGCTGTACCTTCCATATCAGCACAGGTGACAGGTGTCATGGTGGCAGGACCACACTCCCTCGGGGTGGGGGGGATGCTTACTCCCTCTGTTTCTCTCCATCTCTCTCTCTCTCTCTTTTTTTAAATTTGGAATTTAACTTTATTTAGTCATCCATTTATGTATTTTAATTTAACTGGAGAGAGACAGAGCGAGAGCAAGAGAGAGAGAGAGAGAAGGAAAGTGAGAAAGCTTCCTTCCAGGTCAGGGACTTGAACCACAATTGGCCATGTGGGAATCCAGCGTCCTTAACCACGATGCCACCTACCAACCCCTCTCTTTAACTTTTTTAAGGATGTATTTATTTATGTATTTATTATCATTATTTTTCAGTTTGACCAGAGAGAGACAGAGAGAAAGTGAGAAGACAAGTCCGGCCCTTGAACTGTGGTCCACCATGTGGGAGCCCAGTACCTTTAACCACCACTCCACCTGCCGGCCCCTCACTATCTCTCTGGAGAGCACACACACTATCAGGAGGTTAAAAAATATAAGATACAGCTAAAATATAAATGTGCATAAGATACAAATCACAGAGACATAGAAGCACATAGCTAAAACACTTTCATATAAAAGAAAATGACAATATCGTGTATTATAGTGCACACGTGTGTGTGTCTACACGCTAACACACACACATATACTGTGTCTTTTTCATTCTGGTTGGGACCCACCATAAACCAGTTTTGCTACATTCTGATGCTGCAGCATTTCCTCATTGAGGTGTTTCCGTTTTTTTATTTATTTTCAGCATTGCTGATGAAGGCCAGCCGATATAAATTCAGAAGAGGGCCATTCTGCTGTCAACGTTCGAAAACACTGACAGATAGGCTTGCAGGTTATTAAAGGCGTATTTGCACGAGTCGGGCTCCGTCTCCTCTCCCGTTTTCTTATCAGGCGGGCTGACTTCATGGCCGTGCATGTAGCTCTCGAGTTCCCCCGTGGCTTCTGAGACATGGCGAGATTTCCAATCAAGGCAGGTCTGCTTCCTCGGAATGACAATGAGGAGACGTGTTTCCCTCTAAGGATTCAGGAGTGCTTGAGAGAAGGGTGTGCTTTCTGGAGATGCTTCAATAATGTCTCTCCAACACACACGTGGAGAGGTTGGGGGAGAATTGCATACCCCTCGGAGTTTTAGAAAAGGCGTACAGATTTCCCCTGGGTGGGATCAGCTTCTAATCATTCCAATATTAACACGGTGTTTGCAATAGCGCGCAGAGCTTATCCTCACTGAAAGCAAATAGCATCGATGTCTTGATTTATAATCTAGGCACAAGCAAAATTCCCCACGTGTCCTGTAACATGTGGGGACCCTGCGAGGGACCCGAAATGGACCACTCCGATTTCACTCATAGAAGTCCATAAAATTAATAAAAAGAATGAATTCCTAGGCCAGGAGGTGGTGTGGTGGTTAAGACACTGGACCCATACATGGTTCAACTGTGGTTCGAAATCTAGACATGGAGGCTTGAAAATCATGCCTGGGTGTATGTGCCCAAAATCACAAGAGGAGAATGAAAGAGAAGGGATTGCAGCATAGCCATCTCTGCCTGGGAGTGCAATTTCTCCATTTCCCTCTCTCTGTCTTTCTCTCTGGGGTGAGCACATGTACCCTATGGCAAAAAAAAAAAAAAAAAGATAAAAGTGTTTGCTTTATGCCCTACGGACAGTCACACTGAGAGTCGGAACATCCCCTCACTGTCAAGACCCTGCTTTCATGGAAATTTCCATTGTAGTTCTGTAAAGTGGATTGTATATCCACACACTAGATGGTCAGCTTAGTGCACATCCCACTGTGGAAGCCAAAGCAGGTCCTTTCTGTTGGGTAATCATTTTTTTCAATTCCTAGGGACCACCAGGTGGCTGATGGTTACGCTGCTGGACTCCCATGTAACAACTGCGGTTCGAGTCCTGGACTTAGAGACTTGAAACTCACATTGGGTGTGTGTGCGTGCGTGCCCAAGATTCCGAGAGAAAAATGGAGGAGAAGGGATTGTGGAGTGGCCATTCCCCCTGGGAGATGATTTCTCACTTTCTGTTTCTCTGTCTCATTGTGTCTTCCCTCATGACAGCTATAAATACCATTTAGGCAGACCACAATTAACACCTTAAAAGAATATGGACCTTAAAGAAGCTTGATAAGATAAACCCTGGGCCACTAGGAAGTGTGATGGTTGAGGCAGCTGGATCCCACATGGCTGACTGCGTGTTTCAAGTCCTGGAACTGGCAGCTTGAAAAATCACACCAGACACGTGAGCGTGTGTGCCTAAAATCCCAAGAGGTGACTAGCGGAGAAGGGATTGCAGCATAGCCATTGCCCTGGGGGTGATTTCTCACTCTCTCTCTCCAAGAAGCAGCTCATGCACCCTAAGGCAAAACCTCTAAAACAAAACAAAAAAAAACACAACAGTTCAAAGCAATAATTGTTTGCCACTACAGAGATATTTAAACCCAGAGTTAGTGAATGGGAGATTATTAATCTGGTTCCAAAAAACCCTGTTTTTGAAATGTCATTATGAGCTTAAGGAAAGAGATCGTTGTACTCTACCATGAGTTACAAACAGAAAACCAGCTAATGAGTTTGCACGCATAATGAGACTTTTGTTCCCATGTCACAGAATAATTTAATGGAATCGAAGGTAACTACTTGAAACAGTTCACCTAATTATTGCTCCTAAAGTCAAGTATCTGGGAATATATATGCATTTGCCTAAATAGAGAAAAAAAAATCATGCAAAAGCTTATTTAGAAACATAAAGATCATTTGGTGGGATTTTTTCAGTCTGTTTTTTTTTTTTTAAAGTTTACATTGACATCAGTAAAATAATTAAGTAATTTTCTTTTTGGAGAGATTTTTGCTATAGGGCACATGCACTCACCAGAAAAACAGAGAGAGACAGAAAGCGAGAAGTCACCCCCCCCCCCCAGGGAATGGCCACGCCACAATCCCTTCTCCTCCATTCTCCTCTTGGGATCTTGGGCACACACACACACGCGCCCGGCGTGAGTTTTAGCCACCGGGTCCGGGACTCAAACCGTGGTCGACTACATGGGAGTCCAGCGACATGGCCATGACGCCAACTGCTGGTCCCAGTAATGAATTAATTTTTAGCAGAATTGTGAGCTTTTTTTAGGGGGGCCACAGGGCAGATGCACTCACCAGAGAACAGGAAATTGAGAAATCACTCCCTAGTGGGGATGACCATACCATGGTCCCTTCTCCTCTGTTCTTGGGCACACACACACGAACCTGCTGTGACTCCCAAGCTGCTGGATCTGGACCTCAAACCACAGCTGAGCATGAGGGAACCGAGACCCTTAACCACCATGCCACCTCTCGTCCTCATAGAACTGTGTTTCTTAAAATAAAATGATTGGGTTTCTTGAAACATGTCCTTGCTTTAAGTGATAAGCAGAAATCTATATTTTCAGAAATTTAGGGTTGTAGATATCATTCAAGGATACAGCCTCCTTGGAATATGTGTCAAGGGAAATGTGTTTTAACCAAAATTTTTTGTTTGGACTTTCAGGCTCGATACCTGGCAGAGGAAAACAGTATTCTGTTAATATGGAACAGCTTCCGTCTTGATCCAAGTAAATTCTTATGTATATATTCATGGTTTTGCCAATTGCTTTATTGTTCTGTCAGTTGTGTTTTGTGTGTTTGTCACATAAGCGATGAAAAAAAAATATCAGTATTATACACTCATTAATTCTAGTATTCAGAAAGAAACACATACCTCATTATTGCATCCGCTTTCATGGGCTTAATGAAACCAAGGTAAAACAATCTTACTTCTCTCTGTTCTTTACAATGATATTGAGGTTTTTTTTACCTGTTAAGAGAGATTTTTGCTATAGGGCACATGTGCTCTCCAGAGATACAGAGATAGAAAGCAAGAAACCACCCCCCCGCCCATGGGAAATGGCGCCATGACACAATCCCTTCTCCTCATTCTCCTCCTGGGATTTTGGACACACACATACTCAGCTTGAGTTTCAACCCTGTGGGTCCAGGACTCGAACCGTGGTCGGCCAAGTGGGTGTCCAGTCCTGTGACCATTATGCCATCTGCTGGTCCTGATATCGAATTTTAAACTGTGATCAGCGGTAAGTCTATATACTCTACTTGCAGCCTGGAAGAATTCATTGGTAGCACTCTTGTGAAATTGCTCTAACACACATTTGCTAGAAGGAGTATCAACGATTCACAGTTATTGTGCAAAAACTGAAGATTTTTGACGTCACTCTGGAGTTTAGATACGAACAAAGATGAGCATGTGTTGGTTTGCCTATCATCTTTAATCGACCTCACCTTTGCTAGCTGGGGAGAATTCGAATTTTGTTCATGGAAGCATTAACATCACGTGTCGCATTGTCTTATCGATGTCCTGCAATGCAGAAGGATTTATTTATGTGCTTTGCACTGGCGGTGTTCTTGAGAGCGGGTGGTTGGTTATTCTGTGCTGCCACGCTTTGATAAATAGGGCCCGTGCACCTTGCTGGGGGACTTCTTCAGCAAGATGAATTGGATGCCGTGTCAGCTTCCAACGTATCAGCCACAGGGAAGGTGAAGTAGCTCTATCTCCTCGCAGGCCCGGCTTCTCGCTGTCATTCAGGCACACCTGGATGTGGGTGTGACATCTGGATGGTAGAACGGATGCCCAGGGGTCTGAAGACCAGCTGCCTCTACCCCACCATGGATAGGGTATGTGACGCCGGATGGACCACCAGATCTGACTTCATTTGTACACTGGACACAGGGGAATCAATGGTTCTCTCACTGTCCCTCACCCACTACGTGAGCCTCCGATGGTTAAGAACGTCTTCACATTACTAAAGAAACCATTGTCTGAGGCCAACAGGTGGCACAGCGGTTACAGAGCTGGATTCCCATAGGGTTGACTTCAGTTCCAGTCCCGGACCCAGCAGTTTGAAACTCACACTGGGTACGGGTGTGTGTGTGCATGCCCAAAATTCCAGGAGGAGAATGGAAGTGAAGAGGTTGTGGCATGGTCATCCCCCCATGAAGGGGTGATTTTTTTACTTTTCCTCTCTCTATCTCTGTCTCTTTCTCTCTGGCAAGTGCACACACCCTATGGCAAAAACGGGAAAGGAAGGAAAGAGGGAAGGAAGGGAGAGAGAGAGAAATGAAAGAAAGAAAGAAAGAAAGAAAGAAAGAAAGAAAGAAAGAAAGAAAGAAAGAAAGACTGAGAGACAGAGGGAGAAAGAGGGAAAGAAAGAAAGAGAAAAATAAGCCATTGCAATCCTATTTAATTTCACATGCACATCTCTGCTTCCGAAAGAGACTGAAGGCATTCTATCCCATGTTTTAGAGTAATGAGGCTGCAATGAGATATAGTTGAGCTATGGGGCATGATGAACCATCAGTAAATATGTGTGTCTCCCAGGAAGCGTGTCTTCGATACCTCATGACCTCATTCCATGTGTTAGATGATGACAATCATTTTCATTCTGAATACAAAGAACAAAGAGACAAGAGTTTTACTGAGGCATGGAAGGCACCCAAAACTCTTTGATGTAAGCAACAATGAAGCAGGAAGTCGAAGAGTCCATCTTCTTGAAGATACTTTACCTAGGAGAAATTAATTGTTACTTCCTTAGAAGTAAGGTTGTCATCGAGGCTATGGAATATAGTGATTTTTGAGTCTATGTTGGTCAGTGTTCATTTTCAAAGTTATGGAGTGATTAAAGACAGTGATATTATCTAACAGCTATTTCAGGGAGTGGTGTCTAAATTACTTCCATTCGAACCCAATGAAATGCTTTTCTATATTTTCTTTTGTGTCTTTATAGTTACATTTACATTTTCTGAGAGGAATAGCTTAGAAAACCAGTAATCTGAAGCTAAACCCTCCAAAGGATCTAGTTTTATTTCAAACTGGATATGATAAATTCATGGGAATACAAGTCTCATGATTTTTATTTATAATACAGAGTTTCTCGTTGGGGTTATCAACATGGTGCATTGCAGGAAAAACAATGTTAGAGATTGCTCTTATGGGAAGAATAGGGAGGCAGAAAAGGATAAGAAAAAGGTTAGCCTTTGAAATTAATGTAGACATCCCGGCATGACAAAAACACTTTCATGATATATATTGATGGGAACCAGCAATTGGCGTAATGGCTATGTCGCTGGACTCCCACGTAGCTGACCGCGGTTCGCATCCCGGACCCGGTGGCTTAAAACTCATGCCGGGCGCGTGTGCGTGCGTGCCCAAGATCCCAAGAGGACAATGGAGGAGAAGGGATTGTGGTGTGACCATCCCCCCTGGGGGGTGATTTCTCGCTTTCTGTCTCTATGTCTCTCTATGTCTGTCTGGCGAGCGCATGTGCCCTATAGCGAAAACCTCTCAAAAAAAAAATGATATATATTGATCATTAACTTCAAAAGAACAAGCCCATCAGCAATAGCCTCAGATATGAAAGAGGATTATAAATAGAGGCTTTGACTTGAAAGAAAAAAACCTGATAGTCCTTTAACATAAATACCTTGACAATGGGGCCAGCAGGTAGTGTGATGGGTGAGGTACCGGATTCCCACATGGCCAACCACAGTTCAAGTCCTGGACTATCAGTAAATATGTGTGTCTCCCAGGAAGCGTGTCTTCGATACCTCATGACCTCATTCCATGTGTTAGATGATGACAATCATTTTCATTCTGAATACAAAGAACAAAGAGACAAGAGTTTTACTGAGGCATGGAAGGCACCCAAAACTCTTTGATGTAAGCAACAATGAAGCAGGAAGTCGAAGAGTCCATCTTCTTGAAGATACTTTACCTAGGAGAAATTAATTGTTACTTCCTTAGAAGTAAGGTTGTCATCGAGGCTATGGAATATAGTGATTTTTGAGTCTATGTTGGTCAGTGTTCATTTTCAAAGTTATGGAGTGATTAAAGACAGTGATATTATCTAACAGCTATTTCAGGGAGTGGTGTCTAAATTACTTCCATTCGAACCCAATGAAATGCTTTTCTATATTTTCTTTTGTGTCTTTATAGTTACATTTACATTTTCTGAGAGGAATAGCTTAGAAAACCAGTAATCTGAAGCTAAACCCTCCAAAGGATCTAGTTTTATTTCAAACTGGATATGATAAATTCATGGGAATACAAGTCTCATGATTTTTATTTATAATACAGAGTTTCTCGTTGGGGTTATCAACATGGTGCATTGCAGGAAAAACAATGTTAGAGATTGCTCTTATGGGAAGAATAGGGAGGCAGAAAAGGATAAGAAAAAGGTTAGCCTTTGAAATTAATGTAGACATCCCGGCATGACAAAAACACTTTCATGATATATATTGATGGGAACCAGCAATTGGCGTAATGGCTATGTCGCTGGACTCCCACGTAGCTGACCGCGGTTCGCATCCCGGACCCGGTGGCTTAAAACTCATGCCGGGCGCGTGTGCGTGCGTGCCCAAGATCCCAAGAGGACAATGGAGGAGAAGGGATTGTGGTGTGACCATCCCCCCTGGGGGGTGATTTCTCGCTTTCTGTCTCTATGTCTCTCTATGTCTGTCTGGCGAGCGCATGTGCCCTATAGCGAAAACCTCTCAAAAAAAAAATGATATATATTGATCATTAACTTCAAAAGAACAAGCCCATCAGCAATAGCCTCAGATATGAAAGAGGATTATAAATAGAGGCTTTGACTTGAAAGAAAAAAACCTGATAGTCCTTTAACATAAATACCTTGACAATGGGGCCAGCAGGTAGTGTGATGGGTGAGGTACCGGATTCCCACATGGCCAACCACAGTTCAAGTCCTGGACTGGGTGACTTGAAAATTACAACAAAAAATAGATAAATAAATAGAAGTTAAGAGACTTACCCTGATAACTTTGCTATGAAGCATCCTCATGAACAACAACAAAGGCTTCTGATGCATTTGCATTCATTTCTATAATTTCCAATTACAAAAGCATCGCGATTAAAATAATATCTCCGTTGCACGGAGGACTTCCTTTGAAGTGTTTATGGCTATCATGGAATTGATATTGACGCCTTCTGTTGTAAACAGCGCTACAGGAGAATAAAATAGTCGTACTCACGCCCCCAAATGGAATGTTTATTAAAATGGATTTTTGGGTTTGTGATCTTTAAAGGGACTTTATTTTCTTTTTGTTTGCAGAAAACACTGTTACTTTGTAAGAGATGATACAGTAGATAGAAAAGCAGACTATGCAAAACAGTTATCGAGCAAATATGTTCAACAAAATGCAGTGGAGGAAAGAAATGGAGAATATTTTTTTTCTTTTTTTGGAGAGGTTTTTGCTATAGGGTGCATGCGCTCACCAGACAGAGACAGAGAGACAGAAAGCAAGAAATCACCCCCCAGGGGGGATGGCCACACCACAATCCCTACTCCTCCATTCTCCTTTCAGGATCTTGGGCACGCACGCACACGCGCCCGGCGTGAGTTTTAAGCCACCGGGTCCGGGACTCAAACCGTGGTCGACTACGTGGGAGTCCAGTGACATAGACATTACGCTAACTGCTGGTCCCAAAATGGAGAATATTAATATGCAGAGATCCCCTTGTCGAGTCCTGTCTGTGAACTTCAAACAGCACAGCACACACACTTGGGCTAATCTGCTTTGTATGGTTTTGTTTAGGAAAGAGAGGGGAATTATGGTTCTTGGTACATTTTAGGAGATCTTACGTAGGACTTTGGTCATCGTTATTCAAAAATAAGGGTGTGTGATTATGTGGTCTCATGAATTCACAATCGAAGTCAGAGAGTTTTGCAGAGGATAATTATGAAGTGAAATGAAAATAAAAAGAATCAGTAGCTAGCGAATGGATTGGTGGTAACAATAGGTACTGATCATTGCTCAGATTATTTAAGTAGCCAGGAATTATGATTATTATTATTTTAGAGATTTTTGCTATAGGGTGCGTGCACTTGCCAGAGAGACAGAAAGAGATGAAGAGACATAAAGCAAGAAATAACGCCCCCCCAGGGGAATAGCCACACCACAATCCCTTCTCCATTCTGTTCTCCAAACTTTGGGCATGCATGCACACACGCCTGGTGTGAGTTTTAAGCCACTAGGTCCATAATAAATATATATATATAATATAGACAAACACAAATAAATATTTGAAGAATTCCACACACAGCTATATTGCATAACATCACATAGTTTCATTTATATATAGTTGTACATAAATAATAGCCACATATACAATCATGTATAATTTAGATGTGTATATAAATACGTAAACAACTATTTCTAATTATGTGCAGTATAAATATAACCGTATATAATTTTACATATGTGTGTGTGGACATAGATCGATGGATACATAGACAGACAGATGAATTTTCAAAGGGATTGTGTTTACACCATTAGGTAAAAGGGGTAACTCATCCTTGGGAACAGCAAGTAGCTTGGTGGTTAAGGTGCAAGATTCCCACATGGCCAACCATGGTTTGAGTTCTGGACCCAGCAGTTTGAAAATCACACCAGGCATGTGTGCGTGCATGCCCCAAATCCAGAGAGGAGAATGGAGGAAGAATTTTCACACAGCCATATCCCCAGGGGACGATTTCTCACTTTCCTTCTCTCTCTCTCTCTCTCTCTCTCTCTCTCTCTCTCTCTCTCTCAAGACCATCTGCTCTATGGCAAAAATCCAAAGATTAAAAATAAAAAGGGAAAACTAAATCCAAATCAGAATGAAAACAAACTCAGGATATAGACTCGTCTCGCTGCAGTAACTCTCATATTATTAAATACAGAATTCTTCATTTCTTACAAGCTAGGCAAAATAGGACCCTTTAGAAACACATAATATTTCTTATCTGATGAAGGAAATACGTATTTGTCTCGGAAGAAATTAATTTCTTCCGGTACTTCATGCAATGATAAACCAATTGCCTATTCCCAAATCTGAAGCACTGGTAGATAGTGTACATGAAAAATACCATGTGGCAGGGTTTCATGACACAATAACTAACCCATTGACCGGGTCAGCACAGAATCATGCTTAGCTTTGTTGGAAGGTGCTCTGAAGAGGTCTGGTCTAAATCTAAGCAAGGCAACCAGGATTCCCGGTTTTCTTGAATGAAAAAGGGACCAGAGGATGGCATAATGCTTACGTCACCGGATCTCCACATGGCCAGCCATGGTTTGAGTCCTGGACCTGTTAGCCTGAAACTCACACCAGGTGCGTGTGCATGCATGCCCAAGATCCCAAGAGGACGATGGAGGAGAGGGGGTTGAAGCGTGGTCATCCCCCTTAGGGGGTGTTTCTCGCTTTCTGTCTCTCTATATCTTTCTGTCTCTCTGGCAAGTGTATATACCTATAATAAAAATATCTCTCTCTCTCAAAAAAAAAAAATAAAAGAAAGAAGAAAGAAAGAAAGAAAGAAAGAAAGAAAGAAAGAAAGAAAGAAAGAAAGAAAGACAGACAGACCAAGCCATACCACAGGGATCCACGGAAAGACCCCAGAAGCATGGAAGCAAATAAGAAAAGCAAAATCCTTAAACATCTCAACTCAAACCCTCTTTAGGCTGAAAATCTAGGACCAGAGTCGCTTGACAGGCACCATTATAGAAAGAGGACACCCCATGGGACCAGCAGTTGGTATAATGGCTATGTTGCTGGACTCCCAGGTAGTCAACCGTGGTTTGATTTCCGGACCTGGTGGCTTAAACTCATGCTGGGCGCATGTGCGTGTGTGCCCAAGATCCCGAGAGGAGAATGGAGGAGAAGGGATTGCGGCACGGCCATCCCCCCTGGGGGGTGATTTCTCGCTTTCTGTCTCTCTGTCTCTCTCTGTCTTTCTGGCGAGCGCATGCGCCCTATAGCAAAAACCTCTCCAAAAGAAAGAAAAGAAAAAGACGTCCCCAAGTGACAAGGGTTACACAGTTCAACGTGTAGGGCGGCTCTCTGTTTTCATCATAGCATCACAAGTCTATGTAAAAGGTGGTCGCTTTTTTATTTCCATGGCAGAAGGACGTGGCAAAAAAAACCCAACCGCTGTATTTCATACAGGGTGTATTCAGTGACAACATCTCTACCTAAAATTAAAATTCAGCATTCCTCCTGAATGTCCCATTAATAAATAAATAAATAAAAGATAAATAAATAAATACAAACTGTCAAATCAAAATGTCTAAACTTGGAGCCAGCAAGTGACATGGTGGCTAAGGCTCTGGATTCCTGCAGGGTCAACCCCGGACCGGCAGCTTGAAATTCACACCAGGTGCATGTAGGTGCGTGTCCCAAATCCCGAGACTGGTGAATTTCACGCTGGTGGAAGCGGTCCTCGAACCGCAGACCATGTGGGAGTCCAGCACCTCAACCACTACACCACCTGCTGGCCCCAACACATTCATCTTTGACTTTCTCCAGGCCTTTCAGCCAGGGGCATTCGGTTGTCCATTTTATTGGGTCATCGGAGAAGTCATGACGCATCTTTGCATTCAAAGAACAGAAGAATACATCCCGCCTTCCCCAAAGCCCAAACTCATCTACGGAGCATTTAAATAGATGTCCTTTGCTCTCTCTATAAAGCTCCTAGGGTCTGCCCATGGCCCAGTGGTTAAGGCAGTTAGACGCCACAAGGCCAACAGCGAAGTTCAAGTCCCTCAACCCGTAGCTTGAGGAACACGCCTGGCACATGCACATGAGTGTCCAAAGTCCCCACAGGAGGGAGGCACGGAGGAAAATGGATGACAAGATGACAGCATGGCCACCCCACACTGGAAGGATGCTTTCTTGCTTTCTGTCTCTCTCTCTCTCTCTCTGTCTTTCTTCATCTCTCTCCTGCAAGTGCACACGCCGTCTGGCAAACTGAAAAAAGGAAATGCTTCTGATCTAGCTTAAAGCTTTTATCTGGGATAAAAGAGACATTTTATAAAAACCAGACTAAAAGTGAATTATTCTCTAAAACTTCACTACGTCGAGAAAAAGAAGAGCTCACAACCTTCCCTATCCCTGTTTGTGAACATATACCGAGTTTGATGTAAATACATTCTCTTGAAAATTCCACACCAACATGACAGAGAGAGAGAGAGAGAGAGAGACCCCCTCCAGGAGTGGGTGGCCATGTTACAATTCCTTCTCCTCCATTCTCCCCTTGGGATTTTGGGCATGCACGCATATGCGCCCGGCATGAATTTTAAGCTACCAGGTCTGGGACTCAAACCACAGTCGACTGACTGTGGGGGCGTCCAGCGATGAAACCATTTCACCATCTGCTGGTCCCAAGTTTCATGGCACATTAAGAGTAACACATTACATAGATTTTTTTTTGAAATTATGAAATAGTCTTTCTTTCCCAGAAGAACATGTATATTGATGCAATTACTCATAAACAGTTTATACAAAATATATCCAGTGGGATTGCTCAATTTTAAAGTAATACATACTATCAACTTATCTTCTACAAAAGTTGCAACAATTTACACTTTTTTCCCCAGCAATAAAGGAGATGTCTCTCTTTCTTCATGACATCTAATTTTACAAAATGTTTGGGGATCAGACAATGGCATAATGGCTACATTGCTGGACTCCCACATGGCCAACTGTGGTTCAAGTCCCAGACTCGAAGGCTTAAAACTCACTCTGGGCGTGTGTACATACATGCTCCAAATCCCGAGTGGAGAACGGAAGAGAAGGGATTGCAGTAAGGTTATCTCTCTGGGGTGCGGGGTGGGGGAGGGTTTATTGCTTTCTGTCTCTCTGTCTCTGTCTCTCTGCTGAGCACATGCACCGTATAGCAAAAATCTCTCTCTGAAAAAATAAATAAATAAAAAGAAAGAGAAAGTTTGTTTCTAATGTCATAGACTAAGATTCTTTATTACTATTTTAATTTACATTTCTCTGACAACCAGTGTACCTGAAACTTAAACCTATGTTCAAGGGCAAGTTCAATGCCCTTTTTCCACGCTGTTTTCTTTCTTCTTCTAGAAACTGCTACATTTTAGGGATTACCTTTCTAGATCGCTGTGATTTTTTTTTTTTCACACGTATTCATCTACGCTGGCCTTTGTGTTTACATATTTTAAAATTTCCTGGAAGGCAAGTGTACTTGCCAGAAAGAGAGAGAGAGAACGTGAGAAAACAGCCCTTATGGAGGATGGCCATACTATAATCCCTCCAGTCCTGCTGGGATGTGAGGCGTGCACACACATGTGCCCTGTGGACTTGAACTGCGTAGTCAATCAGATGGGGACTACCGGCCAGCACAACCACCATGACCCTCCAGTGACTGTCCCTCCGTTACAATTTTATAATGCATTATTTATGGAACTTAGTCTGTACATTATTCATATATATATATATATATATAGAGAGAGAGAGAGAGAGAGAGAGACCAGCAACCGACATATCATGGTTATGTTGCTAGACTCCCACATGGCCGACCACAATTCAAGTTCTGGACCCAACAGCTTGAAACTCATGCTGGGCACACATGTGTGTGCATGCTCAAAATCCAGAGAGAATGGAAGAGAAGGGATTGCGGTATGGCCATCCCCTGGGGGGTGATTTCTTGCTTTCTATCTCTCTGTCTCTCCAGTGAGCATATGTGCCCTATAGCAAAAAAAAAAAAAAATCCTCTCTCTAAAAAGAAATGATTCATTTAACGTTATTATTACTATTATATTAAAATTTGCTATTGGGCACATGCTCACAAGAGAGAGAAAGTGAGAAAGCAAGCTGCCAGGCCTGGGACTCAAACTGCAGTCGCCCATGTGGGAGCCCAACAACTTAGCCACCATGCTACTTGCTAGCCCCTGTATAGACTTCTAAATGGACTCACTTGCTGCTTCTCATCACCTCTACCACTTCCATGGTTGTGCTCACAAAACACTAAATAAGCCAACGTCACGGTACTTGGGAACGTTGGTAGGCTAGACCATCCAGCCACTTGAGAAGTTGGAAACCATACTTTTCATCTTAGAGACTGACTGAAACACTCGAAAGGCAACAGAAATGTCAAATTCACGTTGAGGTCAGCCCAGCCACCAACAGGATGGTTCTTTCTCTCTTGGATAATAGGTCATTCCCAAGTCATATAACCATGTGGATCGAAAAACGTTCCCAGTGGCCACCTGGTGACAAATCCTTATAGAGGTCATAACTATGACAGCTGAGCAGAGACTCTCTGAAAAATGGGACCGAGAGAAGAATCTCAAAAGGAGATATGCATCTGCAGGCAGGAAGGAATGAACTTCTTTTTTTGAGCAACATTTCACAATAAACAGATGTCTAGAAAGTGTCTGAGTAGATCTTAGAAATGGATTATGATGTGCCTGGATCACTAAGCTCTTCGTCCCAAAGTTGGTACAGCTGCAGGGATCTAGAGCCATGCAAACCATGGCGTGTCAAGGACTCTTAGCAGATAATCAACATATTGTTAAATAAGTGAGTTAAATACTCACCATTATCGTTTGGATAACGGTTTGTCCCCCAAAGTTTCACGTCTTAGAATTTGATCTTAGTGGATGATGACTAAGTAGATACTCCCCAAAGGCTCAAGTGTTGACACATGGTTATACTGGTTCTTTGTTTTTTTTTTTTTGTTCGTTTTTTTGTTTGTTTGATTTTTGTCTTAGGACATGTGTGCTCACTGGAGAGACAGAGAGAGACAGAGGAAGTGAGAAAGAAAGTGAGAAATCACCTCAGGGGCGTATGGCCACACTGCAATCCCTCCTCCATTCTCCTCCTGGGATCTTGGGCACGCATGCATGCACATGCACCAGACATGACTTTCAAGCCACTCGATCCAGGACTCAAACCATAGTCAACCATGTGGGAGTCCAGCAACATAACTGCGATGCCATCTGCTGGCCCCAAGGAACTAGTTACATTGGGAATCATTTCTTAAAAATTAAGTCTTGGTACCAGCAGGTGGCAGAATGGTTAACGTGCTAGACTCCTACATGGCTGACCATGGTTCAAATTCCAGACCCAGTGGCTTGTAACTCACTCCAGATGTGTGTGTGTGCCCCCCAAATCCCAAGAGGAGAATGGAGTGGAAAAGGTTGCAGCATGGCCAACCCCCTGGGAGGAAGGTTATCTCTCACGTTCTGTCTCCCACTCTCTCTGTGTCTCTGGCAAGTGCATGAACCTTATAGCAAAAAATCTCTTTAAAAAAGTCTTAAAGAAACTAAAAGATTTTTAAGATTTTTAATAACATTTCTTCTAGGCAGGAGAGACACAGAAACAGTACCCAGACAAGGTATGGATGCCATTGAGCCACTCTCAGTGACAACCAGCCTCTGATGGTGGACACGTGTACACCCAGCGTACTCGGGGGAGACCTACAGATGGGAAGCCAGAATCGTCTTCATCTGCATCAGCCTTGCAGACCATCACACGGCCCCCCACCCCCAAGAAGTAAAATGCTCATCTTGAGCTATCTATCTCTCATTCCAGCCATCGCTACCACCTGCAAAATGATGACGCACCTCATTTTATTCTCAGTCAATATTTCCATAATGTCCTTGCCGAGCAGAGATGAAAGAATTTCTCCAGCCATCAAATATTTACCTTTCCCTCAATGACACCAAGGAGAAGGAGCTAATGGCTGGCGTGTCATATTAACATAAGATGTACAACCTTTGCACATTGAATAGTAGAAGCACGTGGAGCCCAGAAAAAGGAATCGCAAGGCGAAGGAAGACTGGGAGCTAGGCGAATAATCACGCTGAAGGTCTAGGAAGAATTTTGTCAGTCCTCGCTAGGATTGACTTACGGTGCTTAAAATCCCTGTAGCCGCTGAGGAATCTAAGTGAAAGTCATTCTTGGGAAGTCTCTCATCAGCCTGTGTCAGATTGGAGGCAGGTAGAAATTTTTGCTTTGTTTTTAGGGCATGTGTGCTTGCTGGAGAGAGACACAGAGACAGAGAGAGAGGGAAAGTGAAAAACAATCTCACCCCAGGAGAATGACCATCCCACCATCCCTTCTCCTCCTTCTCCTCTTGGGATCTGGGGCATGCATACACACACACCCAGCATGTTTTACAAGTCACCAGGTCGAGGATTCGAACCCCAGAATCAGCCATGAGGGATTCATCATCTTTCTGTTGTTAAAGAATGATTTATTTAAGTTTATTCATTATCTTCATTGTTATCATTATCATAATGATTAGATTTAACCAGAGAGACAGACAGAGAGAGAGAGAGAGAGAGAGAGAGGGAAAACAAGCTGCCAGGTGTGGGACTCGAACTGCAGTCGGCCAAGTGGGAGTCCAGCACCTCAACCACCACACCACCTGCCCATCTCCCAGGATCCAGTATCTTAACGACCATGCTACCTGCTGGCCCAGAAGTAGGTCTGTTTTACTATATTGATTGATTGCTTCTGATAGGAAATCCTCTTGGACTGGAAACTGCAATGGCTCTTCTTCAAGTTTCTGTATTTCTTTCTTCCATGAAGGAGATTCAGTGTTGAGGAGAGAGGGGCAAACACGTGACCTACTCCAGCTCACCCAGCCAGGGAGACAGACATGCACACACACACACACACACACACACACACACACACACACACACCTTGTGCTCACGAAGCCGCAGGGACCCAAACCTGGGACCTGGCCATGTGGGCTAACATCGCAGAGGATCACACCTCCACAGCGCGCCTTCCCGCGGATTTTAATTCTGCAATTTCACATAACACAAACCGCTGTGTGATCAAGTACAGATGTTTCCGTGGAATTCATTCTCACAATATGTGCCATCTCCGCAAAAACACAGGGAAGGGGCCAGCGTGTGGTGTGGTGGTTAAGGCACTAGACACTCCCCCATGGCTGACTAGCGGTTGAGTCCTGGAATTGGAGGTTTGCTTTCTCACTTTCTCTCTCTGTATGTATCTCTCTCTGGTCAAATTAAAATAAATGAGTGAATAAATAAAATTAAATAAATAATCCTAAATATATATATAACATGCCTGGGTTAACAGAGAAACTCAAACGTCAATGCAAAAATAGTGTGAGAAGTATGATGAATGACCAGCAGATGGCATAATGGTTATATGTCACAGGACTCCCATGCAGTTGACCGTGGTTTGAGTCCTGGACCTGGCAGCTTGAAACTCACAGGGGGCATGTGTGCGTGCATGCCCAAGATCCCGAGAGGAGAATGGAGGAGAAGGGATTGCAGCATGGCCATACCCCCTGGGGGGTTATTTCTTGCTTCCCATCTCTCTGTCTCTCTGGTAAGCACATGCCCTATAGCAAAAGATCTCTCTCTAAAAGAGAATAAAGAAAAACATAAAGGAAAAGTATCACCAAAGATGAATAAACCAGTATTTCAAGATTAAAAAAAAAATTGCAATTTTGTAAACCAACAGGGAGATAAATACTTTCCAATCATAAGCAACACTGTCTACTTGAAATTCCAGGATGGGGTAAACAAGGCGAGTATGTTGTAACTCTCCCATGAAGCACAGCGCTAAAGCTTCAGCATTTTAGACATAAAGCAAACACGGAAAGGCCCTGAGACATGAAGAGAAGAAAGTCTACCAAGTAGAGACCCAATACTTGGGACCAAAATGGCACTGAGGCTGGCAAGTGGCATGATGGTTAAGGTGTGGACTCCTACATGGCTGACCATGGTTTGAGTCCCAGACCTGGAAACTTGCTCTCTCTCTCTCTCTCTCTGTTTCTCTCTGGTCAAATTGAATAATAATAACAAAAAAAATTAAATAGATAATTATTTTAAAAACTGGCACTGAGTTTTCTGGACCCATGCATGTCCAACCTAAGCTAGAGAAGTTTGGAATGCACAAACCTTAACAGGAAGAGGCAGAAGCATTAATAAAGAAAAGAGATACAGGAGGAGGTGCATCCGTACGTAAATACAACAGCCCACAACCGCGATCAGAGAGCATCGTCTTGGGTGACGCCGAGGTATCTTTTCAGGCGTCCACGATGTCTTGTCATCTTGGTGCAGCTTCTGGGATTTATCCGCACACACTTCCCCTCCTTCTTTGGAAACACCTGTTCCTTGGCGCTGCGGCTGGCCTGGCCGGGCGGCCGCTGCAGCATGCTCTGACAGTGAAGGATGACGAGCCACGCGGTGTTCCAGAGAGCTGAGAGGCTCCGACCTCGAGCAGAACAGGGACAGCAGAAAGCTCACGACACCGGAGAAACGAACATCCATCTTGAAGTTCTTGAAAGCCGACAGGGAGATGAATGATTTAAAGCACCATCGTGCTATTCATTTATGACACACATTTTTTTTTTTCCTTTTCTTTTCATTGCAGAAGCCCAGGCTTGAAAATAACAGTGGTCGATCCAGTTGGCAGTTTGCTGATAGGAGTCCTTACAAAGGGTTTTTCTCTGAAAGACCAAAAGTGATACTTTTCTCGAATGCCCGGTACGATGTGTGAGGAAGAATCGAAGATGCGCTGAAAACAACCCCTTTGGAATTTTTATGGCCATCGGAGGAGTATCAGAATTTCTATTTGACCTGAGGCCAAATTCACACAGAGAGAAGTCTGAATGGATAAAATAAATTGAAATGTGAAAAAAGAAGATATTAAAAGTATTTTCTGTAAAGAGAAAGAAAAAAACAGGGACGCACATACAGAGAAGTTTTATGCTATATGAAATTAAAAAGCACACGACAAACGGAACAATACTAAAACTTGTGGTTGATCACTCTGTAGCTATTATGAAAAAATAATTAAGGGCCCGCATGTGGTGTGGTGGTTAAGGCAGCTGATCTCACATGGCCCATTGAGCGGTTC
>NW_006203491.1:342797-363059 GCF_000334495.1 Tupaia belangeri chinensis
CCTGGTGATTTGAAATCTACGTGTGCGTGCGTTCCCAAACCCGAGAGGAGAATGGGGGAGAAGGGATGGGGGTACGGCCCTCCCATGGAGGTGATCTCTCACTTTACCTTTCTCTGTGTCTCTCTCTGGCAACCGCATGTGCCCTATAGCAAAAAAAAAAAAAAAAAATCAAGAAAAGAACAGAAAGATCAGATTTAGAATATTTATGGCCATCGTACTGAGAATATGAGAGGAAAATTCCTGAGTAAGAGTAGCACTACATAATAATACGATTCGGACAAGCATTCACAACCTTCACTTGGTTTTCATGCAGGTAAAGAAGCTGCATTTGGGGACCAGCAGTTGGCATAATGGCTCTGTCACTGGGCTTCCATGTAGTTGACCATGGTTCGAGTCCCGGACCCAATGGCTTAAACTTACACTGGGCGCGTGTGCGTGCATGCCAAGATCCCAGGAGGAGAATGGAGGAGAAGAGATTGCGGTGAGACCATCCGCCATGGGGGGTGATTTCTGGCTCATCCTGTTTTGGGGTGATTTATTAGCAGAGCAGCGAGATGGTGCGTTCACTAAGGCACTGCGTGGGGGGTAGGCAAGAATGGCCCAGACCTAGAAAACCAGAGGTTCGTCTGCAGACAGGAGCGAGCGCTGAGAATCTGGGACAGAACGAGACGCATTTACTCAGCCCTTCCAGGAACACCCCCATTGTCCCCGTTCCACTCCACACCGCACAGGGGAGCAGCAAAGACCGCGGCGTATCTGAAAAGGGAGCCTAGGAAACTCATTTTTGCAGCAGGCTCTTGAAAAGCCATCTCATAACCTGAACTGCGTGAGCTATGGGGCATTGCTCAGGGCTCCAGGTGACTTTGCGATTCATCATCTAGTCCACGAAACTGGACAGTGTCTTTACTTTTCTTATTTTTTACATTCACTCACTGAAGAGCTTCACAACATACAAAATGGGTTTTCCCAGCAAGAACTTACTGTGTGTTAGTCTAGTCCAATAAATTACCAGACATGCTAGCCTCTACACATAATTTCCCATTTTATGACCCATTGAATGTTGGCGCTTTTTTTTTTAAATTTATTATTTTTTTTTTTCAGAGAGAGATTTTTGCTATAGATGTGTGCACTCGCTGGAGAGACAGACAGAAAGCAAGAAATCAACCACCCACCGCCCCGGAGGGATGGCCATGCCACAATGCCTTCTCCTCCATTCTCCTCTTGGGATATTTGGCATGCACACACACATGCCTGGCGTGAGTTTAAGACACCAGGTCCGGGACTCAAAACCGTGGTCTACATGGAAGCCCTAATCCCTTCATTCTTTCTTTTTTTAAGTTATTGTTTGTTTTTCTGCTATGGATGAGTATGCTCTCTAGCGAGACAGAGAGAGAGAGAAATCAGCCCTTAAAGGGGATGGCCACCCCATGATTCCGTCTCTTCTACTCTTCTCTCAGGATTTTGGACATGCCTGCACATGTGATAGGTGTGTTTTGGAAGCCGCCAGGTCCAGGACTTGCACCGCAAAGTCGCCCATGTGGGATGCAGCCTCCTTCACCATCCCACCACCGGGAGACCCATTCTGTTTTTTCTTTGTTTTTTTCACTTGCCAAAGAGTAGGTGTGCTCACCAGGGAGAGGCAGAGAGCTAGACACAGAGGGAGAGGGGGAGAGCAGCCCTCCATGGGGCGTGGCCATGCTGCGGTCCCTCCCTTCTCCCTCTCCATCGTGTTCGGATTTTGGGCACACACATACGTGCACCTGGCCCGTGTCCCAGGCTCTCAGGGCTGGGACTCGGACAGTGGCTCACTGTCGTGTTCTATGGAGATTATTGGACCGGAAGGGGAAAAATGAAAAGTAGCTCTTCGTTGATGAAGTCCACAACACTGCCTTGTTCCTGTTTTTATGATATTGGCTACAATTTCAAAGGCCAGGGCATTCTCTTCCACTTTGTCCTTCTGCTTAAAACTGGCCTTACAGTTTGCTGGAAAGATTTCGTTTTATTGGTCTATGAAGAGTTATGGTCGCCTTATCCCTCACAGGTTTAAAAAAATTTTTTTTTAATTTAAAAAGTTTAAAAGTTGATTGAAAGTATATACCTATTTTTTTTTTTTAATTTTGAAAGAGAATTTTGCTATTGGGCACATGTACTCTCCAGAAAGAGAAAGCGAGAAATCACCCCCCACCCCCAGGGGGATGGTCATGCCGCAATCCCTTCTCCTCCATTCTCCTCTCAGGATCTTGGGCACACACATACATGCACCCGGTGTGAGTATTAAGCCACTGGGTCCGGGACTCGAACCGTAGTCAACTACATGGGAGTCCAGCAATGTAACCATGACGCCATCTGCTGGTCTCAAAAGTACATGCCAATTTTTTAAATTGCGTAACTAGTATTTCCTCATAACAGGAACTTAAATATATATGTTAAATCAAAAGCTAGAGACTCCAGACTTCCTATTTTCTGAAGTTTTTTAAAAAATATTTATTTAATTTTTTTTATTATAATTATTATTTTTTACAATTTTGCTACAGGACATGTGCACTCACCAGAGAGAGACAGAGAGACAGAGTGAGAGGGAAGGTGACAAAGCAAGCTCCAGGACTTGAACCATGGTCAGTCATGTGGGAATCCAGCACCTTAACCACTATGCCACCTGCTGGCCCCATCCCGCACTGGTTTAAAAACATTTTTTGTTGTTGTTTCCTTTTCCTTGTTTCATAGAAGACTCTCTAAATATGGAAGTGCAGACAAATTAAAGTAATAGCCTACGCTCCTTTGAACACACGGGAATTCCATTTTCAGTATATTATGAAAAAGGTGCTCCCCCATGGAAAATGCCAAAGAGAACACAGAGTGGAAACAGCCTGATCCATGGCTGCATCACTCACTTCGTGTGTTTTTTTAAAAAAAGTCTATTTCTGGGGCCAGTAAGTAGCGTGGTGATTAAGGCTCTGGATTCCCACACAGCCCAGGTTGCAGTTCGAGTCCCAGACCTGGTGGCTTAAACTCACGCCAGGCGCGTGTGTGTGTGTGCCCAAGATCCCAAGAGGAGAATGGAGGAGAAGGGATTGTGGCATGGTCAACCCTCCTGGGGGGTGATTTCTCGCTTTCTGTCTCTCTCCTCCCCTGTCTCTCTCACATGAGCACAACCACCCTATGGCAAACACCTAAAAGAAAATATGTTTTTTTCTTTCACTCATGAAAGCGTGATACAGAATGGAGAAGAAGAGACAGAGAGACAGCATGCCCCCACTCAGGAGGTCTCAGGGCATGAACATGGCCATCACCCTCTCCTTAAGGGTCAAGGAAGGCCATCGCTATGTCCCCTCCCGGCCCCATTTGGTACATGGAAATGCTATTTTACGTGCTGCCACTGTTACTTCTCCTTTCTTTGTATTATAGCTTCGTTGGTTAAAGTGAGCTGGGAAGGCTCATTTCATTTTATTATTTTCTATGTTTTTGCAATTTAAATTTGTTCTGGAAATGAGGTTTGTGTGTATTGCTGATTAACAGAGATCCAATTAGGTTGACATGATTGGAACTATAATCAGTTCCATTAATTGGTTCTTGTTTTGCTTTTTCAAAGAATTATTTGGTTTAACTTTATGTATTCATTTATTTAATTTTAATTTGACCAGGGAGGGATAGAGTGAAAAAGAGAGAATGAGGGAAGGTGAGAAAGCAAGCTGCCAGGTCCAGGACTCAAACCACCGTCAGCCATGTGAGAGTCCAGTGCCCTTAACCACCACGCCACCTGCCGGCCCCCATTAATTGGTTATTGTATACCAGAATGTAATCAGCTCAGAGGTTTCTGTCACTATCCCAGAGAAGGTTTTGTCTCCTATGAACTAGAATATTAAAATTACCAAAGGAGGACCAGCAAGTGGCGTAATGGTTACATCACTGGACTCCCATGTAGTTGACCCCTGTTCAAGTCCCAGACCCGGTGGCTTAAAACTCATGCCAGGTGCATGTGCGTGCGTGCTCAAGATCCCAAGAGGAGAACAGAGAAGAAGGGATTGCAGCTTAACCATTTCCCCTTGGGGGTGGGGGGTGGGGAGTGATTTCTCACTTTCTACTGTCTCTGTCTCTCTGGTGAGCACATGTGCCCTATGGCAAAAATCCCTCAAAAAAAGAAAAAGTTTTCAAAGGACTTGGAATCTCTCAGTTTATAGTGATGGACTACTGTTCCAGTTTCAGAAAGTGGAAGTTATTTTTCTTTACGCATTTACTAGTTTAGTTGGGAATGTTCCTGGCTTCAACTTGAATATGAAAAAAGAAAACAATGAACTCCATGGTTCTTAAGAAAGAGATAGATGGGGCTGGCAGGTAGTGTGGTGGTTAGGGATGCTGGACACTCCCCCATGGCTGACCACAGTTTGAGTCCCAGACCTGGTGGCTTGCTCTCACGCTTTCCTTCTCTCTGTCTCTCTCTCTCTCACTGTGTCCCTTTCTGGTCAAATTAAAATAAATAAATAAATAAATAAATAAATAAATAAAGCTAAATAACAATTGTTTTTAAAAAAAGGAAAGAGAAAGTCATCCTTTTATTTATTCTCAAAGTAAGTAGAGGCATCTTTTTGCTCTGACTTGTGTGTTTATCTCACACTTAAATAATGAGTGAAATTAATCATAATAATTACAATAAATGCGAAAGGATTTGATATATATGTTGAGCTTTTGCTCTAGATCTTAGGGACTTGCTGAAAAGAGACAGAGACGGAAAAAAGTAAGAAATCATCCCTTCAGGGGGATGGCCACACCACAATCCATTCTCCTCCATTCTCTTCTTAGGACTTTGGGCACACGCACGTGCACCTGGCATGAGTTTCAAGTTGCCAGGTCCGGGATTCAAACCACGGAGTCAGCTATCTGGAATCCACCCACCTTCACCTCCACACACCTGCTTGCTGCTGGCCCAGGACTTTAGATACTTCTAATCTTATCACGTATAGTTCACAGTTGTAGGATTTCTTCAGCTCTATTTGTTTATTTTCTAAGGGAAGTCTTGTCAAAGACTCCCAACATAAGCTTGTTGTGCACTCTTATGGGGATGATTTCCTCAGGCATCCCTAGAACAGTGATTATTAACCTTTAGGTGCTAGAGACTAAGCTAAATATTGCACTTATCATCTTTATCGCTAGCCTCGTTAGGCATGTGTGGTCACTGGGGTTCTTCACCTGGAAGGCAATGGACAGAGTTTATCATTGCGTGTGGTACAAGAGTCAAAACCATGGTCTGCCCAACAAATAGTTGATGAGTTGATGTCTGATCCACACTCCGCTTCCACCAAGACTTTGAATCTTTCCCAATCAGCAAGTCATCGGCGCAGAGTGGTGTCTTATCTTAGAGGACATAGGGCCAGCAGGTAGTGTAGCCGTTACATCGTTGGACTCCCATATGACTGGTCACGGTTTGAGTCCTAGACCCGATGACTTGAAAATGACACCAGGTGCATGTGCGTGCGTGCCCAAGATCCCAGGAGGAGAATGGAGGAAAAGGGATTGCGGTGTGGCCATGCCTGTAGAGGGGTGATTTCTCACTTTCCTTCTCACTGTCTCTGTCTCTTACTGTCTCTGGTGAGCACATGAGCCCTAGGCAAAAACCTCTAAAAAAAAAAAAAAACAGTATATCAACAGTGGCACTACTAGTGCATTTAGTCTCATAAACCATCTGAGTTGAGATACACTCTAATGACCCTAGCATACTTGAAGACATTAAATTAAGTATAACACAGCCCTATGGAGAATTCTAAAATAATATCAAAGGTCTCCCCAGGCCAAATTATGCTGTTGAACTATTTCATTTTTCATCACTCCAAACACCATTTCCTGTATTTGATTAAGTACACATACCTTTCAACACCATTATAATCTTTAACAACATTTTAATTATTTATATTTCTGTATCTTTTTATATGATGTTTGAATAACATAAATATGCACTCATGGTTAAATTCTATCTTATTTAAATTAGAATGATGTAGAATACAGTTCATTCATTTTGCATTAAGTTTTTTTTTTCTTTTTTTGAGAGAGAGATTTTTGCTATAGGGCACGTGCTCTCGCCAGCGAGACAGAGACAGGAAGCGAAAAATCACCCCCCAAGGGATGGCCATGTTGCAATCCCTTTTTCTTAATTCTCCCCTTGGGATTTTGGGCATGCATACACATGTGCCCAGCGTGAGTTTCAAGTTGCCGGATCTGGGACTTGAACTGCAGCGACTACATGAGAGTCCAGCGATGTAACCATTACACCATCTGCTGGACCCCCTTTTGCATTAAAATCTAATCCTCAGAATTGATAAAGTCCATTAGAAGTATTTGGTTTAAACTTTTTCTCTCCTTGTGTGACTGTAGGATTTGCAGCCTTGAAATGATAAGAGTCAGATGCTTACTACATTGCAGGGATAGATTAAATTATTTTAAAGTTAGACCCATTTCGGTGGCCTAGTATTTTGTCTTAAACACGTCTTGATTCATTATATCTGGAAGGGTATATTTTTCCTCCGGTTATTAAAATAGCCTATACTTAAATATTATTAATAACATGGAATTTTAATATTTGCCCTCCCTCTTAGCCAGAAATAAATGTTTCTACCAGGTAAAAATTAAATCATAGTCTTATAGTTTTCTGTATGCATTATCATCTAGTTAATTCTCATTAATATTTTATTAATGAGAGAGAAGCAGGCAATGAAATAATATACTTCACAGGGTTTTATGTCAGTAGAAAAGTAGAATGAAAGGACTTTTACTTAACTGCATACACACACACACACACACACACACACACATATATATATGTATATATTCACATTAGTAGGTGTTAGAAAGATTGTTTCTCAGGACCAGCAGGTGGCATAATGGTTATGTCACTGGACTCCCATGTAGTCAACTGCTGTTTGAGTCCCAGACTTGGAGGCTTGAAACTCACACCGGTCTGAGAGTATAGACTGAGTATAAATCGTGTGTGTGTGTGTGTGTGTGTGTGTGTGTGTGTGTGCCCAAGATCTTCCTCGGTAGAATGGAGAAGGGATTGCAGAGTGGCCATCCCTCCTGGGGGGTGACTTCTCACTTTCTCTGTCTCTCTGTCTCTCCAGTGAGCACATGCACCCTGTTGCAAAAATCTCTCTCTCTAAAAAAAAGAAGTTTCTCAAAAGATATAAACAAAAAGTTTACACCAATTATTTCTTTTCTTAGGACAAATTAGACCCGAATGTGCATGGAAGAAGTATTTAATTGATATAGGTCACACAGCATTCATCCATTCATTATCGGTTTCCTAAATTCTACCAGAAGAGTTGGAAATCTCTTCTTACTACTTATCTTATAAGCCCTTTGCAAATAGCCTGATAGTCAAATAGAATCGTTTTTATCAATGTAGTTTATCAAACAAAGAAATGAAGGAAGGTAGAATGAGAGGGAAGGAGGGAAAGACAGAGAAAAAAGAAGAAAGACAAAAACAAACAAAAACCCTGGAGGGACCAGCAGGTGGCATGGTTCTTAAGGTGCTGGACTCCCATAGGGCCAGACCATGGTTCATGTCTCAGACCTGGGGGTTTACTTTTCTCACTTGCCCTTTCTCTGTCTATCTGCGGTCAAATTTAAAAATAGGAACAATACACAAAATTACATTTTAAAAAATCCTGAATTTGGTGGAATTTTTCTTAAAGGACATCGTTGATTGGTGAAAACTTCCTCTAAATGACTTTATGCATCCAGCGATATTTGTACGGAAAATTAGCAAAGGTCCAAATTTGCTTTATGTTGAGATGTGACTTATCCTTTGGCATTAGTGTTTGTGCTAGCCGTCTGACGAGTCTGATAGCTGAGTTTAGAAAATAATGTGTTTTATGCTCAGCTTTGTTTCTGTCCTAAAATACGGTCTCCGAGGAGAAGGAAGAATATTTTGCTTTGCAAAATCATGATTGGATTCCACTTCCCTGTTTCCTTAACATGCGGTTGTTTCAGTTAAGGAAGACAATGCTTCATTTGCCTTCGAATCTCAGCAATAATTAATCAATACATGTTTTCTTACTCAATATTCTTTCCTTCACTAAGCATGTATTTATTATTTTTTAAAAGTTTCTTTCTTTCTTCCACGAGCCAGAGACACAGAAAGAGAGAGAGAAAAACACGCAAGTACTTGGTTCTACTCCCACTTTCAGCCTGTCCCTGATCCACGGTACCTGTGTGGTTCATGGAGGTCTCTGGACTCGAACCCAGAACCTCGTATGTGGATCAGCCTTTCAGAACATTGCCTTTTTCAGCTGCTCCAGTGTCTGGCCCCCAAATAATTATTGAACACATCATGCACTAAACATTCTTTTATCAATAAAATTTTTAATTAAATTAAATTAATTAATCTTTAATTTGAGCACAGAGAGACAAAAAGAGAGAGACAGGGAAACTGAGAAAGCAAGCCACCATGTCTGGGACTCAAACCATGGTTGGCCATGTGGAAGATCCATGCCTTAAGCACCACGCCACCTGCTGGCCCCCCCAAACATTCTTTTAAGTATAGATCTTACATTTACCTTTGTAGAGTTCATATTGTTTGTTGGAGGGATTTTTGCTATAGGGCGGCTGTGCTTGCCAGAGAGACAGAAAGCGAAAAATCACCCTCCCTCCTGAGGGGGATGGCCACGCCACAATCCCTTCTCCTCCATTCTCCTCTTGGGATCTTAGGCATGTACACACATGTACCTGGTGTGAGTTTTAAGCCACCAGATCTGGGACTTGAACAGTGATTGACTATGTGGGAGTCCAGTGATATAACCACTACACCAACTGGTGGTTTCTGTAGAGATCATATTTTACTGGGGGAAAAATGTTTGTATACGATGCTGAACAAACTGGTTTCAGTGTTAACAGTGGGAAGAAAAAATGGTGTCCTACAGGTATATTGTTATTTTTTTCTGTTGACTCCAGTGAATGAAAAAGATTCTAATTTCATTGGAATCACATTCCTTAACATGATCTAATTTTAAAATGCTGGTTGTATTTTTAGCTGTCCATATGTCGGGTTGTATTTCTCTCTATGCAAAATGTGTCATGACTTCTTCCGACAATCCAATAATTACTTTTCAGATGTATGCATTTAAAATATTATATTAAATTTATACAATTTTAAAGTTATAAAATTAATTTTTTCTAATGCAAAATGTGTCATGACTTTTCCCGACAATAAGTTTAAAAATGTCTGTGCAATTATGACGAAGTATTTTTGCTTTAAAACCTTCTTTCTCTGAAATCAGCCAAATTGAAATATCATTAAAGAGAAACAATCTCTGTAGCAGGTGCGTGGAAGAAAGAACAGGAGAATCAGAACTGAAATCTTCATGTCCCTTTCGTGTTAAGCATACGCCTCTGGTCTCTGGGCTCCAGAAGAAATACGCCAGATCAGATTTATTTCTACCATCAAAGAATCTGAAAGAAACTGGATGTATGAGGGGGTCTTCCAAACCTTCCTGAAAAATCCGTGTCATGAGAATACTAACGCCGAAATTTCAGAACAGCTTTGCAGCGAAATAACCTTTTACTTCAATTCTTTTTACCCCACAAAAGTTTTTTTTTTCTCCTATAGGGTATGCATGCTCACCAGAGAGAGACAAAAAGTGAGAAATAACCCCCCAAGGGGGAGGACCACGCTGCAATCCCTCCTCCTTCATTCTTCTCTTGGGATTTTGGGCACGCATGCACATGCGCCCAGCGTGAGTTTCAAGCCACCAGGTTCAGGATTCAAACCATGCCAGCCATGCAGGAGTCCAGCGCTTTAACCACTACGCCACCTCCTGGCTGCCCCACAAGACTTTTGAAGTCCCCTTGTAGACTCAATACCTGATCATTTTCACAAATTAAAATGACTGCACTTCTGGGGCAGTAGGTGGTGTGGTGGTTAAAGTGATGGATTCCACATGGCTGACTCCATGATCGAGTCCCGGACCCAGGGGTTCTTTTTCAATTTAAAAAATAAAAAAGAGATATAAATTAGTGATTGATCTTTAGTTATTTCTTTTATTGTTGTTTTCATCTGTTGTGGTCATAGTTTGTGACGAGCTAAGTCAATGAATCAGGAAACTTTCTATAGAACATAGTTCAAATGAATTGTTTCTGGAGACCGGCAGTTAGCGTAATGGCTATGTTGCTGGACTCGCATGTAGTCAACCGCGGTTCAAGTCCTGGACCCGGTGGCTTAAACTCACGCCGGGTGCGTGTGCGTGAGTGCCCAAGATCCCAAGAGGAGAATGGAGGAGAAGGGATTGCGGCGTGGCCATCTCCCCTGGGAGAAGGGGGATGATTCTTTGCTTTCTGTCTCTCTGTCTCTCTCTGTCTGTCTGGCGAACGCATGTGCCCTATAGCAAAAACCTCTCCAAAAAAAAAAAAAAAAAAGATAAAATGAATTGCTTCCGTTTATTTGTTTGTGCATATTTAAGGGGTCATATGGACTTTGAGACCATCTGCTTCTAAAACCGTTTACTGTGTATAGTAATAAAACATTGGAAATCGCTTTGAGGTTAATTGAAAATTATCATTATTTAGTTACAGTTGTATCAAAATTTTCTTTGATTTGTTCCAATCCTTTCTTCTTAGTTTGAACAGCACATTCATTGCACCTTATCATTCTGTCGCAAAATAGGAATTATAACCACCTATTCCTCAGGTTTTATTTGCAAGCTTTTTTCTTTTTTTCTTTTGAAGGTTTTTGCCATAGGGCCTGTGAGCTTACCAGAGAGAGACAGAGGGAGGGAAAGTGAGAAATCACCCCCCAGGGGAGATGGTCAGGCTGCAATTCCTTCTCCTCCATTCTCCCCTCGGGATTTTAGGCATGCATGCACATGCATCTAGTGTCTCTTAAACCACCGGGTTCAGGATTCGAACCTTAGTCAGCCGTATGGGAGTCCAAAGCCTTAACTACCATGCCACCTGTTGGCTCTGTTTCAGTCTCTTATAAATATATATTATATATATAAATATCATATGTGATGCTTCTTCCTAATAGAACTTGCATCGCAGAGACATCGGAATGAGATGAATCACACATCGTGAGATTGTTTAATGAACTGCAGATTGAGTCGCGGAAATAGCTGTAAATTCCCTGAAAATTGGACCCTGCCAAGAGAGATCTGGCACCCTTCCCTTGATCATTACAAAAGAAAATACCCCCTGTCACGCGTTAACCACATTTCTTTGCTAAAAGCCGAATGGGACCTAATTTGCAGCTTCCAACATGTCATCTATTTTCAAAACACCGTCATTTGCAAAATCCGATTACGCCCTTCCAGCTTCCATGTTTCATTAGCAGAGCTGTCTATGAATCCCATCCCGGGTAACTCTGCCCCCGAGTCAGGCTCGCTCCCGCACGCTGTGCTGTTTGCCGTAAAGGCACCTCTTGGTAAAGGCACCTCTTGGTAAAGGAGCCATCAGTCTGTCCGCGTGCACGGGGAATTGCTGGCATGCTCCTCTACTCCCTATAATTCCAAAGGACTTGCATGCTTACTGCAGAGAGAAAAAGCCAGAGAAAGAGGGAGGGGAAGAGAGAGAGAGAAAGGATTCCCCCTTGGGGTATGGTCACACTGCAACCTGTTTGCCTCCATTTCTCCATCTCATCAGGAGCTGGGGCTGTGCACTCACTCACACTCACACTCATACACACACACACACACACGTACACACGGAGCTGGCTTTTCAAGTCACCTGGCCAGGATTTGAACCCACGGTTGGCCATGAGGAATCCAGTTCCCAAGGCGTTGTGCACTACAGAGCTGGTCCCGTGGCATATTTAAGTTCTAGATTCTCCAAAACATAGAAAGCTATCACAACAAAGGATATTTATTATGGCTAGGAAAAAATGAGAAATGATGACAACGGTTTTCCTGACTTCAGTCAATGTAAGCAGCAAGAATGGGTTCACCTCAAGCTAGAATCATGCTCTGGCATCTATTTAGAAATATGAACTATTTTTATTGTTTTGAATGGATGAAAGAAAAAGGGAGTTAAGGGACCAGCAGGTGGCATAGTGGTTAAAGTGTTGGTCTTCCACATAGCTGACTATGGTTCAAGTCCCAGACTTGGCGGCTTAAAAAATCATGCTGGGTACATGTGCATGTGTGCCCAAAGTCCCAGGAGGAAAATGGAGGAGAAGGAATTGTGATGTGGCCATTCCCCCTGGGGGGACAATTTCTCAAGCTCTCTCTCACTGTCTCTGTTTCTGTCTCTCTCTCTCTCCTTCCAGTGAGCAAATGTGTCCAATGGCAAAAACCTTAAAAGAGAAGAGTGGGAGGAGTTAAATATACATTTGCTCCAAATACAAATTTCACAGCGGGCTATCAATTGTCCTTGTGTTTAAACTGTAAATCAATGATTCTTCTTCATTCATAATTAGACTATTTTCCAGTCGTGAATGTAAATTGTTATGTCAGCGGGATATCTTTATATTGACCAAATCACTTGAATTTTCATGGATTGAATCTAGTCTACTGAAAATGAAATTGGGAAACATTTTTTGTAATGTTCAATAGGGTTAATTACAATAGACTTACCACAATTCCTATCAACAGCTTTTGTTTTTAGAGGTTTTTTGCCTTAGGGTGCATGCACTCACCAGAGAGAGAGACAGTGAGAAGGAAAGTGAGAAATCAGCCCACCCCCAAGGGAGATGGCCATGCTGCAATGCCTTCTTCATTCCCCTCCCAGGATCTTGGGTACCCATGCACACATGCCCGGCATGAATTTGAAGCCATCAAATGTGGGACTCAAACCTTGATCAGCCATGTGGGAGTCCAGCGATTTAACCACTGTGCCACCCACTGGTCTTCTGTCAATAACTCTTTCATACATAATAGCTATGCTTCACACATGGAAAATGGAATCTCCATGTGCATTTCTTAGTAACCGATATCATGTTATGACGTTTCTAATTAAAATAGTTGGGGAAATTCTTCCCATCTCCACAGAATTCAGCTATCTTTATCTTTCTTTCTTTTTTTTTTTTAAGAGATTTTTGCTAGAGGGCATGTACATTCCCTGGAAAGACAGAGAAACACACAGAGACAGAAAGGGAGAAATCACTCCCCCAGGGGGATGGCCACACCACAATCCCTTCTCCTCCATTCTCCTCTCAGGATCTTGGACACGCATGCACATGCAACCAGCATGAGATCAAGCCGCCAGGTCCTGGACTTGCACTGTCCTTGACTATGTGGGAGTCCAGCGACGTATCCATTATGCCATCTGCTGTTCTCTAGGAGAGACTCTTAAAGAAAAAAGGGAAATGGAAGAATGTAACGTAGGTTCCACTCCGTGCTCAGAAGGTTAGTGCATGATGAAAGTGTCTGAGGCCAGGGAGGAACCCACTTGAATATATCAGACCGAAGAGGTGTTTGTATGAAGAGTTCCTGGCTCCTAAGAGTTCGCCTTTCAGTAGGATTCAGTACACTGTCCAGAAAGATTGAGCTTTTTCTGTTTGTTTGCTAGCGTTTTGTCATAGGCTGTGTGCACTCGCCAGAGCGAGACAGAGAGAGGGAAAGTGAGAAATCATCCCTAGGGGAATGGCCATGTTGCAATCCCTTCTCACCCATTCTCCTTCTAGGATTTTGGGAGAATTTGGCACATGCACACATACATGTGTGCATGATTTCCAAATTGCTGGGTCCAGGAATCAAACCATGGTTGGCCAGACAGGAGTCTAGCACCTTAACAACCATGCCATATGTGATCCCAGAATTGGGACGAGCAGGAAAAGGGGTGAGTTGAGCTTCTTTGGTAGCGTTTATTATACCTAGATTGATTCTGCGCTGGGACCATGCAACAAATCTTAAAAGCAATACTCTAGGGACCAGCAGATGGCGTAATAGTTACATCACTGGGCTCCCACGTAGTCACCCTCGGTTTGAGTCCTGGACCTAGAGACTTGAAACTCGCTCTGGGCGTGCACGCATGCCCGAGATCCTGAGACGAGAATAGAGGAGAAGGTACTGCAGCGTGGTCATGTCCCCTTGGGGATGATTTCTTGCTTTCTATCTCTTCATCCTCCATCTTTCTGGTGAAAGCACACACCCTATAGCAAAAATCTCAATTAAAAAAAAATATTCTAAAGGATCTAACTGGTTTCAAGTTACTTAACTGACTCTCAAAACAAAGCTCAAGACAGCTTGTAGGCATGCCAAAATACTGAGTACTGAATAAGGTCAAATTCAGAGTGTCTGGTGTCCCATCAAGGTCTTACCTACATGCAAACAAAGGGGAACCTAGTGCTCCAGAAATAAACACTATACTTGGGACTTCACCCTGTGTAAGAAAAGGGTCATGGGTGTTGGCAGGTGGCATGGTGGTTAAGGCATTGGACTCCCACATGGCTGACCATGGTTTGAATTCCGGACCTGACAGCTTACTTTCTGTGTGTCTCTCTCTGGTCAGCACACATATCCTACAGCAAATTAAATAATAAATAAATAATTCTTTAAATTAAAAAAAAGGGGGGGCATGTTACAATACAAAGTAGAAACAGAAAACCATGACACAATTAGATAAGTTAGAATCTACATGAAAGTTTATATAAATGTAAGGTAAGTATCAGAAATGCCCACAACCATCCAAGATCATTAGGAATGAGTCTAAATTCTCATTAACAAGAAAAATGTAAAGTACATGACAGGGACTTCAAGATGCTATTTTGATAAAAAGTAATTAGACTTTTTGAAGAGAAAATGAGTTGTTACAGTAATTTCAAAAATAATTACAATCCCATTTGTGCTAAAATATGCAATGACCTTTTTCAATGGGGAATATAAATTTATTCTTCTGTTCCATTATTTTAAAAATTAGAACATAAATTATAAACTTATCATTATAAAGACACAACCAGAGTCAGCTTTGGTTAACAAAGGTTTTATATTATGGTTGTGTGTTTGATGGTTCAGAATTACTTCTCACATTCCATGCTCCTGCTCATTAAAGTCACATGAATAAATGCAAGTAAAAAGTAAGACTGCTTATGGGCCAGCAGGTGGTGTGAAAATTAAGATCCCACATGGCTAGCTGCACAGTTTGAGTTTGGAAACCAGACACTTGAAAATCATACCATGCACATGTGTGTGCATGCCCAGAATCTCAAGAGAATGGAGGAGAAGGGATTGTGATGTGGCCATTGCTCCAGGGTTGATTTTTTACTTTCTCACTGGCAAGCGAATGAACCTTATAGCAAAGAGAAGGAGGAGGAGGAGGTGGAGGAGGAGGAGGAGGAGAAGAAAGAAAGAAAGAAAGAAAGAAAGAAAGAAAGAAAGAAAGAAAGAAAGAAAGAAAGAAAGAAAGAAAAAGAAAAGAAAAGAAAAGAAAGAAAAGAAAAGAAAGAAAGAAAGAAAGAAAGAAAGAAAGAAGAAAGAAAGAAAGAAAGAAAGAAAGAAAGAAAGAAAGAAAGAAAGAAAGAAAGAAAGAAAGAAAAAGAGAAGAGGAAAGAAGGAGAAGGAGAAGAAGAAGGGAAGAAGGAAGAATGGAAAGAGAAGGAGAAGGAGGAGAAGGAGGAGGAGAAGGAGGAGAAGAAGGAGAAGGGAAGAAGAAGAAGAAACAACTAAGTACTTATAAGCAAGACCAATAATGTCATAAAATGTCTCTTTGGATCAGTCTAAGATGATTATTTATTGGATTGTTAGAAAATTCATGACATTTTTTTTCCTGTTTTTCTGTGCAAAAACGCATCATGACTTTTTTGAAAACCCAATATTATAGTCAAGGACTCGAAACATGATTGACCATTTGGGAGTCCAGTGCCTTAACCATCATGCCACCTACTGGCTCCAAACAGTATTTTTTTTAAATACATAAACGCAATGTATAGTGATTAAATCATGGTAATTAGCATGCGCATCCTCTCAAACATGCATCATTATTTGGGGAACATTCAATACCCTCTCATGTAAGTATCTTTAAGTATATAACATATTTTTTTCTGAACTATATCACATTGCTGTATTCATCTAGGTCTCATTAAGGCAACTGAGAACATGTCAAGTATTTCAAAGTGAGGAAATTAATATAGGGGTTTAATTCATCAATGTGTTGACACCAGATCCTTATGTTAAACTCCTCAGTTTAAAATACCTGACATGTGGGCCAGCAGATGATGTGGATGTAAAGACAGCTGAATCCCACCTGGCCAGCTGCATGGTGGCTTGAGAAACATCCCAGGCATGTGTATATGTGTGCTTAAAATCCCAGAATAGAATGGAAGAGAAGGAATTTGGGCACGGTCATACATTCTGGGGGGGGGGGGGGGGGATTTTTTAATTTCCCTCTCTCTGTCTCTCTCTCTCTATGAGTGCACATGCCTTCAGGCAATAAATCTATAAAAAAGAAAGAAAGAAAGAAAGAAAGAAAGAAGAAAGAAAGAAAGAAAGAAAGAAAGAAGAAAGAAAGAAAGAAAGAAAGAAAGAAGAAAGAAAGAAAGAAAGAAAGAAAGAAGAAAGAAAGAAAGAAAGAAAGAAAGAAGAAAGAAAGAAAGAAAGAAAGAAAGAAGAAAGAAAGAAAGAAAGAAAGAAAGAAGAAAGAAAGAAAGAAAGAAAGAAAGAAGAAAGAAAGAAAGAAAGAAAGAAAGAAAAGAAAAGAAAAGAAAAGAAAAGAAGAAAAGAAAAGAAAAGAAAAGAAATGGGGGAACAGCAGATGGCAGAGTGGTTACATTGCTGGACTTCCGTATGGCTGGCCACCATTCAAGTCCCAGTCCTGGCAACTTGAAAATCACATCAAATGCTTGTGTATGTGTGCCCTAAATCTTTAGAGGAGAATGGAAGAGAAGAGATTGTAGTGTGGCCATTCCCTCTGGGTGGTGATTTCTCGCTTTCCTTGTCTCTGTCTCTGTCTCTGTCTCTCTCTCTCTCTGTGTCTCTCTCTCTCTCTCTAGCAAGCACACATGCCCTAAGGCAAACATCTCTTAAAAAAAAAAGAGAAAGAAAGAAAGGAAACCTGACATATTTTCAATTGTCTCAATTAGATCTGGATGAACATAGCATCTACAGAAAGGCTTGTGTTCCTAAAATGGAAATGAAAATAGAATATAAATGAGTATAAAGACAGAAACAGAAGAAGCCGTGCTTATGGATAGAGGGAAGGCTTCCCCAAAGTCAATTATGTGTGTGAGTACGACATTTGTCAAAGGGGACACAGGTAAATTGAATTATGCAATGGAAAGCAGCCACATCTACACAGGTGTTTGGTCCTTGATGAAGCATTTATATATCACTTAATATATGCTTCCTTTTCTGACAATCTCACAAGTCAAAATAGAAAAAAAAATCAAAAAGAGTTCACAGATATTCTGACCAACAAAAGAATATTTTTTTGCTATGAATGGTATACCTTGCTAAGATGCTGCACTCTGCAAGCTGGGACCACGTGAGAGGCATGGGTTTGAGTCCTCGTCCCTCCTAGAAGACCAGACATGGTTCCAAGCTGCTGTAATCCCAGTGACTCAGCGAGGCTGAGGCTGGAAGATTCCAAGCTCAAGTCTGGCCTGGGCAACATAGCAAGATACTTTCCAATCATGGCCAGGGGTTGTTCAGTGTTCTTGTAGTCCCAGAAGAAGAGGAGTAACAAGTAGATACCACTCAGAGCCTACGGAGAGACCTTGGAGATGGAAGCCAATCAGATGAGTGGTAGTTACTGTCAGGTGGTCATAGGGTTTGTACTATCAAGCTCTCAGAGAAGAGGAAAAGGGCCAGAGAGTAGCCTGCTCCTAGCCCATGCCTAATTCAACACAGCTCCCTGTAGAAACACCTTCAGGGCCCTGAATCTTCACCTGGTATATGGCTTTCTCAAACTTCTCCATAATCTCCTTGTGAGAGGAGAGCGAATGAACATGGCTTGCTCAATATCAGTGAGTGAGCAATAGCTCATAGATCCTTACATGACTTACAGCAGCAAATTTCTGGTAGCTTTTTTCCTAGAATAAAGACAGAAACCTCAAGCCAACGTTCCTGAGAAAACAGAACAGACGTATTACTTGAAATAGATACGCTCCTATAAAAACTGAGATATGGACTATAAATCTGAAAGTTCCTATCAAATAAGCAGCCTTCCAGAAAATACAATTTACCAAGAGATAACTCCTACATCAGGTAGGTTTTTCTGGGCTCCAAAACCCCAGAAAATCTAGTTATACAGAATAAGAATGTGTACTGCTTGCATTCTAACTGATGCAGAGGTGATGGGTGGGCTGTCTCATCAGCCTAGAAATTAATTTTTATTCACTGAACAAGTATCATTTTGGCTGGGATGCTTGGACTAATGTAGTGTTACTTCCCATATCTTTTCTATTTAATCAGACTTGTCTAAAGATTTCCATCTGGTTATGTCCAAGGTAGACCAGCCAACCAGCTTCACATGAGAAAATCTATTTCCCCTATCTCTGCATTGTATCTACAAATATCTCATGGGGCATACTTCAGCCTGGCATTTGTAAAACCAACCTCCTCTCGAATCCCAAATAGGAATCTCTGTGATAAAAGCATACAGATCGGGGACTAAAAGGTGGTACAGTGGTTAAAGTATTGGACTTTCATGTGGCCCGTTGCAGTTCAAGTCCCAAATCTGGTGGCTTGCTTTCTCCCTTTCCCTCTCTCTCTGCCTTTCTCTGATTAACCTGCATGTCCCATAGCAAATTAAGTAATAATAATAATAAGAGGAAATAAAATTAAATAAATAATTCAAAAAAAAATAAAAGACCATTATTGGGGCCAGCAGGTGACATAGGAGTTAAGGCACTAGACTCCCATGTGGCCACCCATGGTTTGAGTCTTGGACCTGGTGGCTTGGAACTCACTCTGGGTATGTGTGCATCCTCAAGATCTCAAGAGAATGGAGGAGGAGGGATTGAGGTGTAGCCATTTCTCCTGGGGGGGGGGTGATTTATCAGTTTCTCTCTCTGTCTGTCTCTGGTGAGCCCATACGCCTCATGACAAAAATCTAAAAATAAAGAAAAAGAAAAACCCACTGGATTAATTATTCCACGGACAGATTAAATTTTGAAAGGCATGAGGCATAAATGTTTTTTAAATGTAGAGAACATTAGCCACCAAATTGTAAAACTGCATGGTAACATTCAAAAGATAAGGAGCTTTCTCAAAAACCACTGGGGGACAGATGGTGGTCCAGAAATGAAACGTAACCCTGTGTGAGGCAGACCCACAGCGGGAGGTTGTTGGTTCACATCTGAAGACCTCTCTGAGTACGCTGGACACCTGTTTGCTTGTGGTCTAGAAGGGGGGAGGCCGGAGAGTGGGCCACACACAATGTAAGGACCCCATTGTGCTGCTTTCTCTCTCTCTCTCTCTTGCTCATGGAAGGAATAAATAAATTTTAAAAAGAAAAACGTTGAGGCCAGCAGGTGGTGTTCAGGTGAAGGCTCTCTGAACTCCCACATACCCGACTGTGGTTCAAGTCCCAGACCAAACAGCTTGGAAATCACACCAGGCACGGGAGCATGCTCTATGGCTGCAGAGTTTGGGCTGGGAAGATTAGAATAAAACCCCATAAAACACAGAGCTTAGATTTATGGCACATGGCCATTTTCATATTACAAAGTTTGCATTCCGAGCCGCCGGCAAAAGCCATACCACGCATGCAATAAATCATGCTAGAATAACTGGATTCTGTAACGTTTGCTTTGGGCTGCATGGGACAGATACTATAACAGATTCAATGCTTTAATCAAACAGCATTTTCCTGTCTTCATCTACTCATAACGGAAAAGGTATAGACGGTCAAAAGCACCAGAAAGCTACCCTGTATTCAGAAATGTGTGGTTTTCTTCTTTCTCTTCCTGGAAGGCAGAAAACCGGCACTATCATTTAATGAAGGTTACTTTGGGCCAGCAGGTGGTATGGGTGTTAAGGTGATGGACTCCCGCATGGCTAACTACAGTTCGAGTCCTGGACCCAGCAGCTTGAAATTGACACCAGGCATGTGTACGTGCATACCCCAAGTCCTCAGAGAAGAATGGAGTTGAAGGGATTCTGACATGGCCACCCCCTGGGGGGTGATTTCTCACTTTCTATCTCTCTGTCTCTCCAGTGAGTGCATGCACCCTGTAGCAAAAATCTCTCTAAATAAATAAAGAAGGTTGTTTTGCATAAATTAAAAAAATGTTCTGGGAGCCAGCAGTTAGCGTAATGGCTATGTTGCTGGACTCCCATGTAGTCGACCACGGTTCGCGTCCTGGACCCAGTGGCTTAGAACTCACGCCGGGCGTGTGTGCATGCATGCCCA
>NW_006203491.1:363268-372693 GCF_000334495.1 Tupaia belangeri chinensis
GGAGAAGAAGGGATTGTGGCGTGGCCATCCCCCCTGGGGGGTGATTTCTCGCTTTCTGTCTCTCTGTCTCTCTCTGTCTGTCTGGCGAGCGCATGCACCCTATAGCAAAAACCTCTCAAAAAAAAAAAAAAAAAAGTTCTTACCATAATCAAGAAGCAAAAAAGTGGGACAATTCACACATTTGAAAGGTCTCTCTCCCTCTCTCTCTCTCTCTCTCTCTATTTTTTTATAAAGAATGCTTTTGGGGGCCAGCAAGTGGCATGATAGTTAAGGCCCTGAAGTCCCATATGACTGACTACAGTTCAACTCCCAGATCTGGTGGCTTGAAACTCACACCAGACACATGTGCGTGCATGCCCAAAATCCTGAGAGGAAAATGGAGAAGGGATTGCAGCATACCCATCCTTCCTGGGGAGTGATTTCTCACTTTCCTCTCACTGTCTGTTTCTCCTGCGAACTCACATGTTCTATGACAAAAACTTAAAAAAAAAAAAAGTAGTTGTATCCCAGAATCCTATAAAGCTGGCCTGATCGCAAATTGCAATGGTTAGAAATACATCTTCTGGTTACATTAGGTGCAAGAGATTTGGAAGAGCAGAGTACATGAAAGTTTACAGTGATTATCCTGAACAAATGAGTATCCTGCTATCAAACATCACCCTTCCCACCACTGTCAATGTGATGGGGAGGGGGATAATAGAAATCTTCATAATGTGGGCAGGCAGGTGGCATGGTGGACTCCCACATGGCCGACCATGGTTCGAGTCCCGGACCTGGCGGCTTTTTTTTTCCCTTTCCTCTCTCCCCACTCCCTGGTCAAATTAAAATAAATAAATAAATTAGAATAAATAAAGTTATATAAAATAATTCTTTTTAAAAATCTCCATAATGCATACCTACATACATATCCATAAAATTCCAGCTGAGTCCCAAAGCTCGACATGAGGCATAAATCCTTCAAACTTGCAGAAGATTACATTGGGGAAATTTAATTTAAAGAGATTTTTACTGTAGGGCACCCGCTCTCACCAGAGAAACAGAAAGTGAGAAATCACCCCCCAGGGGGGATGGCCATGATGCAATCTCTTCTCCTCCATTCTCCTCTTGAGATTTTGCCCCCCCCCCACACACACACAGACACACACACACACACACACACACACACATGCCCGGTGTGTTTCAAGCCTCTAGATCTGGAACTCACACTGTGGTCTCTCGTGTAAGAGTGTAGCAAAGGAACCATTACGCCATGTACTGGTCCCACATGGGTGAACATCTTTATGGTAGTGACATAGAAAATTATGTCTCCAGCCATCTGTTAGAATATTTTCTAGAAAGCAACGGATGTCCCATTTGAATGGAGAAAAAATATGCATTTCTTGTAAGATAGAGACACTGTAATTAGTTGAAAAAAAAAAAAATGTGAACTCTGGAATTAAGCCATCGAAGTTTTCCAGCTCTTTGTGGAGCATTGTAATGAAATTTTCACTTCGGAACGAAAAAAATAAGTAAGCGAGAGATTGAATTCACAACATGAGTGATGGCGAAATATGCTTTGTGATGAATGTTTTTAATGCACTCATTTGTATGCTTTTCTCGTCCACCTTCTGGTAACTGTTTACAAACCCATACCTGATTGAATTACATGTATTTGATTGATTTTTTTAAAAAAATATAGCAAGCAGTGAATCAGAACTGTAAAAATGTAGCCCATTGTGCTGAAATAAATCTGATTAAGGAAACACACATATTCTTTGTCTACAATCATTTTATTTTTCCTCTTCAATGGTTCTGTATAAATACCTCAGGTGAGAATCGATGTTAATCATTTTTTGGAGCATGGCCCATAAAAGAGTGAAAAGCAATTTTTAGATGTGATTATATATTAAGTGGGAACATTTGGACTTAGCCAAGTTCCAAAATTAAATAATTAGGGAGATTGCTACAAAGGGAAATAAAAACTCTTTAGAAAAAGACTGCCTCTGGGCTAGCTGTCATAAATGGGTCCATTTTGTAGACTTACATATTTATTGTAGCATTTATCCTAAAAGCACACGGAAGAAAGTATTCCTTTGGAAAAGAAAAAATAAAAATAAAAGTGTATTTTATGTTATTCTTACAAGAGAGCGTGCTTATATGCAGAAAGGATGCTGTACTATTCCATCCTGTCTCCTACCTGTGGGTGCGTTGGGTTTTTTTTGGAGAGGTTTTTGCCATAGGGCACGTGCACGCGCCAGATAGACAGAGAGAGAGAGAGACAGAAAACGAGAAATCACCCCCCAGGGGGGATGGCCACGCCACAATCCCTTCTCCTCCATCCTCCTCTCGGGATCTTGGGCACGCACGCACACGCGCCCGGCGTGAGTTTAAGCCACCGGGTCCGGGACGCGAACCGCAGTCGACTCCATGGGAGTTCAGTGACATAGCCATGACGCTAACTGCTGGTCCCCAGGTGCACTCTTCAAGTTGCTTTACTGAGCAGTGTGGTGTCAATCTCTCTTATCACACTGCTGATTCCATGTATTTTGTATGATCATGTAGATTCCCTTCTTACCTATGGGAAATGGTTCGTGTAAGCATACAGTTCCTTATTAAATAGTCAGTAGCGAATGACCTTTACCCTACTTTTCATGAAATTGTGGACGTATCTTTTTTTTTTTTAAGAGAGATTTTTGCTATAGGGCACATGTGCTCACTAGACAAAGAAAGACAGAGAGACAGAAAGGGAGAAATCACTCCCAGAGGGGATGGCCACCTGCAATCCCTTCTCTTTGATTGTCCTCCTGGGATTTGGGGCACACATGCACATGTGTCTAGTGTGAGTTTTAAGGTCCAGGATTTGAGCCACAGTCGACTACGTGGGAGTCCAGTGATGGAACCATTAGGTCATCTGCTGGTTCCAGTAAACTCTGTTTTTAGGAATTATTTATTGTATGTGTTACTATTTTTTCATTTGCTATAGGACAGGTGCGCTCACCGGAGAGAGAGAAAGTGACCACCAGATGGCACAATGCTTACATCGCTGGACTCCCATGTAGTTGACAGTGGTTCAAGTCCCAGACTGGGTAGCTTAAAAGTTACACCAGGTGTGCATGCCCAAAATCCCAAGAGGAGAGTGGAGGAGAGGAGACTTCAGTGTGGCCATTTCCCCTGGGCTTCCACATGGTCAACTGTGTTCAAGTCTCAAACCTGGCAGCCTGCTTTCTCTCTTTCTCTCTCTCTCTCTCTCTCTCTCTAGTGAATGTGCATGCTCTGTAGCAAATTAAATAATAATGGCAAATAAAATAAAATAAATAATTCTTTTTTAAAAAAGGTATTACAAGGAGCCAGCAGGCGGCAATGTGTTTAAGATGCTGGACTCCCATGTTAGCAGCCACAGTGTGAATCTGGGACCTGGCAACTGGCTTTGTCACTCTGTCTCTCTCTGTCTCTCTCTGATGAGCACGTGTGCCCTGTAGCAAATTAAAAAATAATAATTATGAGAAACAAAATTAAATAAATGGTTCTTTTTAAAAAGATATTACAGGGGCCAGCAGGTGGCATGGTGGTTAAGGGCACTGGAATCCCACATGGCCAGCCATGGTTCGAGTCCCAGACCAGGTGGCTTGCTTTCTCACTTTCTCTTTCTCTCTCTCTCTCTCTCTCTCTCTGTCTCTCTCTCTCTCCCCACCCTTCTGTCTCTCTGTCCCTCTCTGGTCAAGTTAAAATAAATAAATACACCAGGCGCGTGTGCGTGCGTGCCCAAGATCCCGAGAGGAGAATGGAGGAGAAGGGATTGCGGCGTGACCATCCCCCCTGGGGGGTGATTTCTCGCTTTCTGTCTCTATGTCTCTCTCTGTCTGTCTGGCAAGCGCACGCGCCCTACAGTGAAAATCTCTCAAAAAAAAAATAAATAAAATAAAATAAGCAAAATAAAATAAGTCTTTAAATAAAATATATTACAAGCATTTCTAGTTAAGTTGGTTGATATGTGGACATGGCTATCCACTCGATTTTGAGTTTTACTTAAAAGGCTTTTTTCACTCAAAGAGTAAAAGAGTGAAAGTGTTGGTTTCCTTCTCATAATCAGCGATTTTATTTTAACTACATTGACTGTAAACTAAATGTCAACATACGTTTGTATCTGCATGGGTTATTTCTGTGTATTCTCCTGGCTTTTCTGTCTCATTTATTAATGCCATTCTGTGCGTTTTGGAAAATAATGATTTATTGAATTTCTATAATTATTATGAATTTGCTGCTGATGATGACGTGGATAATAATGACTTTGTCTTGACTGATAGGCAAGGCATTCCCTCTGGAAAAACAAGTGTAATACCCTATAAAGATATATGTGGTTCAATGTAAGACAAACTAGATTATGATAATAAATAAGGAATAAAATTTTTTTTAAATTTTGCCATAGGGCACATGTGCTAGAGAGAGAGAGAGACAGAAAAAGCAAACCTCTAGGTTCAGGACTCGAACCATAGTTAGTCATGTGGGAGTCCAGCACCTTAACCACCATGCCACCTGTTGGCCCCATTCCATAGTTTTTAATTAGGGAGCATTTTCAAAAATATCTCATTAACATATATCTCATCTCTACTCATTTCTCTTCCCAGTCTTAAGATAATCATTTTTTTTTTGATAGAGAGGGGGTTTTTGCTATAGAGCACTTGTGCTCACCTGAGAGACAGAGAGAGACAGAGAGACAGAAAGTAAGAAATCACCCCACCCCCAGGGGCAACGGCCACACCACAATCCTTTCTCCACCATTCTCCTCTTGGGATTTTAGGCATGCACGCACACACGCCCGGTGTGAGTTTCAAGTCTCCGGGTCCAGGATAATCATTTTTGAACAGATTATGTGATGAGAAACTTTTTGTTCAGAGACAAGTGGTGGCCCAGCAGTAAAACAGGATGCTCTGTGAAGCTGATCCTTATGGCAGAGTTCTGTGTTCAAATCCCGATATATCCCTGAACACACCAGACAGATCTGTCCCGTGATTCTGGGCTGGCTGGAACTAAGCATGGATCATGGTGTCTACACCCTACTGGGGAAGCTGTCTCTCTGTCTGTCTCACTTGCTCACGGAAAAAATAAACAAATAAACTGAGAAATGAAAGAAACTATGGGGCCAGCAGAAGGCATGGTGGCTAAGCCAACTGGATCCCGCATGGCTGAGTACACAGTTTGCATCCCGGACCTGGAGATTTAGAAAGCATGCCAGGCCCATGCACAGGTGTGCCCAAAATCCTGAGAGGAGAAGGGATTGCGGTGTGACCATGCCCCTGGTATGCGATTTCTCACTTTCTCTCTTTCTCTGTTACTCTCTGGCAAGCACACATTCCCCATAGCAAAAGCAAAAACAAGACTAGCTTGTGATTCTGAAAGTTCACTACTCTATATTTTGCAAGATAATATATTTCCTGTGTTCAATGTGTTATTATATAGATTTAATACACGATTTCATTATTTTCTGCCTCCTCGGTGTCTTCCTCTACAGAAATGCTTTGCTGTAAGACCAGTCGTCACTAACAACAAAGAAAACCTCGGCCAAGCGCCCCATTTCCTTCCCAGGTAGTCGCATCTGTCTCTGTCATCGGGTTTCCTCTGTCCTTTGACTATGTGGGTTATTTCGTCTCCTCTTGTTTCTGCTTCTCCTTTAGTTTTTTTTTGGTTATATATTAATTTTCTCCATGAGAGAGAGTGAGAGACAGGGAGAGCCTTCATGCCCAGATCGTAGGCAGGTGTGCATGTGTGTGTGTATGTGTGCATGTATGTGTGCATGTGTCCGGCATGTTCAGAATGTCCAGTGTGTTCCCAGGCTGCAAACCCACAACCTTTTGAATTGCACTGGTTCCATCCTGCCCCACTGCATACTCTCCATCTCACCTGCTCCAAAGCAGCAGCAGCAGCTTCACTAGTGACCAGTACGTGTTTTTTTATGGTTCATCCATTTATTTCATGCATTTATGTATTTTTACAAGAGATTTCTGCTATGGGGCTACGCATACTCGCCAGAGACACAGAGACAGATTGACAGAGAGTGAGAAATCACCGCCCAAGGAGATGGCCAAGGTGCCATCCCATCTCCTCCATTCTCCTCTCAGGATTTTGGGCACATACGCACATGAACCCGCGTAAGTCTAAGCCACTGGGTCTGGGACTCGAACCACCACTGACCCTGTGGGTGTTCAGTGCCTGAACCATGACACCACCTGCTGACCCCAAGTTGTTTTCATTTATCTCTTCCATAGATGAGACAGAGGAAGAGACAGAGAGACAGCACTGCACCACAGCCTTGGCCAGCCCAAGGTCATGACCACACAGATGCCCAGGGATGTCTCTGGCTGGGACCCCAGAGCCACCCCATGTGGGGAGCCCTCACAGAGCATTGCATTGAATGGTGCACCACCAGCTGGTTCCTAATTTCTCTCTTACTTGAAAGGATACATTTAAGGCCTTACTCGGGTCCCAGCTCCCTCAGAATCACCACACACACACACACACACACACACACACATACACGGCTCTTCCCCTCGAGTCCTCCTGGGTGCCAGGACAAGCTTCCTCACCTCCCTTCCCGATCCTCCTCACTTCATACGGACGTACACTCTTGGGGCTGCCATGCTGCAGGATCCTCTCACGGGAGGGTCCCCAGTTAGCTAGGAAGCTTAGCTAGTTAGCTAGGTAGATAGGTAGTTAGCTACATAGCCAGTTGGGCAGCTGGATAGTTGGTTGGTCAGCTAGGCAGTTGACTCATTCGAACGCTGGTTAGCTATTTAGTTAACTCGGTAGTTACCAGCTTCGGTGGCTAGTTACCAATCTAGTTAACTAGTTAGCTGGGTAGTCAGGTGGTTAACGAGGTAGTAAACTGGTCAGCTCACTGGCTAGCTATATTGCTAACGAGGTACTTACTTGGTTATCTGGGTAGTTAGTTGCCTGGCTAGCCGGTTGTTGACCTAGTTAGTTGGCTACTTGGTTAGCTAGCAAGCTACTTAGCTAGTTAGCTAGCCAGTGATCATGCTAGCCAGTTAGCTTGTTAACTAGTTAGCTAGGCAGCTAGCTAAGTAGTCAGCTCCACAGATAAGTAACTAGCTCGCTGACCAAGTAGCTAGCTACGTAATTAGCCTAAGTAGGTAGCCAACTAACTAGCTGGCTAGACAGTGGATCTGAAGCGTGCAGAGAAAAGTACTGGGCAGAGAGGAGGCCTGCCAGTGGAGGCTTCTGTCTAAGTATTCTGCCCGACACCTCCATCACCAGATTGTCATCGGCTTACCCAACGCCGAGAAGAACGTCCCCAAACGTCCCCACACACGGCATCCCATGGACGGCACTCACTCCGCACCTGCAGACAGACAGTCACCACCCACCACCCGGACTCCTCAGTGTCCTCTGCCAGTGAGTCCAGCCCACCCTCACATTCTCGGTTCTCCTTCACTCCTCTGCCATGTCTCCTTCATGACAAGCCACAATGAAAAGCTGTCCTTCTGGGGGCCAGCAGGTAGCATGGTGGTTAAGGGGCTGGACTCTCACCTGGCTGAATATGGTTCAAGTGCCAGCAAACGTGGTGGTTTACTTTCTCATTCTTTCTCATTCTCTCTCTCTCCCTCTCTCTCTCTCTCTGTGTGTGTGTGCGCGTGTGTGTCTCTTTGTGGTGAGCACATGTACCCTGTAGCAAATTAAATGATAATAATCAATACCTTTGCAAATACAGTTGTCTTTTTTACTGTCTCTCCGACTGCTGTCCCATCAGTTTGAAAGAGCTCTGTGTCTTTGCTGCACTACTCATTAAACCGCCAGGCTGTGCTTCTCCAAGATGCTCGTCTGGATAGATGCATGAACATATCTTGGGGAGCTTGGTAGGAACAAATTTCTAGGCATCATTCCAGCTAGGCTGCATGAAAACTGTTCGTTACATCACCTTGGAATCGGCCGTATGAACAGCCTCCAGACCTGCCGGATGGAATGGAGGGTGTGAGAACGCAACGCTTCGTGTGTTTAGAAGTTGTGTCGGGAAGAGGATAAGCTGTGTGCTTACACCTCCACATCCACTTGGTCTGCTTCTTTCTGAATGGCGATAGATTTTCGATGGCTAACAAGCTCACTGTACCAACTACAGCAATTTGACTTGCTTTTTAAGAGAGGTTTTTGCTATAGGGCACCTGTGCTCATCGGAGAGACAGAGATGGAGAGACAGAAAGTGAGAAATCACCCTCCAGGGGGGATGGCCATGCCGCAATCCCTTCTCCTCCAGGCTCCTCTTGGAGTCTTGGGCACGCACGCACACGCACCCGGCGTGAGTTTAAGCCACCGGGTCCAGGATTTGAACCGTGCTTGAATATATGGGAGTTCAGCGACATAGCCATTACGCTAACTGCTGGTCCCTATTATTATTATTTTAAATTTGCTATAGGGTGGGTACACTCAGTAGAGAGGCACAGAGAAAGAGAGAGAAAGTGAACAAGCAAACCGCCATGTCCAGGACTCAAACCGTGCTTGGTCATGTGGAAAATCCAGCACCCGAATTGCCACCTGCTGGCCCCCACGGCTATTCTTTTTAATTTTTTTAAGACGTTTTTGTGTTAGGGCACGTGTGTTAGGCTCACTAAGGAGAGAGAAAGACGGACAGAGACACTGAGAGGGAAAGTGAGAATCACACCCCCGGGGTGGGGGGATGGCCATGTGGCAATCCCTTCTCCTCCATTCTCTTCCTGGGATTTGTAGGCACATGCACCTTGCGTGAGTTCTAAGCTTCTGGGCCCAGGACTTGAACTGTGGTCAGCCATGTGGGAGTCCAACAACATAATGGCTATGCCATCTACTGTCCCCCCTAGCCAATGGGTATTCTTCTTTTTTTTTTTTTTTTTTTTTTTGGAGAGGTTTTGCTATAGGGCACGTGTGCTTGCCAGACAGACAGAGAGAGACAGAGAGACAGAAAGCGAGAAATCACCCCCCAGGGGGGATGGCCACGCCGCAATCCCTTCTCCTCCATTCTCCTCTCGGGATCTTGGGCACGCACGCACACGCGCCCGGCGTGAGTTTTAAGCCACCGGGTCTGGGACGTGAACCGCGGTCGACTACGTGGGAGTCCAGTGACATAGCCATTACGCTAACTGCTGGTTCAACCAATGTGTATTCTTTTTAATGAGGAAAAGAAATAACTATAACCAGGGTAACCTTGAAATCCACCACCAGGTAGAAAATGATTGGGCCTGATTTTGGAACACGATGTTATCACCATGTAATTTAATCCTGAAATCTATGTGGCGGTGAGATATATTTGTGGTATTGTATGTGTGGTGTTTATATCATCACTGAGAAGATACATATATATACATATATATATATACACAGACATACATGTTTATACATACATACACACAAACACCTTCTCTACTCTTTTTATATATTTAATTTTATTTTATTTATTCATCCAT
>NW_006203491.1:372789-376899 GCF_000334495.1 Tupaia belangeri chinensis
CCACCTGCTGGTCCCTATATTTTTTTAATAATTATATTAATTAAAACCACAAAGTCTAGATATTTTGAAAACACAATTAAGTTATTCCATACAAGTCATATATACTATGAAATATTATATAATATGCATGGGATGATTACATTACAGTAATTATATTCTTTAATTTTTAATAATTATTTATTTAATTTTATTTATTCATTCATTTTTTATTATTATTATTATTATTTTGACCAGAGAGAGAGAGAAGGAAAGTGAGAAAGCAAGCCACCAGGTCCAGGACTCGAACCCTGGTTGGCCATGCGGGAGTGTCCAGCACCTGTAACCACCAAGCCACCTGCTGGTCCCTCATTCTAGTAATTATATAATGATCAATAGCTCTGGACACAGTTGGTCTGCCTGTGAGCAAATCCTGTGATTGAATTTGGAGTATACATACAGAGAAAGAGATACACATGCGAGGGTTTGAAGTTCATGTATTTTCTTTTTTTAAAGAATTGTTTATTTCCTTTTATTTATTATTATTATTTAAATTTTCTATAGGCTTATGTGTTCATGAGAGAGAGAGAGAAAGAGGAAGTGAGAAAGCAAGTCACCACGACTGGGATGCAAACTTCGGTCAGCCATGTGGGAGTCCGACAACTTAACCACCATGCCACCTGCTGACCCCTATGTCTTTACTTTTTATTACAGAGAGACAGAAAGAGAGAGGTACCCTCAACAATATTGCTGTCTGGCAACCCTCCTCCCAGTCTCCTGGCCAACTGAGACCACAGGCAAGTCTCAAGTATGAAGGTCAACCTGGGATTTGAACCCTGGCTCCCAGTGGACTCCACTACCATGCAACAGAACCCATTCTCCTGCACCACTGTGCTATGTATGTTTCCAGGTCAAAGATCTCTACATGCTAGTAGCTACCAACACTGGAAATAATAAACTCTATTTGCATCTTTTAAATGCAATGGTATTTGAATGTGTGCTAAGAACTTACCTTGTGCACCTGTAAAAAAACATTTCCCTATCTTGTTCCCATGCATTGTTTTCGTAGTCTCATTCCCATATGGGCATTGTGTGGTTTACTTTCTCAGAAAGCTCCCGGGCACGGGTTGCCTTCTTTATTCTTTAAAGAATTATTTTATTTATTTATTCATTCATTTTTAATTGGACCAGAGAGGGACAGAGCAAGAAAGAGAGAGGGAAAGTGAGAAAACAAGTCACCAGGTCCGGGACATGAACCATGGTCGGCCATGTGAGAATCCAGTACCCTTAACCACCATGTCACCTGCTGGCTCCACTGGTTTCATCTTCTTATAACAGGTCTTGGGAAGATGGTTCTTGACAGTGGCTGTCAAGAAATTGTGGGTGGGACCAGCAGTTGGCGTCATGGCTATGTTGCTGGACTCCCACGTAGTCGACCATGGTTTGAGTCCTGGACCCGGTGGCTTAAAACTCATGCTGGGTGCGTGTGCGTGCGTGCCCAAGATCCCAAGAGGAGAATGGAGGAGAAGGGATTGCGGCGTGGCCATCCCCCATGGGGGGGGGTGATTTCTCTCTTTCTTTCTTTCTATCTCTCTCTGTCTTTCTGGCGAGTGCACATGACCTATAGCAAAAATAAAAAAGCTCTCCAAAAAAATAAAAATAAAAATGTAAAATCATGTGGAGGGGCACCAATGACACTTGTGTGTTTCCATGTTTATTACCCTTATAAGTGTGTAGGTGTGAGTGTTTATTGACAGCTTCCTAGATACGTTTTGATGCCCCCATAAAACACTGGATAAACTGCAGAGGAACATCCATAAACACTGTTTTAAAACCGAGTGGTTGTGTATGGGTAATGCAACCATCCATTAAGGAACATCTGGACATGAGTAACATTCCCCACAAGATCAGCCTCCATTAATATCTAACGACTCATCCCGGCAGGACCTTATCAACCATCATCCTGAACACCCACTGCGCACATAAATGCTGACAAGGACTTGTCATGGATGGGTACTGTGTCTGTCTTCTGCCTGCATTTCATTGACAATCAGTTTAGCAACAAAAATAAGCCCCGTGGGACCAGCAGTTGGAGTAATGGCTATGTCGCTGGACTCCCACGTAGACCGCCACGGTTTGAGCCCCAGACCCCGTGGCTTAAACTCACGCCAGGCACGTGTGCATGTGTGCCCAAGATCCCAAGAGAAGAATGGAGGAGAGGGGATTGCAGCGTGGCCATCTGCCCTGGGGGTGATTTCTCACTTTCTGTCTCTCTGGTGAGCACACGTGCCCTATAGCAGAGATCTCTTTGTAAAAAAAAAAAAAGCAACAACAAAAAAAGTTAACAAAATATAAGTTGTCACTCCTACAATAGGTTTTGCAAAATAAGACCCTCACCCAATGCCAACCTTACACTCTGGAACTTCTCAGCTTCCAAAAACATCCATGTCTATTCTCTTAAATTAACCCAGACTGGGGTATTCTGTTATGAGCAAAGGAGTAGACTAGAATAGATGTCTTCAATAATTTCACCCACCCTAGCGGGGTGTTTTAGTAGGGTGTTTTCCTCCCTTGAGGTAGAATTGAGTTGCCTCTCCATGCATCTAGGTGAGCTTGTCCATGTAGAAGTGACAGCAGGTGACTTTGAAGCTGTTTTGAGGACAAGCTTCCATATGGTTCACATGGATTGTGCAGTTGGAACCCTGAGCCTACATGCGATAAAGATTACTACCCATACTGTAGAGAAAACAAGCCGTATGGAGAGTCCATGGACAGGCGCTCTGCTTAGCAGTTCTCATTTATAAGTCATCTCAGCCTCAGAAATAGACTTGGGCAAAAACACATTTTTTGATGACATCAGGCCCAACTATTCAGCCAACTCCCCAGCAGGCTCCCCAGACAAAGCTGTTATAATATGGCATACCATGCCAACTTGGAACTCCTCAGCGCAGAGCCCATGAGCACCTGGGGTCATTTGTTACACGGCCATATTCACTCTCACTGACAAGGGATGAGCAGCAACAAGAACTCTAATGATGATGCTTACCAGAGAAACGTCTGAAATGCAAACTCATTCAAAGTAAAAGAATGAGGGACCAGCAGTTGGCGTCATGGCTATGTCACTGGACTTCCATGAAGTCGACCGTGGTTTGAGTCCCAGACCCAGTGACTTAAACTCATACCGGGCGCGTGTGCGTGCGTGCCCAAGATCCCAAGAGGAGAAAGGAGGAGAAGGGATTGTGGTGTGACCATGCTCCCTGGGGGGTGATTTCTCACTTTCTGTCTCTCTGTCTTTCTGGCGAGCACACACGCCCTATAGCAAAAACTTCTTAAAAACAAAAACAAACCAAAAAAAAATGATTTTAACTATGACAATCCATACATTCTTCCAAAATTAGCTTGATCATCCTTGTTTGTTTGGATTTACATTTTTCAACATTGACATTTATTTTGACTTTTTTGGAACAACACCCATAATGCTTCCACAGGGGCAAGAGTGATTTCATTCCCACCAGCAACACACAAGAATTTCAAATTCTCCACATCTTTGCCCAAACTTGTTGCTTTCTAGGCTGAACTGCTTTTTGGCTTAAGTAGAAGACCCCTTAGTGGGTACGAAGGAATCCCTCATTGCGGTTTTCATTTTCCTTTCCCAGTGATCAGAGACGTGCCCCTTTTCTGGTGTTCGCTGGCCGCCTGTGTGTGTCCTTGGGAGAAATGCCTTTGGAAACCAAGCTGAGCACTTGCAGATGGATCAGCAGATAACCAAAATAAGGTCCAGCCCTAGGGTGGAAATACCCATAGAAGGGATTTCTGAATGCAGGCTGGAGTGTGCATGAAAATGTGTATTATGAAAAAACTGTGCATGAATTTCAAAACCTGTTTACACCACCTTAAAAAAGGAAGGACGTGGGTGGGACCAGCAGTTAGCATAATGGCTTTGTTGCTGGACTCCCATGTAGTTGACTGCAGTTTGAGCCCCGGACCCGGTGGCTTAAACTCATGCCGGGTGCGTGTGCATGCATGCTCAAGATCCCGAGAGGAGAATGGAGGAGAAGGGATTGTGGTGTGCCCATCATCCCTGGGGGTGATTTCTTGCTTTCTATCTGTCTCTGTCTTTCTGGTGAGTGCATG
>NW_006203491.1:376930-390880 GCF_000334495.1 Tupaia belangeri chinensis
CCCAAAAAAAAAATCCTTTAAAAAAAAAAAAAAAAAAAAAAAAGAATGTGTCTCAAACTCTGAGATGTCTTCAAAAAAACTCACAAATGTGTGTATTTAGAAAAATCCACACCTGGGCCAGAAGGGAGCGAGGTGATTATAAGGCTGGGTCCCACCTGGCCAACTGTGTGGTCTGTGTCCTAATCTCAGTGGCATGAAAAACACACCAAGCATGTGTGGGTGCATGCCCACAATCACAAAAGGAGGGGGAAGTTGTGGAAAAGAGATAACAGTACGACCATCCCACACTGGAGGGAGGTGGGTATCCTTGGTCCTCTCTTTTCTTTCTCTGTGTCTCTCTGTCTCTGGTGAGCACATGTGCCCTCTGGAAAAAAGAAAAATAGATGGATAGATGATAGATAGATAGATAGAGATAGATAGAGTTATAGATCAATAGATAGATAGATGATATAGCTAGATATAGATCAATAGATAGATGATAGATAGATATAGATAGTTATAGATCAATAGATGGATAGATGATATAGATAGGTATAGATCAATAGATAGATAGATGATAGATAGATATAGATCAATAGATAGATAGATGATAGATAGATAGAGATCAATAGATAGATAGATGATAGATAGATATAGATCAATAGATAGATAGATGATAGATAGATAGATATAGATAGATATAGATCAATAGATAGATGATAGATATAGATAGATATAGATCAATAGATAGATGATAGATATAGATAGATATAGATCAATAGATGGATAGATAGATATAGATCAATAGATAGAAAGATGATAGATATAGATCAATAGATAGATAGATGATAGATATAGATAGTTATAGATCAATAGATAGATGATAGAGAGATATAGATAGATCAATAGATAGATGATAGATAGGTAGATATAGATCAATAGATAGATAGATGATAGATAGATGATATAGATAGTTATAGATCAATACATAGATAGATGATAGATATAGATAGATATAGATCAATAGATAGATGATAGATATAGATAGATATAGATCAATAGATAGATAGATAGATGATAGATAGATAGATAGATAGATATAGAGATCAATAGATAGATGATAGATAGAGATAGTTATAGATCAATAGATAGATAGATATAGATCAATAGATGATATAGATAGATATTGATCAATAGATAGATGATAGATATAGATAGATATAGATCAATAGATAGATGATAGATAGGTGATAGATATAGATCAATAGATAGGTGATAGATATAGATCAATAGATAGATGATAGATGATAGACAGATATAGATCAATAGATAGATGATAGATATAGATCAATAGATAGATAGATGGTAGATAGATGATAGATAGATATAGATAGATGATAGATAGATAGATAGGCAGATAGATAGATAGATAGATAAAAATTTTGTAAAAATAGAAAAGCTACACATGGATTTTTAAAAAATACTTTGCACCAAGGGGTCAACAGGTGGCACGGTCGATGGAGTGCTGGACTCTCACATGGCCAACCGTGGTTCAAGTTCTAGACCTGTGGCTTTCTCTCTCTCTCTCATCAAATGAAAAATGATAATAATGATAAACAAAATGAAATATTTTTTTTAAATGTCTGCATCAAAATAAATTCATACTTTAATTCCATTTTCACCAACTTGTAACCACCTTGATGTGCAACCTTTCCATTTTTGGAAATCAGAAGGAGTTTCTAAGACCATGTCATTTCAGTGTACCCTGAAAATGACTCACATTAAAGATAGGAATCTTTTCCCATTTTTTGTGTCTCTTTTCCCATCTTCCCTCTCTGCACTATTTACATTTTCCAGGTCATTACAAAATAAGCAGATGAACACATGACTCGCTTCTGTTTTTCATTAGTAAATCAAGAAAGGTTTGGGGAAAGAAAAAGGGAAGAGCACAGATGGTTTCTAATTGGGAGTTGGTTTGAGGTCTTCGTCGACATGCATGTAATTTGGACTAATCTTATAGGACTTAATCACTTTTCTGATGGTCCATGTCTCTGCCATGTCTTCTTACACTAGAGTCCACCTGGTAGATGCAGAACCCATATGCCACGTATTAAAAACATAAATATCTCTTTTAATGAATACGTCGGGTAAGCGCTACATAAAAGGCTCAGTAGAACATTGAAGAGTGTGGAAGAATAAAACATAATATCCTTTCATAACCATGACTTTTAACCATGAGATACTGTCCGGTGAGTTTTTATTTTCTTATTTTTTTTAATCCCCTGTGGCCATGATTAAAGATAGGATACAATCTCCAACCATGAGAAGAGTGAAAAAGAAAGAAGTCTATTTTCCCCAGCCATCCTGAGGTGTCTCCTGAAATGTAGGATCTCTCTAGAAGCATTCAGGCATGACTACCAGGAGAAGCAGGATTTATTTTATCTCATGCAAGGGTCCTGAAGCGTGGATGTCAGGAAGCCAGAGACACCGCTGAAGGTGAAGACGTCCAGGCGGCACGTGGACACCCCTGTCTGACACACACACAGCGGCGAGGAGGCTGTGCGTAGGGCTGGCCTTTGTTTTTCCTATACCACAGACTTTTTTTTTTTTTTTTTTTTTTGGAGAGGTTTTTGCTATAGGGCGCGTGCGCTCGCCAGACAGACAGAGAGAGATATAGAGACAGAAAGCGAGAAATCATCCCCCAGAGGGGATGGCCAAGCCGCAATCCCTTCTCCTCCATTCTCCTCTCTGGATCTTGGGCACGCACATACACACGCCCGGCATGAGTTTAAGCCACCAGATCCGGGACTCAAACCGCGATCGACTACGTGGGAGTCCAGCAACATAGCCATTACTCTAACTGCTGGTCACACCACAGACATCTGAATGCAAATATAGACCATATCATTCAGTACTTGTAACTTAAAGCATTAGGAAGACAAACCATCTTGGAGATTATATGACCAGTTAGCACACAATGGTGCATACCCACTCCTTCCTTAGCTTCGTGTATTGAGCAATATACACTTTGCTTTATTCATTTTTTAAAAAAGATTTTTGCTATAGGGTTCTTGGACTCACCAGAGAGACAGAAAGCAAGAAATCACCGCCCAGGGGACATGGCCACACCGTGATCCCTTCTCCTCCATCCTCCTCTCGGGATTTTGAGCACACAGGCACATACGCCTGGCGTGCGTTTTAAGCCACCGGGTCCGGGACTCAAACCATTGTCGGTTATGTTGGAGGTGCGAGGTAACCATTATGCCATCTGCTGGCCCCCTGCTCTATCTTTTTCCCAATCTTTTTTCAAGTTTATTTATTTACTTCTCCTGAGAGAGAGAGAGAGAGACAGAGAGAGAGAGAGCCAGCTCCATGGCACAGCGGTCACATGCAGCGCTCGAGAATCTGGATTCCACATGGCGACCATGGTTTGAGTCCCCAGTCAGCCTGCCTGAAATACACTGGGCATGTGCATGAATTTTCAGGTCTACCCAGGGTTGGAAGACTGGAGACAGGGCGTGATGCCAAGATCAGCTTCCATGCAATATACCCCTCCGTCTTTTTCTTTCCTGCACACACACGCGCGCTTTAGTGTCCATACAGGGAAGAAGAGAGAGAGCGTGAGACAGAGGGCCAGGCATCCCCATCAGCGTCTTCACACCACAACCTGCTCCCAGTCTGAGCCAGCCAGAATCACGGGCATTTCTGCACACCTGGTGTCTAAAAGGACTCCAGGATGCCAAGCAGGGACCTTCCCGTGTGGACATGGCTATGTGACTACACATTACCATGTGGTCCCTGGCCCGCCTCTGCTTAAGAACTTTTTGTGTTTATTTATTTTATTTTATTTATGTTTAATCACTATACATCTATTTTTTTTTAAAAAAAAAGAATGATTTCATTCAACTTTATTTATTTATTAATTTGACCAGAGAGGGACAGAGTGAGAGAGAGAGAGAGAGGGAAAGTGAGAAAGCAAGCCACCAGGTCTGGGACTCGAACCGTGGTTGGCCATGTGGGAGTCCAGTTCCCTTCACCACCATGCCACCTGCTGGCCCCTAATCACTATACATCTTGACAGCATACAAAATGGATTTTCTGGAGCCAGCAAGAGATGTGGTGGTGAAGGCAGCAAACTGTCACGGTTATGTTCCTATACACCACCATCTGGTCCTAGATCCTTCTCTTAAGGATTTTCTAATTTTTAGTTAATTAATTAACTAATTTTTAAAAAATTTTTACATTTAATTACTGCATTTTTTTTTTTTTGACAAATGTATGCTATAGGGCATGTGTGCTCGCCAGGAAGGCAGAGAGAGACAGAGAGACAGAAAGTGAAAAATCACTTCCCGGAGGGGATGGGCACGCCGCCAACGCCATCCCTTCTCCTCCATTCTCCTCTCAGGAGCTTGGGCACACACGCACATGCACCTGGTGTGAGTTTAAGCCACCAGGTCCAGGACTTGAATCATGGTTGACTACATGGGAGTCCAGTGACATAACCATAACACCAACTACTGGTCCCACACTGTACATCTTCACAGCATACAAAATGACTTTTCCCGAGGTCAGCAGGTAGCTGAGGCTCTGGACTCCCACATGGGTGACCGCAGTTCGAGGCTCTGACCTGGTGAGTTGAAAATCGAGGCAGGCATGTGTGCGTGCATGCCCCAAAGCCCAGGAGAATGGAGGAGAAGGGATTGTGGTGTGGTCATCCCCCCCGGAAGATGATTTCTCACTTTTTCTCTCACTGTCTCACTCTTCCTCACTCTCTGGTGAGCACATGAGCCCTATGGTGGAAACGAAAGCAAAAAGAAAGATGAGTGTAATATGAAAAATTGATTTTGCTTTGCTTACTTGATTTCAGATTATCATGTGCATAGTGTCCTTGAAGAATTAATTTTATCTTAGTTTAGTAGTGAAGTACTTAGGTGGGCATGGCTTGGAACTCCTGTTCTGAGGATGAGCCTGTAAAAGGGAAAATGACAGACCAGCTAGTGGCATGGTGGTTAAGTCGCTGGATTCCCATGTGGTCAACTAGGGTTCAAGTCCCGAACCCGATGGCTTGAAACTGACCCCAGGCACGTGTGCGTGTGCACCTGAAATCCCGAGAGGAGACTGGAGGAGAAAGGATTGTGGTGTGGCCATTCCCTCTGGGGGATGACTTCTCATTTTCTGTGTCTCTGTCTCACCAGTGAGTGCAACATCTATAGCAAAAATATCTCTAAAAAAAAACCCATGAAATAAAATATATAAAATAAAAGAGAAAATGAGAGAAATGCCCTCCATGCAAAATATAAAAACACGACTCTCCATGACATAATATGCATTTGTTGGATGATTACAGTCCCCCCAACCACTGTCTCTGGCTTTGTAATAAAACTTCAAGTGCAAATGTTGGATTAAGTCTGATGGAGACAAGACAACTGCTTAGTGCTTGAATTTTAAATGCAACCTAGATTCTTGGCACTTCTGTACAATTAGGCTAATGAAAAAAGGGCAAGAAAGAGACAATTGCAGAGACTGAGCCAGGGACCAAAGATTGGGTTAGTTCGAAAACACATTTGTAGAGTCTTACAAAAAACTGGTAAACCTTAATTACACATTAGTTTAATCAGAACACTGCATCCTGTCTCTCATTTGATACTATCTAGCTTAAGCTCAAATTCTTTTTAAAAATATGCCTTTCAAGTCTCACTATCACAGTGGGGCATATCTAGGTACACTTCACAATTGCACAAAAATATTCCAACTGTCTGCAGTCTATTTGACGTTTGCAAGAAGAAAGCATGTCTGAGATCCCATTTCATTTGATTGGATTTCTCTCATTAAATGGAGCAAGCAAAACTTGTCACTCCATCACATTGGGTTGGAAATGAATTCCAATAACATTGGATTGTTTTTCCTTGTCAGGACATTTTAATTGAACTCCAAATGGCAAGCACATTAATGTGAAAATTAGACTCGCTCCGACTGCAAGATGTATGGAATGAAGAAAGAGGACTAAGGTGAACTCAGTGGTATCAATTCCTACGTGAAATAAAAACGATTAAGCTTGGGACCAGCAGTTAGTGTAATGGCTATGTCGCTGGACTCCCATGTAGTCGATCGCAGTTTGAGTACCCGACCTGGTGGTTTAAACTCACGCCAGGTGCGTGTGCGTGCGTGCCCAAGATCCTGAGAGGAGAATGGAGGAGAAGGGATTGTGGTGTGGCCATCCTCCTTGGAGGGTGATTTCTCACTTTCTGTCTCTCTGTCTCTCTCTGTCTCTGGTGAGTACACACGCTCTATAGCAAAAATCTCTCTTAAAAAGAAAGAAAGAAAGAAAGAAGAAAGAAAGAAAGAAAGAAAGAAAGAAAGAAAGAAAGAAAGAAAGAAAGAAAGAAAGAAAGAAAGAAAGAAAGAAAGAAAGAAAGAAAAAGACAAGCACTCACTCCAAGTGTGAGTTGTGTACATGCAAGACCCTGAGAGGGGAATAGAGGAGAAGGGATTGCAATGTACCCCATCCTCCCTGCGAAAGGGGGTACATTTCTCACTTTCCTTCTGTCTCTCTCTCTCTCTCTGTCTCTCTCTGTCTCTCTGGCAAGTACATACGTCCTAAGCAAAACTTAAAAACAAGAAAAAAGAAGAAAATGAAAAGTTAGTCCTGCCTGAAACTCAAGGGACATAAGCAATATTCATTCTAAGTGAATGTTCACCAAATGCTATCATCTTTTTTCTTATTTTGCTATAAAATATGTTTAGTTTTCCTTTTTTTTTTTTTTTTTTGAGTGAAGGGACTCAATTAATTATATTATGCCGTTCATTTTGGTGAAGCATTCGCTATTATAAATGTTCACAGGAACAGCAATAGTGCACAATGACTGTGGTTATGTAAAGGCAGTATTAAGGAGCCATGGAGGGACCAGCAGGTGGTGTGGTGGTTAAGGCGCTGGACTCCCACATGACTGACCATGGTTCAAGTCCCGGACTTGGTGGCTTGCTTTCTCAATTTCTCTCTCTCTTTCTCTGTCTGTCACCCTTTGATGAGCATTCACTCCCTGGGGCAAAGCAAAAGATGGGCTGATTGGAGAGATAGACAGAGAGACACAGACAGTGAGAAATCACCCCCCACGGGGGATGGCCACACCACAATCCCTTTTCCTCCATTCTCCTCCTGGGATTTTGGGCATGTGCACACACATGCCCAGTGTGTTTCAGGCTGCCACCATCTGCTGGTTCCTTAAAACAATATATAAAAAACTATTATGTGTGGGGCCAACAGGCAAGGTGGTGAAGGTGCTGGATCCCCTGTGGTCAACAGTTCAAGTCCCAGACATGGCAGTTTGAAAATCATGCTCAGGCCAAGTTCTTTTTTTAATTTTTTTAAACAATTATTTATTTCATTTCATTTCTTTCTTTTCATTACTATTGAATTTGCTGTAGGGCATATGTACTCATCAGAAACACATAAACACAAAGGAAAATGAGAATGCAAACTATCGCTTCTGGGTCTCCAACCGTGAGCAGCCATGTGAGAGTCCAGCACCTTAACCACCACGCCACCTGCTGACCCCAAATAGCTGTGTTTTGTTTGTTTTTCTCATTCGTTTCTCCTTAGTTCTGTTGGCTAAATTCAACAAGATAGAGAAGACCGGTTGTAACTTTGCTGTGGGGAGAAAAGAAACTCTCATATAATAAAGATATAATATATACGAGTAAAATAAACACACGCAAATTTTAACACTGTGGTTATGAGCAGGAATTGTAGACCCTTCCATGCTTTCCTTTGCATTGTAGATCAAAATAGGATGTGCTAGGGGCCAGCAGGTTGTGTGGTAGTTAAGGCTCTAGACTCCCACTTGGGCGACCATGGTTCAAGTCCTGGACCTGGTGGCTTGCTCTCTCACTTTCCCTGTGTCACTCTAGTGAGTGCATGAGCCCTATAGCAAATTTTTTTGTTAAAAAGTACTAACAATAAAATTAAATAAATCATTCTTAAAAAAGAAAAGGGACCATCAGATGGCATAATGGTTATATCATTGGACTCCTACATTGTTGACCGAGATTCAAGTTCTGGACCTGGTGGCTTAAAATTCATACTGGGAAAAAATAAAATAAAAATAAAACAAACAAACAAAAACTCACACTGGGCATGTGTACGTGCGTGCCCATGATCCCGAGAGAACGGAGGAGAAGGGATTGCGGTATGGCCATGTCCCCTGGGAAGTGATTTCTTGCTTTCTGTCTCTCTGTCTTTCTCTGTCTTTCCAGCAAGCACACACACCCTGTAGCAAAAATCTCTCTCGAAATAAAATAAAATAAAAGTAAAAATAAGATATATTATCGTAAAGAATTAGTTTACTTTGGATTATATTATTACTGAGCTGCCATCAGCCCCACCCCACCCCTGTTCTTTCAGCAGGGTTTACGTTTTGTTTGTTTGTTTGTTTTTTAAGCTGAGGCCAGCAGGCTAAAACCCTGTGCGTGCATGCCCAAGATCCCGAGAGGAGAATGGAGGAGAAGGGACTGTAGTGTGGCCATCCCCCCAGGTGGGTGATTTCTCACTTTCCCTCTCTCTCTCTTTCCGACAAACTCATGCACTGTATGGCAAAGACCTTAAAAAAACAACGACAAAAGTAAAAGTCATACATGTGAAACAAACTACCTTTGAAATGGTGCTGAATTTCAACGGTCATCCATTGAAGTATTTGAAACTCTCAAAAAGTACCTTCAGCTCACCTACGCGTGACAGACGTGTCAGGTTGTCAGAAAAGTCCTGGCCCATTTTCGCATAGAAAGACATCGAAAAATGTGTCAGGAGTTTTCCGACAGCCTGGTGGAAATTCACAGTCCTCTCTGAGGAGCTTGCTAACAGTGGAATCCAGACAGATAGCTTCTTCACCAACAGCAATCCCTCGTAGGCAGCCACCGAGCCTGGAAACCATTAGAATAATGTGATCCGTGGGGGTTAGCCGGCGTGCCGAACACGCTCAGAGGCATGGATGAGGCGTCATCTCTTCATATCCATTTTGCACTTGGACATAATTCACTCCAGCCTTCGTTTAGTTTGTTGATTGATTGATTGATTGATTGATTTTTTGGCTTGCTGGTGTTTTTCCTTTTTCTTCCATCCAGCGTTGGAATGATGGTCTAGATTAGACAGAGGTACTTACACATTGTTTTCATGAAATCCAAGTGAAGCATTTATTTTTTTTTTCCCTATTTCTTTGAGCTTGTCATAGTACCAAAATATAATGGACAGCATTTTTGTCCCACTGCTATTTCTCAGCAAGGTATGAATTATTTTTTGAGTGCAATAACATGTTCAAGCAAATCTGGTAAGAGGGACCTTTTTCTTACTGTTTCTTAAGCTTGGTTTTATATATAAAAAAAAAAAGTGAATTGGTTTGATTGAAAGGGATGATGATTTATACTTCAAAAAGGTACCAAGCCGAAAACGACTGACTATTGTCTAGAACACATAAAAAAAGCCTGCACAATATATATTTTAATGCTGTGGAGTTTCTTTACCTGCAAGAATTCTGTAGAATGTCATTATGTTTTTTCAAAGAAGTGGAAGAATAAAATAAATGTCATTTATTAATGATTAATGTCCGCATTTCACCCATAATCATCAATTACCAGCTGGACAATCTGCTCAGTAATTCTTTTCTCCTTTCCTTGAATGAAATGTTGGCATAAATGAGTTATTTAGGATTTAGCTACTGAAAAGAGTTGAATGATTTGGAAAAATAAGAACACTGTTTCTTTTTTAAAAAAATTAATTTACTTAATTTTATGTATCATTACTATTATTTTTAATTTGCTGTAGGGAACATGTGCTCACCAGAGAGAGACAGAGAGAGGGAAAATAAGAAAGCTAGCCACCAGGTCCAGGATTTCGTGTGGTTAGCCCTGTGGGAGTCCAGCACCCTTAACCACCACACCATCTGCTGCCCTGGAATTATTTCTTAACGATAATTTTTTTTGGGGGGGTGGGGGAGTTTCTTTTTTTCTTTTCTTTTCTTTCTTTTTTCTTTTTTTTTTTTTTGGAGAGGTGTTTGCTATAGGGCACGTGCGCTCGCCAGACAGACAGAGAGAGACAGAGAGATAGAAAGTGAGAAATCACCCCCCAGGGGGGATGGTCACGCCACAATCCCTTCTCCTCCATTCTCCTCTCGGGATCTTGGGCATGCACACACACGCACCCAGCGTGAGTTTAAGCCACCAGGTTCAGGATGCAAACCGCGGTCAACTACATGGGAGTCCAGCGACATAGCCATTACGCTAACTGCTGGTCCCGGAGAGTTTCTTTTTTTTACTATAGGGCACATGCACTCACCAGAAAGACAGAGAGACAGAAAGACAAGAAGCAAGAAATCACCACCCCCCCCAGGGGGAATGGCCATGCCACAATCCCTTCTCCTCTATTCTCTTCTGCGGGATCTTAGGTACATGCACACCTGCCTGGCGTGAGTTTAAGCCACCAGATCTGGGATCCAAACCACGGTCGACTACATGGGAGTCCGGTAACATAGCCATTATGCCAACTGCTGGTCCCAACAATTATTCTTTTAAACTAAGTAGAGGGTCTGTAAACGTGGGTTGGACAGTGGTGCAGTAGTAACACATATTGGACCCACATGGGAAATGTCCTGGGTTCAAGCCCTGGGACCTCCCTAATGTCTGAAACACACATGCGTGCTTATAAACTGGGCACACTGAGGCTGGGGGCTGGACGGCCCAAAGACCCCAGACCGGGGCTGTCTGTCTATCTGTCTCTCTCTTTCTCTTTCTTTCATGGAGAAAATGAATACACTTTTAAAACTTATATAAACAGAAGAACTATAGTCAATATTTCCATTGCTTTAATGAAAGATTTCATTTGAAAAGATACATCCATCATGCTGATTGTGTGCAAGTCAATAAATAGAGATAGATTTGAAAACAAAAATAAGTGTATACAACCCAAAATGAGAATTCCCTGACCCATCTCCCGCTTCTGGTCATGGGAAACAAAAAGTCCATTGAACACTGATTTTCATTTTCTCGAAGTAGTGGGTGAACAGAATAAAAGGGAAGGTTACTGTGTCGGTGGTGTGATGGCCACCCTTATGTGCCCACTCGGTTGGGCTTTTGTTTCCAGCTATCTTGTCCAACAGAGATCCAGGAGTGATTGTGAAATCATTTTGTGTACGTGGTTAACAACTCAATCCACTTAAAGTCTAGGCAGTGCATGTGCCCTCTGGCAACTCAAACGAAACAAAATTTAACACATTATGAAGTGGTCCTGCGGTATTTGCAGAAACTAAGAAAAACGATTTCATAGAAATCAAATAGGCACTATAGTCCGGGAAGAAGAAAGAAGGAGACAAGGATGTTGATGAATGGGAACAAAATTTCAGGCAGACAGGGACCAGCAGATGGCATGGTGGCTAAGGTGCTGGACTCTCACATGAGTGACTACAGTTTGAGTCCTGGACCCGGTGATCTGAAACATGCCAGGTGTGTGTGCATGTGTGCCTAAAATTCTAAGAGGAGAATGGAGGAGGAGGGATTGCGGCATGGCCATCCCCCCTGGGAGATGATTTCTTACTTCCTGTCTCTCTTTCTCTTTCTCACTGGCCAGTGCAATATATTTTTGCCCTACAGCAAAACCTCTCAAAAAAAAAAAACATTACAGACAGATGAAAGGAATACTTTCTGATGTCATTGGACAGAGTTGAGTGAATGCATTAACAATAATTTACCAGAGAGAGACAGAGAAAGTGAGAAATCAACCCCCAGGGGGGGAATGGCCACACTGCAATCCCTTCTCCATTCTCCTCTCAGGATTTTGGGCACAGACGCACATGTGCCAGGTATGATTTTCAAGCGTCTGGGTCCAGGACTTGAACCGTATTTTCGGCTATGTGGGATCCAGCACCTTAACCTCCATGCCACCTTCTGACCCTCCCTCTTTTTTTTTTTTTTACAACTTTTTGGGTTTTTTTTTTTTCCTTAGGTTTTATTTGATAACTTCTGATTGATTTCCTTGTCTCTCTGGTCCCCCTCAAATTATCTGACATCCTGCACCAGATCAACTTCCCAAGGCCAGAACGTCCTTACAATCATTCTCTGGTTGAAATGTTTCCACCTTATCCCCAAACGTTTGGGTCAAGTCCGAACACCTTAGCACAGTTTCCATGAGACAGAGAGGTTTGTCCAGCAGCCTTGGTAACAGATGAAGACTGGGTGAAAATGGCAACCATGAGGGCCAGCGGATAGCCAAGCAGTTACATCACTGAACTCCCACACGGCAAATGGGGGTTCAAGTCCCAGACCTGGTGGCTTAAACTCATGCTAGGCACATGCGGTTGTGTGCCCAAGATCCCGGGAGGAGAATGGGGGAGAAGGGATTGCAGCGTGGCCATTCCTCCTGGGGGGTGATTTCTCACTTTCCCTCTGCAAGTGTACATACCCCGAGGTACAAACCTCTAAAAAACAATAAAATTGACACCATGCCTAGCATAGAAGGGGGTTTCTGGTGAAGAAATCTTGTGTTTACAACAGGTAATGAAAACCTAAAAAGCAGGTGAAAACAGCGGGTGAGACTTTTCTCCGAGGGTACTGGAGAGACAATGTGATTTGGGGTGGGGACATGAATGTGAGGATGGGTTGGGGCAAATCACTTTTTTTTTTTAAATGTTAAATCAATCTTTTTGCATTCATTTAGTGTTCATCATTGCAGCATATGGCATGAGTTTTCCCCTCCAGAATACATTCAATTTCCTCTCTTGTTTTTTCCTTGTTTGTTTTCTCTTGATTCCCAGCCTCTCACCCTCTGCCATTTCCCACCCTCCTCCCACACAGTCTCTGGTATCTACAATTGCTTTCATGCCTTCTTCTTCTTCTTTTTTTTTCTTCCCTAAGCACTATGAAAATATTGAAAAGCAGACAACTTCTGGAGACACTTTGCCGTAGTAAGTGGCACAGTGAGACCACCAGGGGCCGGATCATCTCCCTGGCCACCTACACCAACTCTGGGACACCAGACGTAGACACAAGACGTGAACCTGGGAGGTGGCGGGGAGAGCCGGGCTGTTTTGCTCACCGCAGCCCGAGGCAGCACTGCGATACGTCATTTTTCAGTTAATTACACACGGCTGTCAAGGGAGTCTGGGAGGCTTCTAGAAAGCACCCTGTCTGGTTGAGAGTAATAGATATGCCCAGATACGAAGCCGACGAAGGAAGGTGAGCTTCAGGTACTTACGAGGTAAGCAGCGTGTAGCTCTCAGCACCCGATGCTGTCTGTAACTGTCAATGCTGCCGTTTCATCCACCGTGCAGCTAAAACGCGGGTCTGAAACCTGCTAAATCCTGTGTGACCATCCACTGTTGTCCCTGACGTTCTTGCTTTCTTCATGGTTTTTGCGCTCACTGCAGAGACAGCGACAGAGAGATAGAAAGTGGGAAATCACTCCCCAACCCAGGGGGGAATGGCCATGCCATAATCCTTTCTCCTCCAATATCCTCACAGGATCTTGGGCACGCTCTCAGGATCTTGGGCACGCACATATGTGCACCCAGCGTGCGTTTAAGCTACTGGATCTGGGACTTGACCCAAGGGCGGGGCCATCCTCATTTATAGGATAATGTCAGAAATTACACATAGACTAGAGGGTTGTGCTGCTGAGTACTGCGAATATTTTATGTGTGCTAAAATAATTGTGGATACATATACATACATCTATATATATATATATATAGATATAGATATACACATTAATGTTGTAAATATATATATCCACATGCAATATGATTATATAGGAGAGATGTATCTACCATGTAGTAGAGATAGATTATATATTATATAGATAAATACATAATCATATATTCTAATTTTATATGTAGTCATATGTTCTGTATTACATATCAGTTATTAACATTATATTAATAGTATTATTATTATATATGATGATAATATGTAATCATATATTTATGTTACATT
>NW_006203491.1:391165-418516 GCF_000334495.1 Tupaia belangeri chinensis
ATAATATTATATTAAGTATTATAAAGAAATTTTATATATAAACATATATGTCATGTATGTATGTGTGTATATGTTTATACATGTCATATGCAATTACTTGACATTTTTATCATGAAATACAGATTTTTTTTCATTATCAGCAGTCTGGAAAAGGCCACGAACAATGTGTTTTGTGAAAAGCACACATGAACTTCAAAACATTTTGCACCAAAAGAAACTCATACTTTAATTCCCTTTTTCCACACACTCTTGAAGTTCTCTTGTACCTTTGCCTTTTAATACCCCTGTACATCAGGCAACTCGACTTTATGGAACGTGAAATTGTACAGAAAGTGAAGTAATATTGTTTTATTTTAAGATTTATTTCTAAAGTTTTTGCCATTGGGTTTGTGAGCCTGTGGCAGAAAGAGAGAGAGATGCAGAGAGAGAAAGTGAGAAATCGCTGCCCAGGGGGAACGGCCGTGACGCAATCCCTTCTCCTCCGGTTTCCTCCAGGGACTGTAGGCTTGCAGGAGCATGTGCCTGGTGTGACCCCCTATCAGCCAGGTCCAGGGCTCGAGCCATCATGGACCTTATGGTAGTCCAGCACCTCAACCACCACGCCACCTGCTGGCCCCTGTATTCTATCAATAACATTTTTTTTTTGGAGAGGTTTTTTGCTATAGGGCACGTGCGCTCACCAGACAGACAGAGAGAGACAGAGAGACAGAAAGCGAGAAATCAGTCTCCAGGGGGGATGGCCACGCTGCAATCCCTTCTCCTTCATTCTCCTCTCGGGATCTTGGGCACGCACGCACACGCGCCCGGTATGAGTTTAAGCCACCGGGTCTGGGACGCAAATTGCAGTCGACTACGTGGGAGTCTAGCGACACAGCCATTATGCTAACTGCTGGTCCCAGGGCACCGGACTCTTGTGGCTGACTGCAGTTCGAATCCCAGCCCTGAAAGTTGGCTTTCTCATTTTCTCTCTGTCTCTCTGCCTGTGTCTGTCTCTGTCTGGTGATAATAGTAATAATCATAAATAAATCAATCTTTTTTTTTTCTTTTTAGAGATTTTTACTATAGGGTGTTTGCTTGCTAGACAGACAGAGAGACAGAAAGCAAGAAATCCCGGGATCTTGGGCACGCACGCACGCATGTGCATCTGGCAACAGTTTCAAGCCTCCAAGTCCAAGATTTGAGCTGCAGATAACCATGTGGGAGCCCAGCGATGTCACCATTATGCCATCTGCTGGTCCCAAATAAATAATTCTTAAAGAAAATAATTTTTTAATGGCATGGACAAACTGGGCTTATCTATGGAAAAACTCTCTCGTGCTTCCGCGGGTTCTGCATGAGGGAGCCGTGGCTTCCTCGTGATTTTAACTAGAGACAATTTGTGCCCATGAGCTCCAGGCTCCAAAGATCAACTCTGGCTAATTGGACAGGCTTAGAGCAGAGCCCCCAGCTGCTCCAAAATGCTAGAATTTAAGATGTGCACCGAAACATCCCATTTCCAAAGTCAGCCTCGCTGCGTGGAGACAGCTGGCACCTTTGCATCCCAACTGAGGAGCGCTGGTATTTTCTTACAAGGTTTAAAACTCCCCACTGAAGCAGGGAGTTGCTGTGGGCCAGAGATTTCACTGTACGTTTTTTGGGGGGTTTTTTTTTGGAGAGGTTTTTGCTACAGGGTGCATATGCTCGCCAGAGACAGGGAGAGACAGAGAAAAAGTGAGAAATCATCCCCCAGGGGGGATGGCCACACCGCAATCCCTTCTCCCCATTCTCCTCTTGGGATCTTGGGCATGCATGCACACACACCTGGCATGAGTTTAAACCACCAGGTCCGAGACTCGAACCACAGTCGACTGCATGGGAGTCCAGCGACATAGCCATTATGCCAACTGCTGGTCCCTCACTGTACGTTTTTAATAACCCTGTACAAATGCACGCAGCTGCAGAGGAGCTATTCCAGATGCACAAGTGTAGCTAGAGCCCCAGAGCCTGTCTATGTATCTGTGAGGCATGGCTCTGTTAAATACTCAACTGTTTTTTTTTTTTAATTATTATTATCATCATAATCTTCTTTATATTACACTGGATTGCATATAACTTTACAGTGTATTACATTGCTTTTTCAACAGGGAATGCCATGCATGTCAGTCAGTACAGAGACATTAATCTCCCCGCTTCAACATTCAATATCTTTTCTATGTTTTCCCCAATCATTATTATTATTATTCTAATTATTTTTAAAACAGTCAATCGCTATTTCTCATTTTGCTTGTAAAAAGACTTTGCCCATCATGAAATACTTCTCAGACCAATCCAGCTGAGAATACTATACACGTCATCATCAACAGGTAATAAGCCATGTCTCAACTGTTTTCAATGTATCTGTCTGTGTATCTGTTATGTATCTATCTATGTTTCCACCTATCATCCTCGCACCTAGCTACCTATGATCTATCATCTACTGTTTATCTACGTATCGATTATTCATGTATCTATCATCTATCATCTCCATTCTCCTCTCGGGATCTTGGGCATGCACACACACACACACCTGCTGTGAGTTTTAAGCCACCGGGTCCAGGACTCAAACAGCAATCGACTACATAGGAGCCCAGCCATGTAACTACAACGCCCTCTGCTGGTCCCACTCTCTACCATCTCTCTATCTTCCACATTGCGTAGTCTGAATCATGCCCATTGAATATATTGCAGCTACAGACACAAACGAAACTCTTGAAATGCTGTTCCTGGGGCCAGCAGATGGTTACCTCACTGGATTCTCACATGGCTAACCACAGTTCGAGTCCCGGATCTGGTGGCTTCAAAATCACACCAATTGCACATGCATGCATGCCCAAGATTCCAGGAGGAGAATGAAGGAAAGGCATTGCAGTGTGGCCATCCCCTCGCCCTAGGGGGAAGGTGATTTCTCACTTTTTGTCTCTCTGGTTTGCCTGGCAAATGTACACATCCTATAGAAAAAATCTCTCTCCTACAAAAAAGTCTCAAGAGTGCCAGAAACCCAGCTCTTTGCCCACAAACATGCTCTGTGAGCTCAAGGAATACTAAATACGACAATTTCTGTGCAAAATGCTGGCTCTTGCCTGTACCTGTGAAGCATGCCAGGTGCTCCATTGTCAAGTCACAAGTATCCTCTCTCTGTCACGCCGGATGAGGGCAGAGAACTCTCACCTACAGACATCACTAAATTTGCCAGTAAAAGGCTGTACAATTATCCTTCTGAGCCAGTTAAATGCTCCTGCCCTGAACTAGTTAAGAAAAAAAAAAAAAAAAGAACCAGCAGATGGCATAATGGTTACATCACTGGACTCCCACATAGTCAACTGTGGTTCAAGTCCTGGGCCCAGCTGCTTAAAACTCACGCCAGGCACGTGTGCGTGCGTACCCAAGATCCCAGGAGGAGAACAGAGGAGAAGGGATTGCGGCGTGGCCATCCCCCCTGGGGGGTGATTTCTCGCTTTCTGGTTCTCTTCTCTGTCTGTTTTTCCAGCGACCACACACGCCCTGTAGCAAAAATCTCTCTTAAAATAAAACGTGCAGTACACCATTTTCATGTCTGAGTCCTCTAACAAATGCCCCTGTCCACTCTGCGTTATCCTGACATGCTGGTCTGAAGCTTTCAGCAACTGACACATGCTTGAAAATGACAGATGTCACCGTTTTCCACGACCTGGGTATTAAAGAAGTGTGGGAAGCAGGAGGAGAAAAGTATCTCATACATTACCCAGGCAGATCTCGTGGGAAATTATGGCTGTCTCTTCAGCCTGCGGGGGAGATGGAAACTTTCTGGTGAAGCTGAGCTTGCTGGTGTATGGAGTGGCTGTCGGAATAGCTTATTCTCTGGCACCTGGAACTTAAAAACCGGAAGCCAGCTCTCAATCCATTAGGACTGAAATACTGAAATCTGAGTCAGCCTTTCTCTGCTTCTTTTTTTTTTTTTTTTGGAGAGGTTTTTGCTATAGGGCGCATGCGCTCACCAGACAGACAGAGAGAGACAGAGAGACAGAAAGTGAGAAATCACCCCCCGGGAGGATGGCCACACCACAATCCCTTCTCCTGCATTCTCCTCTCGGGACCTTGGGCACGCACACACACGTGCCCGGCGTGAGTTTAAGCCACCGTGTCCGGGACTCGAACCACAGTCGACTACGTGGGAGTCCAGCGCCATAGCCATTACGCTAACTGCTGGTCCTTTTTTCTTTCTTTTTTTTAATGACAATTTTTTTTTTGTCTAAGTCCTCTTGTCCTTGGATATATCCCAAGGCGTGCATACATTCAATTTTGTAAGCAGTTTAGAGCCAAGTCCACAGCTAATGAAGTGAGGCAACAATCCCAAGATCGTTGGAATTTATTATCGCAAGACCACGTCGTAATCTTGTAGCGGAGACAGACCGGGAGATTTATTTGGATAGGCACAGAAAATCAGCATCTAACTGTAAACGAGGTCCATAATTCCGAATTAAGTGATGTTTGATCGTCTCCTCGTGAAATCTGTGCCCAGCGCACTCTGTATCCGATGACTAATGGAAAAAAAAAAAAACACACACACAACGGCGTACTTGAGAGAATACCAAGCAGTATTTTTCACGTCGCTCCATCAGGAGAGCTTGCAAGTGTACCGAAGCAAGCTGATGGCACCTCGAACATGGGTGAGCACATGCCCTGTGCATGTCAGCCTGTCTTTCTTGGGTAGCATGTCTGGGTGACTTGACAAAAAGTGTGAGTCATCATGACTATCGACCTGCAAAGGTATTTCCTTAAAAACATCTGCACGTCTTCACGTATCTAGTTTTCTCTCTTGTCAACCGAACTGTGAGCCCTCCAAAAATTCCTGTACCAAAGCCTTAGTTAGACCTTGATGGAACTGTACGTGGAGATAAAGCTTTTGGCTTTGTTTAGGTTTAGTTTTTGCAAGAGGTTGCGCACACTCCCCAGAGAGAGAGACAGAGAGAGCGAGAGAGAGGAAAAGTGTGAAATGACTCCCCCCAGGAGGGATGGCCATGCCATAATCCCCTTTCCTCTCTTTTCCTCTCAGGATTCTGAACCACGATGCTACTTGCTGGCCTGGAATCCTTGTCATTAGATATGAAAAGGGAGAGAAAACAGAGAAGACATATGTACGTATGTGTAAGAACAGGATGTAGAGCTCTGTGTGTGTGTGTGTGTGTGTGTGTGTGTGTATTCACACGCTCATCTAAAACTGCAAACGGAATGAGGACAGGACCTACGAAATTCCTAGAGAAGATTGCAACAGGGTGGTTATTGCTGTTATATATGCAATATAAAGCATATATTTATATATATAGCTATCGGGAGAGTCATGACTTTTATAGTAGACACATATTCTCGTCCTGAGACACAAAGACACAGCAATGTTTAAGAATAAGAGCTGTTGGGGACAGCAGATGGTGTGGTGGTTACAACGCTGGACTCCCACATGGCCCACCTTGGAGTCTTGGACCCGGTGGCTTGAAACTCACGCCGGGTGCATGTGCATGCATGCCCAAGATCCCAAGAGGAGAATGGAGGAGAAGGGATTGCGGCATGGCCATCCCCCCTGGGGGGTGATTTCTCGCTTTCTGTCTCTCTGTCTCTGTCTGGTGAGGGTCATCCCCTAAAACAAAAACTTCTTAAAAAAATCAAAAGAGTAAGGGTCCTTGGGGCCAGCATTTGGCATAGGGGTCAAGGCACTGAACTCCCACATGATCGGGCACGTGTGTGTGCATGTCCAGAATCCCAGGAGAGGAATGGAGGAGAAGGGATTGTGATGTGGCCATTTCTCCTAGGAGGTAACTTCTCGCTTTCCGTCTCTCTGTCTCTCTCTCGCTGTGGCAAAAATCTAAACCAAGACAAAAACAAAGAAAGAAACAGAAGAATCAGGGCTCTTTTAGAAATGATCATCTCATTAGTTTGACAAGCAGATCTAAACACAAAAGTCCCCATGGTCAATCCACCGTAATTACTCGACACGTACCCAAAGAATAAGGATGAAACGGACCCAGGCCTTAATTAAATATGGACAAGCCTCTACATCTTTGGGGACTTGGTTTAATAAAACCAGAGATGAACTCAAAAGTTCTTTGATTAAAATGAAAATATCAAGCCTGTTTCCCTGTCTCATGTGTCTTGGCTTCATTTACAACTCTTGCAACCAAAAAGACCAATCTAGCTTTTCTTCTTATCCCGCAGTCTCCTCTGAAGAGAGGCCTTCCCATCCTTATCGGAGAATCAAATCTGTCACCGTGGAAAAACGGTGGTACCGAGCCCCAGCTTAACACTGTAAAAAGATTTTTATTGGTTTGTTTTTTAGAGCTTTGCCATAGGAAGCATATGTTCACTGGAGAGACAGAGATAGTAAGAGGGAAAGTGAGGGGACCAGCAGTTGGCGTAATGGCTATGTTGCTGCATTCCCATGTAGCTGACCACAGTTCAAGTCCCAGACCCGGTGGCTTAAACTCACGCCGGGCACATGTGCATGCAAGCTAGTGAATATGCCTGTTACCTCACAAACTTTTATGATTATTATTTGGTGTTCAAAACACTTAAAATATACGCTCCGGGGACCAGCAGATAGAGTAATGGTTACATTGCTGGATTCCTACATAGTCAAACATGGTTCAAGTCCCAGACCCAAAAGCTTAAAACTCACGCACGATGTGTGTGCATGCATGCCCAAGATCCCGAGAGGAGAATGGGAGAGAAGGGATTGTGGCATGGCCATCCCCCTTGGGGGGTGATTTCTTGTTTTCTGTCTCTCTGTCTCTCTGATGAGCACACATACCCTACAGCAAAAATCTCTCTCTCAAAGATAAAATAAATAAAATAGTTAAATCAGGTTAATGTCTCCATGCTGTATCAAATGACAGGATTCTTTCCTTCTTTTTCATGGCTGAATAGTATTCTCTTGTGTATATATACCAGATTTTCTTCACTCCCCTGTGGAGGGACATTTAGGTTGTTTCAATATGTTTGCTGTTATAAACAATGTTGCAATTGGGTCAACAGGTAGCATGGTGGTTGTGGTGCTGGACTCCTTCATAAACAACCACGGTTTGAGTCCTGGACCTAGCAGCTCAGTTTCTCACTTTCTCTCTCTCTCTCTCTCTCTCTCTCGTGAATGCACATGCCCTATAGCAAATTAAATAATAACAGTAGTATCAAATAAATTAGCCTAAAAACATACTGCAACACATGCTGCAAGGCAGGTATCTTGTCAGTTTCCTAGATGAGGATAACACTATCTCTTTCTGTTTGGAATAGAAATTCCATTTGTGCCAACATAGTTTTTTGCATTCTTTCTGTGTGTGTGTGTGTTCTAGAATTGATATGAATACATGCAACATCTCGAATACACAGTGAGGTTTGCATAGCTGCACGGCAAGTGTATGTTTAATTTTGTTAAAACGGCACAGGATTTTCCAAATCTGTGCACTCATTTTCCCATTGGTAATTTCCCAGTGTCTCCTGTGACATTGATCTTTTTTTGGTCTATTAATTTATTTTATTTTTCTAAGAATTATTTCTTTAATTTTATTAATTGTTATTATTATTATTTTTAAATTGCTATAGGACACACACATTCACTGAAGAGAGGCAGAGAGAAGAAAAGTGAGAACACAAGCCACCAGGTCTAGGACGCGAGCCTGAGTCTACCGGTGGGAGCCCAGTGCCTTAACCACAACAGCACTTTATTTCAATTTATCTACATATAATCTCTGTACATATTTACACTGTGCCATGTGGGTTCTAAAAGCACAAACGTATTTCTTCTTCACCATAGAGTCTAAGCATAAAGCCAAAACACAGGATAGAAAAAAAGCAATAAATATATATATATATATATAAGTTTTAAAAATTTGTATATAAAATATATATAAATAAATAATTATGTATATAAATAATATATTAAATTATATGTAAAATACATTTTTTTGAGAGAGAGAGAGATTCTTTTCCTATAGGGCACATGCTCTTGCTGGAGAGACAGAGAGATAGAAAGTAAAAAATTGCCCCCCAAGGTGGTCCTAAGTAGACAGCCAAAATATAGGATAGAAAAACAAAAAAATATACATATATATGTAAATATATATATAAGAGGGTAAGGCCATGCTATAACCCCTTCTCCTCCATTCTTCTCTCAGGCTCTTGGGCACACACGTGGCCAGCGTGAGTTTAAGCCACTGGGTCTGAGACTGAAACCACATTCCCACATGGGAATCCAGCAGTAAAACCATTACGCCATCTGCTGGTTCCATGGAAAATATTTTTTATCCTACCTCATAAGGACACAGCTTTCCTTACCAGCGAAACAAATACGCACAAATACACTTTGCATAACAATTTACGTCCGTGGATAAACTTCAATGAGCAGAACGCAGGCCGTAAATTAAAGACTCCACGCTCTGTCAGCATAATCCCTTTGCTATTTGGTGAGATGGCTCGGGGCTATTAGTTCCTAAATAACTAAAACATTCTTGTTCTGCAATGATAGCGTTACAAAATGCAAAGGGCTCTGCGTTCCCTCCTACCTGCCTGGGGTTCAGGATTCAACTTGCCTGTTCGCTAGTAGATTTTATATTTATATGTGCAATAAAAATGTTTGCCAAGGTGCTTACACAGGAGCTTCTAAAGAAGGTGTTTCGAATGTACTGCTTCACGCCATGCCCTTCAAAAAGTCCAGGAGAAAAAAACGTGTATTACAAGCGACTTCATAGTCAATAACTTGGGATGGATTGGGGGAGTAGAGGAGCTTCTGTAAAACTAACTCTGGAAAAAAATGTAATAATATTAAAATGTAATAATATGAAAATAATAGTTATTGTCATTAGAAACCATGATTTATATCATTTAAGGTAAGAGTATGTATATTCCTCGACATTATATTATTAATATTTACGTGGACTATAATGAATTGGATCATAAACTGACCATTTTTTAAAGAGATTTTTGCTATAGGACAGATGTGAGAAACAGAGAGAGATAGAGAGAGGGAAAGTGAGAAATCACCCCCCAGGGAGATGGTTATGCTGCAATCTCTTCTCCTGCATTCTCCTCCTGGAATCTTGGGCACCCATGCACACGTGCTCAGTGTGATTTTCAAACCAGCGGATCCAGGACTTGAACTGTGCTCCCCACGTGGGAGTCCAGCGATGTAACTGTGATGCCATCTGCTGGCCCCTGGATTCAATCTTAAGTTGGTTTTATCGTACCTCTAAGGCACACTCACGTATAAAAAGACTGGGAGGAGACCTCATGTGGATGGGAATAAAAATGAAACTCTCAGAATTTCTTCATCTACAACATGATCTCATTTTAATGTCAACCCATTGGTGATCCAAGCCACACGCGTAGGCCGCAGTGGAGAGGACGGCAGATTTTTTAGCTAACGGGGAATATAGCAGGTTTTGTAATGAACTCCACTGAACCACGGCTGCTCTCGGGGACAGGCATCGATGGACATGATATGTGATGGATTTTAAAGTGATGACTTCCCCGAGTATTTATGCACAGTGAGGACAAAAGTCTGACTGCATTTTCCTGTTTCTCAAACCCCTTCCAGAGGGCCTGGGCTGAGTCACACCCACAGACATTAACAGAACATTTTGGCCCATTTGATAACAGAAATCTTCCTACATCCTGTCTCTGGCTTAGTATCCCTGTAGTGGGTGGGTCACACCCACCATCATTAACAGATCATTTTGGCTCACTGATAATAGGACTCTTCCAACACCCTGTCTTTGGGACAGCATTATTGTGACTGTATACAAGTCCCCTCATCTCTGGGAAAGTGCACTTTTTACTAACCCCTTCCCCAAACCTACAAGCCCCACTTCCACATGTTCTGCCTCTTTGACCCAGGCCAATGGAAAGCTCTTCCCTAAATTCTCTCACTCTCAAAATCAAATCAAAGGAACCCCTGTACCTGATCACCCAGAAAGAGAGGTGTGTTTTGCCTCCTCTCCGGGCCTAGGTCATGCATATTTGTGCTTAGATATAAACTGCATTAATTAATTAATTATTTTTGTAGAGTTGGTTATTTTTATTGACAACAGAGTCAGGAAGGATCACTCGGTGGTCTCTCACCTTATCCGAGCATCAGTGATGTGTGAAACCCCACAACATGGCTTATCGGTGTTTTATGGTATTTTTTAGATTTTTGCCACAGGACAAGTGCACTTGCTAGAGAAAGAACAAGAGAGAGGGAAAGTGAGAAATCACCCCACCACGGGGGATGGCCACACCTCATTCCCTTCTCCTCCATTCTTCTCTCTGGATTTTGGGCATGCACACAGAAGCACCTGGCGTGTTTTTCAAGCCACGTGGTTCAGGTGTGAATTGTGTACGCATTTGGCCATGCAGAATCCAGCACCTTAACCACCACATCACCTCCTGGACCAACTGAGGTCTGTGATTATTATTATTATTGTTGTTATGGCTTGTTACTTTCTTCATTATCAACTCTGTGCTTGGCAGTTTACAGTGAAATCTTTTCTTTTAGGCTCAACCTATACAAACAGCATCTTGATTTCAGATATTTCTTTGCCTTGAAAGTTTGTTTTATTTGAGACTACCAGATAGCATGGTGATTACATCGCTGGACTCCCACATGGCCAACCACTGTTCAAGTCCTGGATCCGGTGGCTTGAAACACACCAGATGCATGTGAGTGCATACCCAAGATCCCAGGAGGAGAGTGGAGGAGAAGGGATCACGGCATAGCCATCCCCCTGGGTGGTAGTGTCTCACTATCCCTCTCACATCTCTGTCTCTCTCTTCCCCCCTCAGCTAGCATGCAAGGCCTAAGGCAAAATAAGTCTCTAAAAATAAAAGAAAAAATTGTTTATTTAAGGTTTCTTTTGTTTTGTTTTTGCCATAGGGCTTATGTGCTTGCTGGAGAGACAGAGACAGCAAAGAGAAATCACCTTCCAGGGAGGACTTTTCGTCTCTCTGAAGGTAAATTCACATGCCCTATAACAAAAATCTCTCTTTAAAAATTAAAATAATTTTTAAACATTTTACATTGTCTCTGAATTATATCATTGACATTCACTCCTCCATTCTCCCCTGGGAATTTTGGGCATGCGTGCACACGCACAGGTATATTTCTTTAAGCTTCTGGGTCCAGGAATCAAACCATGCAGTCAGCCATGTGACATTCAACCACCTTAACTCCAGGTGACCCCACATCTTCCTTTAATCATACGTCTGAGGGGGCCATCAGGGGACATAAACGAGAAGAGATTGCAGTGTGGCCACCCCCCATAGGGGGTGAATTCTCACTTCTGTCTGTCTCTCTGGTGAATGCACACAACCTAAAACAAAAATCTCTCTCTAAAAAAGAAAAAAAGAGAGAGAAAACCACTCCGGGTATGTGTGTGTGTGCTTCTGTGCCCCAAAACACAAGAGGTTAATGAAGGAGAAAGAATTTCAGTGTGGCCAACCCCTAGGGGGTAATTTCTCACTTTTTCCTCCTCTCTCTCTGTCTCTGTCTCTCTCCAGAAAACACATGTGCCCCATAGGGAAAAAATACATGTCAAAATCTTTGCCAAGTCAGAATTCCATTAGACATTTTGAGCTTATAACAAAATGAGGATTGTACAATCAAAATATTAATTATATAGGTGACTATGCACTTAATAGGTTTTTTTCATTATTTTTAGAGAGAGTTTTTGTTACAGGGGACGTGCATTTGCTGGACAGACACAGAGAGAGACAAAGAGATAGGAGGAGAGTGGAGGAGAAGGGATCACGGCATAGCCATCCCCCTGGGTGGTAGTGTCTCACTATCCCTCTCACATCTCTGTCTCTCTCTTCCCCCCTCAGCTAGCATGCAAGGCCTAAGGCAAAATAAGTCTCTAAAAATAAAAGAAAAAATTGTTTATTTAAGGTTTCTTTTGTTTTGTTTTTGCCATAGGGCTTATGTGCTTGCTGGAGAGACAGAGACAGCAAAGAGAAATCACCTTCCAGGGAGGACTTTTCGTCTCTCTGAAGGTAAATTCACATGCCCTATAACAAAAATCTCTCTTTAAAAATTAAAATAATTTTTAAACATTTTACATTGTCTCTGAATTATATCATTGACATTCACTCCTCCATTCTCCCCTGGGAATTTTGGGCATGCGTGCACACGCACAGGTATATTTCTTTAAGCTTCTGGGTCCAGGAATCAAACCATGCAGTCAGCCATGTGACATTCAACCACCTTAACTCCAGGTGACCCCACATCTTCCTTTAATCATACGTCTGAGGGGGCCATCAGGGGACATAAACGAGAAGAGATTGCAGTGTGGCCACCCCCCATAGGGGGTGAATTCTCACTTCTGTCTGTCTCTCTGGTGAATGCACACAACCTAAAACAAAAATCTCTCTCTAAAAAAGAAAAAAAGAGAGAGAAAACCACTCCGGGTATGTGTGTGTGTGCTTCTGTGCCCCAAAACACAAGAGGTTAATGAAGGAGAAAGAATTTCAGTGTGGCCAACCCCTAGGGGGTAATTTCTCACTTTTTCCTCCTCTCTCTCTGTCTCTGTCTCTCTCCAGAAAACACATGTGCCCCATAGGGAAAAAATACATGTCAAAATCTTTGCCAAGTCAGAATTCCATTAGACATTTTGAGCTTATAACAAAATGAGGATTGTACAATCAAAATATTAATTATATAGGTGACTATGCACTTAATAGGTTTTTTTCATTATTTTTAGAGAGAGTTTTTGTTACAGGGGACGTGCATTTGCTGGACAGACACAGAGAGAGACAAAGAGATAGAAAGCAAGAAATCACCCCCCAAGGGGGATGGAAGCACTGAATTCCCTTCTCCACCATTCTCCTCTTGGGGTTCTGCGCACGCACACACAGGTGCCCAACATGAGTTTTAAGTCACCAGGTCTGGGACTTGAATCGCAGTCGACTATGTGGGAGTCCAGTGATGTAACCACTTTGCCATCTGCTGGTCCTAAAGCATAATAGGTTTTTAAAAATATTAGAAAGCTGGCCCCATAACCGAGTGGTTAGGAGAGTCAGATCTCACATGGCCGACAGTGGTTTGAGTCTCATCCCAGCGGCTTGAAAAAAATGCCAAGCACATATGTATGCATACCCAAATCCCAGTGAGAGGGAGATGAGGAGAAGGGATTGCAGTGTGGCCACACTCACACCGGAGGGGTGCTCTCTTCCTCCTTTTCTCTCTGTCTCTCTGTCTCTCTCTTTCTCTCTCTCTCTCCCTCTCTGGGAAACATATTATGCCCTCTGGCAATTAAAACAGTAATCAAAATAATAAAAATGTACAAAATGACCATGAGGTCCAACTCATTAACACTTTGCTTATAATAGTAGTAAGTTATGTCAAAGGATAAAAACTGCAAGCAAAGGGACCAGCAGTTGGCGTAATGGCTATGTCGCTGGACTCCCATGTAGTCGACCGTGGTTCAAGTCCTGGACCCAGTGGCTTAAACTCACACTGGGCATGTGTGTGTGCGTGCCCAAGATCCCGAGAGTAGAATGGAGGAGAAGGGATTGCGGTGTGGCCATCCTCCCCTGGGGGTGATTTCTCGCTTTCTGTCTCTCTGTCTCTCCCTGTCTTTCTGGTGAATATGTTCACCCTATAGCAAAAAAAATAATAAAAATAAAAATAAAAAACCTCTCCAAAAAAAAGCCCTTCAAATGAACATAAAATATGGTCTGTCATTGTTTGCAGAGAATCACTGAAATGATCTATTTAAATTAACACGTTATATTGAGTTGAATGTTGTTTTCTACAGGATTTTATTCTGGGGAAAGAATGAAATAAGAGTTTACAAGATAGGTAGACTGGGTAGATGCTAGCCAGTTAACTAGACAGACAGGTAAATAGATGATTATCATAATTAATGTGAGATCAATGCAGGCAGTGAGTTAGTTAACTAGATGGATTTAATAGCTAGACAGATAGTAGGTAGATAGATACTAGATACATGGGTAACAGAAAAGTGGAGAGACAAATTGAATAAAAATAGATGGGGCCAGCAGGTAGCATGGTGGTTGGGGCACTGGACTCCCACATGGCCAACCACAGTTCAAGTCCCAGACCTGGCAGCTTGCTTTCTCACTGTCCCTTTCTCTCTCTGCCTTTCTCTGGTGAGTGCATACACCCTATAGTCAATTTTAAAAAACAATACTAATAAATAAAATTCAATAAATAATTCTTTAAAAACTGAAGAGTAAATAAAAAGATAGGTGATAGAAAGTTAGGATGGGGGCCAGCAGGTGGTGTGGAAGTTGAGGCACTGGACTCCCACATGGTTGGCCACAGTTCAAGTCCTGGACCTGGTGGCTTGATTTCTTACTTTTCCTCTCTCTCCCTCTGTTTCTCTCTGGTCAAATTGAAAAATGATAATAATAAAGAAAATCAAATAAATCTTTAAAAAAAAATAAGTTACTAGATGGAGATTGATGCATAGTTAAATGGATGATAAGTAGGTAGGTGTAGATATGTAAACAAATGAGAGATTGATGCATAGTTAAATGGATGATGAGTAAGTAGGTAGGTGTAGATATGTAAACAAATGCATAGATCTTTATTATTTTAAAGTATCCATATGGGGCCAGTAGGTAATGTGGTGTTGAGAGGCTAGACTCTCACATGATTGGCCACGGTTCAGTTCCCAGACCGGGAAGCTTGCTTTCTCACTTCCCCCCTTTGCCCCGTCTGGTATGCAAACATACCCTACAGCAAATGCAAAATAATAATAATAATAATAAGTAGAATGAAATACATTTGAAATCATTTAACCTTTTCTTAAATTTTTAATTTTTTTAATTAAAAGTATTCAAGGTGCACCGAATGAATGTCCCGTGGACAATACGCTATATGTGGATGTATGTGCAACAGTCGGCTGTGGGCTTGATTACACTTCTCTTATTTCACACAACAGTGGCAAAGTCAGAGGCAAACTTACCATGGAAGGTGCCCGTACCTTTCACAGTATCTCTCAATATACAGAGACAGGGAGAGCATAGAAACGGCTCAGAGAAACTCTCAGGAAAAGTTTATCCATGCATGCATTGTTTCCCTAATCTGTGCTGTTTTGTTTTTTTGTTTTGGTTTGTTTTAGGGTTTTGTTGTTGTTGTTGTTGTTGTTGTTGTTGTTGTTTTGTCATGTACCTACCATTTTCCTTCCTCTGCATTTCTTTTGCCCTCTGGGAATGGTGTCAGAGTGCAGTGTGTTTTCAAAGACTTCTGTGATACGCTGAAGACTTTCGCTCTCCTGGTGTAATTAATCATGCCCTACCTGGAATCATAATTAGTCTATTTATTAGGCATACAATGTCCTCTGAGACCATCCACTCATAATGAATATGAGCAATTCCCTTCCTTATGCAACACACACAGTGAATCGAAGCACAAGGGGAGACTGGGAGGTCAGGATGAGTCATGCACCGAACATTGGCTCTTCTTTGGAATAGCTAGTTGACATTCTCTTTGTTTGATTTTAAAGGATTATTTATTTCATTTTATTTATTATTATTTTTTAATTTGACCGGGGAGAAACAGAGAGCACGAGAAAGAGAGAGAAAGAGAGATGAAAGTGAGAAAGCAAGTGACCAGGTCTGAGGCTCGAACCATGGTCGGCCATGTGGGAGTCCAGCGCCCTTAACCACCAGGCCACCTGCTGGCCCCTCCAGTTGTCGTTTTCTAATTTACATTCCATCATTGCACGTCTTCCTGGGGTACAATACAGCTTCTCAAGCATGCATGTGTTGCACAATAATTAAATCAAGGGTAAGTATCATTTTCATCCTTTTCAACAGAACTCATTACAGTGTATAGGATGCCTTCTTTTGTTTTTTAAGAGGTTTTTGCCTTAGGACAGGTGCACTCACCAGAGAGACAGAGAGGGAAAAGTGAGAAATCATTCCCCAAGGGGATGGCCACACCACAATCCATTCACCTCCATTCTCCTTCTGGGGTCTTGGGCACATAGGCACCATGCTTGGTGATTTTCAAGTCACTGGATCCAGGACTCGAACCATGGTTGACCACGTGGGAGTCCAGTGACGTTACGACCATGCCATCTGCTGGTCCCATACACCTTCAGTTTTCATTCATTCCTATATATATATAAAAAATATATACATACATATATATTTCTCATTTATTCCCATATATGCATGTGTGTATATGTATATGTGTATGTATATACACACATGCATATATACGTATACACACATATAAATAATTGGCAACACTCATTTTTTAAAAAACCTTATGTGACATACTGTTTTCTAATCATTTTTCCTTCTTTACATACTGTGTCTGTTAATCCTCTGCTCCTGAGCACCTTTCCTCTGGCTTTTCACCCTCAGGACAATCTCTGTTATCTCTAGTTACCTTCCCCTCTATCTGCTTTGATTCCCAGACCAGGTAGCTTGAAAAACACACCAGGTGCATATATGTGCGTGCCTAAGATCCTGAAAAGAGGGAGAGATGAAGGAAAAGGGATTGCAGCATGACCATGCCACATTGGGGGTGCTCTCTGGCTTTCTTTCTCGGTCTCCTCTCTTTCTCTGGTGAGCATAAGAACCCTCTGGCAAAATTTATATACACACGCATATAAAAGTACATGCATATTTAAAATTTAATTAATATGAATTACCATATTGATAGCTTTAAAAATGGTTATATATTGTTGGGACCAGCAGTCGGCATAATGGCTACGTCACTGGACTCACATGTAGTTGACCGCAGTTCAAGTCCCAGACCTGTTGGCTTAAACTCACACCAGGCACGTATGCGTGCATGCCCAAGATCCCAAGAGGAGAATGGAGGAGAAGGGACTGTAGCATGGCCATCCTCCCTGGTGGTGGGGGTGGGGGTTTCTTGCTTTCTATTTCTCTGTCTCTCTCTTTCTGGCAAGCACATGCATCCTATAGCAAGAGCCTCTCAAAAAAAAAAAAATGATTATGTACTGTCAAGGCTGGCAATTTGCATGATAGAAAGTATTGCATGTATGTATTCCACATATGCATCTGCCCTCTCCATCCAACTATCCATCCATCCTACATTCATTAACTTCCTGTTCATCCACACATCCTTCATTCAGTACTTCATCATCCATCCCCTCTTTATTCATTAACTAGTCCATCCATCCATCATCCGCCCTTCACACATAAATTCATCATGTGTTCATCCAATCAGCCATCCATCCATTCTTCATTTTTTAAATTATGATCTATCCATCCTTCCCTCATTAACTCATCACCCACTCATCAAACCATGCATGCATCCACCCATCCTTATTTCATTCCATATTATCCATCCATCCATCTTTCCTTCCCTAATTAACTCATCTCCCATTCATCCAGCCATGCATCCATTTATCCTTCTTTCATTAACTTATTATCTATCCATCCATCCTTGCTTCGCTCATTAACTCATCCACTCATCCATCCATCTGTCCATTCTTTTTTCATTCATTGACTTATTCATCCATACTTACTTCAGTCATTAACCATCGCCCATTCATCCATCCATTCGTCCATTCTTTTTTCATTCATTGACTTATTATTCATCCATACTTCCTTCACTCATTAACTCATCACCCACTCATCCAGCCATGCATCCATCCCTCTATCCATCCTCCTTTAATTCATTATTATCCTTCCATCCATATTTTATTCACTCATTAACTCCTCACCCACTCATCCATAATCCTCCATCCATCCTTCACCCACTAACTCATCCCCCACTCATCCAGTCATCAATCCTTTATTCATCCTTCTTTTATAATTAACTTATTATCCATCTAGGCATCCATCCTTCTTTCACTCATTAACTCATCGCCCCCTCATTCAACCATCAATGCATTTATTCATTCACCTTTCACCCATTAACTTATCCATCCATCCCTGCATCCTTCCTTCACTCACTGTCTCATCACCCACTTATCTAACCATCTGCCCTTATCCACCCACACAGATCTATGTCAGCCACATGCCTCTCTCTGTCTTTCCATTTCTTTCCACAGGTATTGATCAAGAACCTTTAATAAACACATCTATGAGTAATTCTGAGTCTGCATCCCAGAAAGACCAATATACACTGAATCTCAAAGGCAAGAGTTCTAGTGTCTTTTTCTTTGCATACACTTCACCATTACCAAAGTGCTATGCTCAAAAAAAGATAATTTATTTATTCACTATTTGTCTACAATTCCCAAATACTTAATGTTTCCCATATCATACAGCTAATGTGGAGGATGCCAACATCCACTTAGCTCAATCTCTGCACTTATCACCACACAAGCTAGTAGATAGTGAGAAAAATACAGTATCTTCTAATATGTGGCTTAACCAAACTTTGTCAGGGTCAGTAAGTGGCATGGTGATTCAGGCACTGGACTCCCACGTGGCCAAATGAGGTTTGAGTCCCAGGCCTGGTGACTTGCTTTCTCATTCTTCTTCTCCCTCTCTGTTCAATTTAAAATAATAAAAATAATTAATTAATTAAATAATTCCAAAAAATGTTGCAAATGACATTATTGGAGTATCAAGGAGGATCAAAGAGACTATTCTATTTAGAATTGGAGAGGGATTCTTGACTACTTGGAGTTGTATGTTTGTCCAGGAGATGTAAATTAACATTTCATTAATGAGAACTATGACTTTCATTTTTAAGAAATAAAGGAAATTAAAAGGAGGATGAAGAAAAGAAGAGGAAGGAAGAAAAAGAGAGATGGAGAACACTGGTGGTGGGAAGGGAAAACTGAGAAATCAAAGTAGAAATTCTCCAAATTACACTATTACTCTAATCATTTCATTGTAATCAATGAATTAGCTGTTACGTGTCATCTTCAGCTATTGGCTTGTGTTTTAAATTTTGTTAGAGTGTGCATGCACCTGCTGGGGAGAGACAGAGAGACAGAGAAAGTGAGAAAGCACTCCCTGACCATTCTCCTCAGAGAATGGTCAAGTCACAATCTCTCCTTGTCCACTTCTCCGTCCCTTCCAGATTTTAGACATGTATGCACACATGACCAGCATGTTTCTCAAGCCACTGGTTCAAGATTTGAACTGCAGAGTTGGCAATGTGGGATCCAGCCTTCTTAACCACCATGTCTTGCGTTGGCCCAACTAATTAGCCTTTTAATCATTTTACATCTCTTTCTCCATTTTGGTATCTCCACACAGGGCATGGCCATACTGCAACCCTTTCTTCTCCATTTCCCTGTCCTGTCAGGATTTTAGACATGCATGCACAAGCCCCTAGTGTGATTTACAAGCCACCTGGGCTGGGATTCGAACAAGGCTATTGACTATGTGGTACATAGCTCCCTTAACTATCAAACGGCAGGATTGACCCCATCTGGCATGTCTACGTGTTTCTCTAACTTGTGTGATTGATATTTGATTCACGATGTAGTAAATAAGAATGAAACAAAATTTAAAGACATCTGAAATGGGAGCTATTACAGAGAATTATGCAGCATTATATTATAATTTGCTATTCTAAAAATCAGGTTCCTTTTCCAGACATTGCTTTTGCATAGTCTCTTGAAATTATTTATTTTGATACAATGTATATTAAAATACATAAATAAAGGGCTTGTTTTTGACAATAATATATATTTGGCAGAAAAGAACATTTTGGTTCAACTTGAACGCTGTATAAATTTTCCCTCTCTTTCCTGCAACTCACTAGGAAATGACTAGGATGGAAGCACATAAAAAATGTATATATGTTCATAAAACTTGGAAGAGGGCTAAGCAGTTGGTATGCTTCTGTGTGCTTCCCTAAATAGCTCCTTTGCACAAGATAGCGCATTTCTTTAAAAGGTCTGGATAACATCCACATTTATTGCAGCGCTATTCCCAATTGCTAAGACATGGAATCAACCTAAGTGCCCTGGAACGCATGACTGGATTGAAAAACTGTGGCACATATACACTGTGAAATATTACTCAGCCATAAGGAGCAATGAGACCTTGACTTTTGATACAAAGTGGATGAATATAGAAGATTGAATGCTAAACTACGTAAGCCAGACTACAAAAGACACATATTATGTATCCTTGCTCAGTATACACCGAATGTCTGCATTCCATGGCAGAATTGGAAAGAAGATATGAAGATGTAATAGCAGAGAGGACAATACAGACACCAGAGACTGTACGGGAGGGAGTGGATGTAGAAGGTGGGTAAAAGGGGCTTAAGAAAAAAACACTTGGGACCAGCAGTTAGCGTAATGGCTATGTCACTGGACTCCCATATAGTCGACTGCGGTTCGAGTCCTAGACCTGGTAGCTTAAACTCATGCCGGGCGCGTGCATGTGCGTGCTCAGGATCCCAAGAGGAGAATGGAGAAGAAGGGATTGCAGTGTGGCCATGCCTCCGGGGGGTGATTTCTCGTTTTCTATCTCTCTGTCTCTCTCTGTTTTTCTGGCGAGCGCATGCACCCGATAGCAAAAACCTCTCCAAAAAAAGAAAAAGAAAAGAAACATTTAATAGATACAAGATTGTCAAGTTCTCCCTGGAAAATGATGTACGTGGTACTATCTTTGACTTGATGAGCTGTTGTGCATGCATACTTTGAAAAACCATAGTGTGGTATAAACATGTACAAGGATTAAAATAAAAAGATGTACAAAGATTAAATATGAACATGAAATCATTAAATAAATAAAGATGGGTGAACATTTTTTATGAGAAAAAGCAAAAAGAAAGAAAGAAAGAAAGAAAGAAAGAAAGAAAGAAAGAAAAAAGAAACCTACAGAACAATCTCCACACTGCTTTTCATCTGATATGCTTGGTTGTGATGCTGAGAAACCACAGCCTCAAAAAGACCCAGAGGTCCTCTCTCGATCTTCAGTCTATGCTTCCCCCCCACACTTTAAATTGGATGAAAGCTCTTTGAGAGCATGCATAAAATCCACTGCTCTCTGAATTTAGTTCCAAAAGCTAGTTTTCATATTCATATTGTAGTTCATTTTCTCGATCTGTAGCTGTTGTTAATGAAAGTGTCTGTGAAATGCTGTCATCGCTTGTCTCCTTAGTATCTAAAATTTTCAAAATGATGACATTTATTCCTTGAATACGCTTTTTTTTAAAAAAAAAAAAGTGAAGGGAAAAGAAATGTTTCTGCTGAGGGAGAAAGAATTCTCATGGGAAGAAAGGATGGTTTTATTAACTTGTAGGATTAGAAAACCTTGTTTGATATTATACCTGTGAATAATTGATGATATGAAAAAGAATCTATAATCTAACTGTTGGACTGAGAAATATCTGAGTATGATCCTTCATTGACCCATTTTCTCTTTCATTACATGGCACTCACACTCTTCACACGCTGGTTCCCTCTAAAATTACCTAGCTTTTTTGCAGTAGCTTTTTCCTAAAACATCGTGTTTGGAGGGCCAGCAGGTGGCTTAGTGGTTAGAGCACTGGGCTTCACAAGCATAGTTCGGCTTGAAAGTCATTCCACATGTGCGTGTGTGACCAACATCCCAGGAGGAGAATGGAGGAGAAGGGATTGTGGCGTGGCCATCCCCCACCCTGGGCGTGATTTCTCACCTTCCCCCCCACTGTCTTTCTCTGTCTCTCTTGCAAGCACATGCACACTATGGGAAAAACCTTTCCCCCCCCCCAAAAAAAAGCTGTCTTTCAGGTGTTTTTTGAAAATGTATTCCTATCAAAACAAGACAGAGGTTTTCATTTGTTCTACTACTAAATACAGAACATGTCCTCTGTCCTGTTCATTTTCATAAAAAGGATAGCATAGCTATGTGAATATACATATGTAAATATGCAGAATATGCAGAGATATATTTAGGAAAGCTTTCTAAAAATGGCAAGTGGATACCTACATGCAATAACATTATTTCTTCTTTTTTACTTATTTATTTATTTATTTATTTTGATGAGGGAGTTATTTTTGTCCTAGGGTGTGTGTACTCACTGGAGAAACAGAGAAAGACAGAGAGAGAGAAAGTGAAAAATCGCCCTCCCCCAAAGGGGATGGCCATACCACAATCCCTTCCCCTCCATTCTCCTCTTGGTATTTTGGGCACACGCATAGGCTTCCCCCGAGTGAGTTTCAAGTCGCTGGGTCTAGGACTCGAACTTGGACGTGTGGGAGCCCAGGGTCTTAACTATTATACCACCTGCTGGCCCCAACCTGGTGTGTTTTTAAGCTGCTGGTTACAGGACTTGAACCACATTGACAGCCATGTGAGATCCAGGTGCCCTAACCACCACACCACTGGTTAGCCCTAAAGTAGTTATTTTCTCTCATTTCTGTGTATTGACTACGTTTCCAATCTTTTACTGTTATAATATTCTCTTTGCCCTCCGAGAGCTCTTGAGCTTCTGATTCCAACATTGATCGTGAATGTAGAGTGATCTCTGGAGATACCATCAGCATACATATATGCTAGTTGATTTTCAAGGAGCTGAAACTCTCGAGATCATCCCCCCACCCCCCAGGCGGTGATTTCTCACTTTCTGTCTCTCTATCTCTCTCTGTCTCTTTGGCAAGCACACACACGCCAGAGGAAAAAATCTCTATATATAAAAATAAAAAAGAATGGGCTGTTTATATCCATCTCCATTGCATTTTTGCGCTTTAACGATCTGTCATTCATTCTGCGATGATGCTGAGGTCAAAGACAGAAAAATGGATGTAGGATGCTTTCAGAATCAAGCGTATGGACTGTCCTGTTAATAAATCTCTTGAGAATCTTGCAACAGGATAGCTTGTTTCTATTAGCTCTGAGAGGGGGACTCACAGGTAATGAAATACTGCTGGTCCCACCACCACACTTTGACAAGCCAAGAAGTAGAAGTCATTAGTTGCAGACAACTGAGCTTTCAAAACTAAAATTTAGGAGGCTGGCAGGTAGTGTAGTGGTGGAGATGCTGGACTCCTACATGGTTGACTGTGGTTCAAGTCCTGAACTGGCACCTTGAAAATCATACCAGGTATGTGTGTGTGTGTGTGCATGCCTAAAATCCAAAGAAGAGAATGGAGGGCAAGAGATCGTGGTATGATTTCTCACTTTCACTCTCACTATCTCCCTCTGTCTTTTTCCAGTGAGTGCACATGCCCTCTGGCAAAAACCTTGAAAAATCAAAATTAAAATTTCACTGGTGATTACATACTCCCTGTTATAGTATAAATGCCCCCCCTAAAATTCACGTATGTTGAAATTTCACTGTGATGGAATTAATAGGGTGAAAATGTAATCTGTCTGTGGTATTGAAAGATGAGGGCCTTTGACACAAGATTAGGATTAAGTCCATCAGGGTGGAGCCCCTATCTCTGAAGTCTGGTAGCTTTATAAGGAGAGAAAATGAAACCAGAACAGAGACACACAGAGATGAACTCCCTCCACCAAGGTGTGATATAGACAGAATAGTCGCCAGACCTGGTCCCCAGACCTTAGACCTTTGAACTGTGAGGCCAATAAACCTCTAATCTTATAAATCATCCAGTTTCAAGTATCTTCTGTTATTACCAACAGAACAGACTAGAACACCCCCCTAAATCATCATTCAATACACAGAGAACAATTTATTATTATATGTGACTTTGGAGACCAGCAGGTGGAGTGGTGGTTAAGGGCACTACACTCCCACATGGCTGAACACAGTTTGAGTCCTGGACCTGGTAGCTTGCTTTCTCACTTTCTCTCTCTCTCTCTCTCTCTCTCTCTGTCCTTTTCTGGTCAAATTAAAATAAATAAATTCAATTAAATAACTGTTTAAAAATGTGTGTGTGTGTGAGAGAGAGAGAGAGACTTTAAGACCTAGAGAATAAAATAGAATCGTCAAACATGTGTGTCTGCAAATGATCAGACTGACTGCTTTCCAAACAAACCGTGTGAAGCAGGAGAGGCTGAGAATAATGGATGGAGGGAAGCCAGATTCAGATAAAATCACTAAACTTTGCAACTTTCCTGATAAGCTCCTGGGAGGAATGCTGTAAAGTTTTTCCATTAATAATTAGAAATCAGGTCACAGGGGCCCTGAAGCGTATCACGAAGATGCCATTTTCATCGTCCTTTTCTCTCACTCTCATTCTCTGACACATGATTTTTTAAAATGTCCTCATTACCCCTGTGTCAAATGAAGTGGCATTTGGAAATTCTCTCTCTGAGAAGTACTCAAACACAAAAGCATCCAGTTTTATGAGGTCAGAGGCGTGGCTGTGTTTAATTGTGGACATTTACATGAAGCTGCTATGTATCAAAGAATGTCAAAATGGTCATCTGGGAGGTCAACAGATGACGTGGTGGTTAAGGTACTGGATTTCCACGGGGTCAACTGTGGTTCGAGTCCCAGACCTGGCAGCTTGTTTTCTCACTTTCTTTCTCTCTCTCTGATGAGCACACATGCCTTGTAGCCCATTAAAAAATAAGTAATAATGATAAATAACATTGTTTAAGAAATGGTCATCTGGAAGAAGAAACACTAAAATATTTCATAGTTGAATATTAATGCAACAAATCTTTGAACCTAACGTTTGGAGACAAAATTATGTTTATCCATCTACATCTATTGATTTAATGATCTAATCTATCTACATATCTATCTACCTATTAATCCACCACCTATATATCTTTCTTTTTTTTATTTATTTATTTTTTGAGAGAGATTTTTGCTATCAGGTGCATGTGCTCGCCAGAGAGACAGAGAGAGACAGAGAGACAGAAAGTGAGAAACTACCCCTTTCTCCGGGGGATAGCCATGCCAAAATCCCTTCTCTTCCACTCCTCTCCAGATTTTGGGCATGTACACACACATGCACTCGGCATGTATTTTCAGCCTCCGGGTCCATGACTCAAGCCACAGTCAACTACATGGGAGTCCAGTGACATAACCATAATGCCATCTGCTGGTCCCTATATATCTTTCTATTTAATCTAGCTATCATCTATCTGTTATTTATGCATCCATCTTGATCACCTATCTATCTATACCTACGTGCCTTAGCTACCTCTGTCGTCTCTCTAGCTACCTGTTTATCATCTATCAATCTGCGTTTCCATCATGTATGTTATATGCATGTGTGCACAGTTAACTTTTAAAAAAGTCTTGGCATGCAATTAGGAAATACATTTTTTGTGATAGACACCTCTTACAACAGTAGTATTGCTTACTGGGACCAGCAGGAGGCATCGTGGTTAAGATGCTGGACTCCCACACTGGGGTGCATGTGTGTGCCTGCCCAAAATCCCAAGAGGAGCATGGAGCTTGTCTCAATTTGTAAACTGGTATTTATAACTTCCACATCATGAAAGCCCACTCAATTAGCGATATTATCTTTGTAATTTTATGGAAGAAAAGACCCAAATGCTTAATTTGCTGAGGTTTATGCAAATTCAGTGAATATGCCACCAGTATTTATCTGGTGACTGTGTTCAAGCCAGTAATCTCTGACCTTTTCAGATAACCTCATTTCTCCTCTAGAGATGCCAGGGACTACAAAAGGTTTGTAGAAAGTAAATAAAAGGACAAGTTTATTTTTGTGTAATTTTTTGAAATCCATGCATAGGTTTTGTTTTTTTTTTCAAAAATCTGCATTTTCATGAACTTTTTGAAGATCCCTTGTATTTATTCTGATATTTTTCACTTTTTATCGTCAATCTAAAGTGTAAAAAAACAGTTTTCAAGTTGTACAAATAGGAGTATCACTACTATGTAAGGATGTGATATTTGTTGACCTAATTTTAAAGCTACAATATGGTTGGGGCCAACAGGTGGCACTCCCCCATGAGTGACTGCAGTTTGAGTCTTGGATCTGGTGACTTGCTTTCTCACTTTCCCTCTTTCTCTGTCTCTGATGTACACATTTGCACAAGTTATTTAAATAAATTAAATAAATTGTTTAATTTATAAATTATATATAATAATAACAAATAAAATTAAAAATTGTTTTTAAGAAGCTAAAGTTGTGTGTATCAATTATTTAAATCAGTTATTTATAAATTAAATAATCATAAAATTAAATCATAACTTTTTTTTTTTTTTTTTGGAGAGGTCTTTTCACTCTAGGGGGTGTGCGCTCGCCAGACAGACAGAAAGAGACATAGAGACAGAAAGCGAGAAATCACCTCCCCAGGGGGGATGGCCACGCCACAATCCCTTCTCCTCCATTCTCCTCTTGGGTTCTTGGGCACACACGCACACACGCCCGGCGTGAGTTTTAAGCCACCAGGTCCGGGACGTGAACCGCGGTTGACTACCTGGGAGTCCAGCGACATAGCCGTTTTGCCAAGTGCTGGTCCCAATCATAATGTTTTTTTAAAAAGCTCAACTATGGTTAAAATGAGAACTATTATAAAATAATAGAATAGAGTTTCATTAAAAATATTGTTCTCCATTCAACATTGTCTCAAATGTGATAATCCAATACAAATTTAACGTAGACCACGGGGTCTGGGACTTGCACCACCGTCGACAATGTGGGCATCCGGCACCTTAACCACCACACTACCTGCCAGCCCTGCCCAACTACTTCTTAATCTGAAAGACTGATATATTTTATAAAAAGGTAATTATGGGATAACCTTTCTCTAGTTAGGCACCAGAGCATTTAATGAAGGGATTGCCATGATTTTTGTCTCGGTATTGTTTACTTTTTGTCATTATTATATATAATCAATAAATAATTCTGCATAGCCAGCTTGCTTCCCCAGATAAAGCTGTGTGTGATTAATTAATGAGTTCACACTGGACATGTCTGTCCCTGGGGGTTACACAGGATCTAAATTAAATTAACCAATTGACTTCCCTGCCACTAATCTTTGCAGAAAGTCAATTTTGGAATCCTATTAACTTTACAATTATATTTGTTTAATCTGAGCTGCTTTCCTACAGAATATTCGCTGTGTAAGGGTACACAGTTTCTTATGGGGAAGGGAGCAAAGCTTCCAAAAATATGCATACAGTTTAACAAACTATCTGTGCAGAAGAAAAACAGGCGAAAATACAGGATGAATCCAATAAAGTGAAAGAAATGATTTTTCATTTGCTGAGATCTAGTTATTTTGAATAGTCAAGTTGGGTTAGTTGTGGGGTTTTTTTGTTTGTTTGTATGTTTGTTTGAGGTTTTTGCCATAGGGTACCTATGCTCACCAGAGAGACAGAGAGAGGAAAATGAGGAATTGTCCTCTGGAGGCATGCCCACAATGAAATCCCTTCTCCGTTCTCATCTTGGGATTTGGGGCATGCACACACACTTACCCTATGTCATTTTTAAGTCACTGGGTGCAAGACTTGAACCATAGTTGGCTATGTGAGAGTCCAGTGCCTTAACCACTATACCACCTGCTGGTCCCTTGATGCATTATTTATATATATATATA
>NW_006203491.1:418544-433086 GCF_000334495.1 Tupaia belangeri chinensis
GGGCACGCACGCAAACGCCCCCAGCGTGAGCTCAAGCTACTGGGTCCGGGACTCGAACCGCCGTTGGCTACGTGGGAGTCCAACGACATAGCCATGACACTAACTGTTGGTCCCAAAAGAAAAACTCTTAAAAAAAAAGAAAAATTTACAATAGATGAAAACTTTATAGTAGTTGAAATGGCATACCAGATATCATATTTTAAAATCGAATGTTGAAGTAATGTGATGACATATTCATCATAAGGTCTGTAATACTCCTATCGTACCGATACAAAGCATCAAGACATGAACAGACATAGAAATAGCAAGTGGTAAGCATAGAAGTGCAAAGACGATAACCATTAGATGATATATTATATGAATCATAATACCGCATACGTCCCACACATAAAACATCCTTGTCAGGAGATAAATGCTGTGACTATTTTCAGTGTGTTGCTTTTCTGCAAGGAACATCTGTGAGCTGCATCCTGCAACTTGAGTGGGAGATGAAATTAGGGAAAATAAGCACAGTTACAAAAATGCAGACCTTTTCCTCCCCTATTATTCTATTAAAAGTACTGAGAATCGACCACATGGAGCTATTTTGACGGGCTGCAAATTTATTTACAACCTCACTCAGTCATCTTCACAGTAGGAACGCCACTCACCAACCCACAGTCACAGAGTTTGCAAAAGGAGTCATTAAATGCCAGATTGAAACTAGCACCAACCTGCCCCACCCCAGGGACCATAGAGAAAAATAAAAGCATGCTATATAGCTGGTGTGAAAGGAAAAAGCAAACCATACCAGCCATAATATGCTGTTAGAAACATTAAAGAAAAAAAATAAACAGGGAGAACGCTCTCCCACCACCTGGTATGAAATACCATATGCTGTATTTTTGGAAAACTTACCATAAAATTTAATGACAGTTACCAATGAATGGAACTTTTAAAAAGTCATTCAAAACTTTCATGTGTTTAATTGTTTCACATTTTAAATTTACCTAATTCTTTAAATCCCTCATCTATATGAACATTTGGAAATTTCAAAGAATTCATGAAATGCATCTACAATGATGCTAAATTAACTAGAGTAAAATGGAGTAAGAGAGAATGGGGAAAAAGGTCTCTTTCATTTACATACTAATTCTAACATTCTCCTCTGTGACAGAATATTTAAATTTGGGGGCTGGCAGGTGGCATGGTGGGCTCTGGACTCCCACATGGCCAACCGTGGTTTGAGTCCCGGACCTGGCGGCTTGCTTTCTCACTTTCTCTCTTTCTCTCTGTTCCTCTCTGGTCGAATCAAAATAAGTAAGTAAATATACAAATAAATAAAGTAAAATAATTCTTTAAAAAACAGAATATTTAAATTTCACAAAAATGCTTCATCAGTACTTTTCAAGAATTAATTATTAAATTTTATTTATTATTTTTTACTTTGGTATGGAGCATATGCACTTATCAGAGAGAGAAAGAGAGAAAAAGTTCGAAAGCAAGCTGCCAGACCCGGGACTTGAACCTTGATCGGCCATGTGGGAATCCAGTGCCATAACTACCGTGCCACCTCCTGACCCCCTGTTTTGCCATATGTGAGGGGATTTCAGGGTGCTCATAGAAAAATGGAATCCAAGTACAAGCTTATTTGGGTTCAGAAAGAAAACTGACATCGACGCGTGAATGTATCTTCCAAAAGTTCACGGAAAAAGTTTATGATGGAAAACTATTGGGTGAATTTCAACATTTTGCAGCAGAACAAACTTAGATTTGAATCTCATTTTTTCTCAAAACTTTTTAAAATCCTTCTCCTATTTTCTCTACTGGAAATAGGCCATTCTTAGATGGCTGTTCAGAAGACGGGAAGGTGAGCCGTTGTGTAAAGAAGAGATCCAGTCTTGCCTCCGCAGAGCCGTGAAGTGGTGAGGCAGAGACCCAGATCCACACGGCCGCCCTTCGTTTGAGTCCCAGCCCTGGTGGGATTTAATGGGTGTGTGTGCATGCCCCGGATCCTCACAGAAACGGGAGATGGAGAATGGAAGATGGAGGAGAAGAGATGGCAGTATGACCACACCCCATTGGGAGGAGGGTGTTCTCTCTGTCTCTCGTTCTCTTTCTGGCAACTGTGTGCACCCTCCAGTAATAAAAAAGAAAAGAAAAAAGTCAACCATTTCCCCAAGTTCTCCTAAACTCTTGAGTAATTGGTACTGTCACATTTTCAAATATTTTAAGGAAAAAAAAAATGAGTAGTGTAATAGCTTATTAAACACTTCCATGGAGAACTACATAAAATTCTTTTTTATTAGAAATTACTTTAAGGCAGAGACGGCAGGTAGCATGGAGGTTAACGCGCTGGACTCCCACATGGCCAACCACGGTTTGAGTCCCGGACCTGGCGGCTTACTTTCCCACTTTCTCTCTCTCTCTCTCTCTCTGTCTCACTGTCTCCATCTCTGATCAAGTTTAAATAAATAAATAAAGTTAAATAAATTAAAAATATTTCTTAAAAAAATAAATTAAGGCAACCAGTGTAGAAAAAAAAAAAAGGATAATAGTAATGGCACAAATAATTGTTTAATCAAAAACCCTACTGGGGCCAGCAGGTGGCATGGTGGTTAAGGCTCTGGGCTCCCACATGGCTGATCATGGTTCAAGTCTCTGATCTGGAAGCTTGAAATTCATGCTGGGAGCATATGCATGCATGCAGCAAATCCCAGGAGAAGAATGGAGGAGAAGGGATTGCGGTGTGGCCATCCCCCCTGGAGATCTCACAGTCTCTCTGCCTCTCTCTGGTGAGCTCATGGGCTCTATGGCAAAAAAAAAAAAATCTGAAAAAATAGCAGTATTTTTATTTTTATAATCATTTATTACATTTTATTTATTCATTCATTTATTTTTAATTTGACAGAGAGAAAGCGGAAGCCACCAGGTCTAGGACTCGAACCATGGTCAGCTACATGGGAGTGTCCAGCACCTTAACCACCATGCCACCTGCTAGTCCCTACAGTACATTTTCTTATGGAATTTATTGCCAGATTAGATGATGAAGTCAACCTGTTGCTTGTGATCAACATAACGCTGACAGTCCACGTTAGCGTTCTGAAAAAAGAATTTGCTATATTCTGTTACTACATCATCTTAAAATAAAAGCAGTGAAATCAATCGCAATTTTCTCGAAAGCTAAAACTCCCATTGAAAGCTAGCGTCTCCCTGTGCCTTGGATGGCTGCGGTAATAGCATCATTTTCTGGAATTGAGAAGCCCTGGTACTTATGGAATGGTTCTACCTCCTCGGGCAGGTGTCGTTTCTAGGCCATGTTGTTCATTTTCCTCTTATTTTAGCTAGGGATTATTGTTCACCATGATGTGTGGCTGATCTATATCCTCGTTGGTCTTCAAGAATATGACTATTCCGGGGGCCAGCAGGTGGCGTGGTGGTTAAGGACACTGGACTCCCACATGACCGACCGTGGTTCAAGTCCCGGACCTGGTGGCTTTCTCTCTCTCTCTCTCTCTCTGATCCTCTCTGATCAAATAAAAATAAATAAATAAACAAAGTTAAGTAAAATCATTCTTAAAAAAAAAAAAGAATATTGGTTTCTGTTTATATCTTATTCTGTTGGCAGATTCTATCAATTTAATTTTTCCCAAAAGTTTGGTTTTTTTGTTTGTTTGTTTGTTTGTTTTGTCAGTAGTTTGACTTCGGAAACTCAACTATACAACTGGGATGTGTAATCTCAAATGCAGACGTAAAAGAAGATGAATTACTTGCATCGTTCATTTTTTTCAAAAGTTAATGAAACTTGGTGTTTTTGTTTTAACGACAGAAATTTAATATGGCTTTGACAACGCAACTTAAAAATGAATATGTCCCTCCCCTCAAATCAACCAAAATTATAAATCACATCCCATTATTTTGGAATGAGCGTGTTTTCAGAGCTGCACATATATCCTGTTATGTAAATCTGCATACCTCAAATTTCAAAGGTAGTTTTTTAAAAGATACAACGCGTTGACTAATTTCAGTGCGTTCAATCATCTATCACTCAGCCAGAGTTTCGGTATGCACATTTTAATGTTTATTACATAAAAATGTCAAATCTCTTCCAATTTATGAGCACATTCCACATCAGCAAAATAAACATTAAAGCCGGGCTTCTGTGAAAATCAATACTGACAACAGCAATGGCGGGAGCTGCGGTTTGGGGAAACACCCTTGAAAACACAAAGTTGGGGGAGGCCCAGCCAGGTGGGAGGGCACCAGTGCACGGTACTGGCTCCTTTGGGGAGAGAGGTTCAAATCCTGGGTCAACCTAAATGCCACATTTACCTGTGACCTTGGCTGGCTGGGAGGTTGAAGGGATCAGTGTAGTGTCTCCAAGATGCTCTTCTCCCTCTCTCTCTCTCTCTCTCTCTCTCTCTCTCTCTGTGTGTGTGTGTGTGTGTGTGTGTGTGTGTGTGTGTCTCATATGAAAATAAATAAAAATAAACGTCAAAAAAAAGCTGGAAGCATTTACAGCCTGCAGCTAATAGCTACGTAATTAAAGAAGTGTGTGTGTGTGTGTGTGTGTCTAAGATTTTTGCCATGGGGCATGTGTGCTTGCTGGAGAGAGACAGAGAGACAGTGAGAGAGAAAGCGAGACATCACCCCCCCATTGGAGAGGGCCATGCTGCAACCCCTTCTCCTCCATTCTTCCTCTGGGATCTTGGGCACGCACGCACACACGCCCGGTGTGATTTTCAAGCTACTGGGTGCGGGGCTCGAACTGTGGTCAGCCATCTGGCAGTCCATTGCCTTATCCACTATGCCACCTACTGGCCCCAAAATCTGTGTTTTTAGACACCCAGAGAGACGCAGAGATGAATGGAAAAGAATGAAAGGTGGAGAAATAGCTGCAGTTGTGTATCTTGATTTGAGTCCTGATGCAGCACCGTAGAAAGAAAGAAAAACAGTCTTTATGGGGGGGTGTTACCGACGCCTACCTTACACTGGGCACAAGACCGGATTTCAAGTACACTCCAGATCTCCGAGTGGGAAATAACACAAAGAAACATCAGTGTCATTTTGACTTTTAGTTTTGACAATGTCCTTTTTTAAAAAAATTAGTTTGCCAGACATATGCTCACCAAAGAGAGACAGACAGAAGGAAAGAAAGATGGAGAAACCATCTCCATGGCACATGGGCATGTTGTAATATCTTCTCCATCTTGTGCCTGGTGTGATTTTCTTTTTTATTTATTCATTCATTGGTTCTTTATTTATTTTTACTACAAGGCATGTGCTTTCATTGGAGAGACAGAGAGAAACAGAGAGAGAGAGACAAAGTGAGACATGAATAGCCAAGAGGATGGCCATGCCACAGTCCCTTCTCCTCCATTCTCCTCCTGGCATTTTGGGCATGCACACACACGCACCTGGCCTGAGTTTCAAGTGCTGGGTCAGGGACTTGAACCATGGTCATTCATGTGGGAGTCCAGTGCCTAATCCACTATACCACCTGCTGGCCCATGATTTTCAAGACACCAGGCTCAGGACTTGAAGCACCATCAGCCACGAGGGGTCCAGCCACCTTCAAGGTTGCCAGACCACAGGCTATCCCCATTTTGATCATTTTGCATTAATAATTAGGAGGCAGTTGGGATCAGCAGTTAGCGTAATGGCTATGTTGCTGGACCCCCATGTAGTTGACCACGGTTCGAGTCCCGGACCCGGTGGCTTAAACTCATGCTAAAAAGTGTGCGTGTGTGCCCAAGATCCCGAGAGGAGAATGGAGGAGAAGGGATTGTGGCGTGGCCATCTCCCTCGGGGGGAGTGATTTCTCACTTTCTGTCTCTCTCTGTCTCTCTGGTGAACGCATGTGCCCTATAGCATAAACCTCTAAAAGAAAAAGAAAAAAAAAAGAAAAGACAAAGGACCCCAGAGAAAGATACTGAAACGATACGCACAGATCCATCCCAGAGACTTGATGAGGAACAGAGCTGAGGATTCTCTCACCGACAATACTTCACCAGCACCGTCAATCTCTCGGCATAGGGAATTAGACAAGACAAAGGACCCCATAGAAAGATACTGAAACGGTATGCACAGATCCATCCCAGAGACTTGATGAGGAACAGAGCTGAGGATTCTCTCACCGACAATACTTCACCAGCACCGTCAATCTCTCGGCATAGGGAATTCTCTCTGCAAGCTATCAGCTTAATCATATATGAAAATATGTTGCCTTCGATTGACTCGAAGTTTACCGTACAAGGCATAATCTTCAGGGAAAACATCGACTCAGAGGTTTTTCATTTGCATCCTCCACACACACGCGCATACACACACACACACACACACAGATTTCAAAGAATCTAACTGAATGGAGTTCAGGGTGAGTTTATGTTGATGCCAAAAACATTTAATTCCATGCATAGCTTTTTCAGTCTCTACTCCCAATCAGCATGCAGGAAATCTTCCTCTGTTACTTTCACTTTGGTCCCGTGGGGAGTGGAAAGTGACGACTCCACACCCAGGGATGGGTGTGCAAGTCTTTAAATGAGCTGTTTTTCTTTCTTATTTATTTTTTACTTGCACCAAGGTGTGTGCACTCACTGGAGAGAGACAGACAGAGAAACGAAAGTAGTGAAAACTCGCTCGCCCGGTGGATGGCCACGCCGCAATCCTTTCTTCCCTATCCTCCTCTAAGGATTTTGGGCACGCACGCACACATGCCTGGCATGTTTTTCAAGCCTCCATGGCCAGGATTCGAACCACATGGTCAACCATGTGAGATCCAGCCACCTTCATCTCCACACCACCTGCTGGCCGGTCATTTTATTATTGTTTTTTCATTTGCTTCATGATTTAGTTTCTCCAAAGCTTATTTCTAAGTGGAATGGGATTTTTAAAATAAAATGTGTCTTTGGGACCAGCAGTTAGCGTAATGGCTATGTCGCTGGACTCCCACGTAGTCGACCGTGGTTTGAGTCCCGGACCCGGTGGCTTAAAACTCACGCCAGGCGCGTGTGCGTGCGTGCCCAAGATCCCGAGAAGAGAATGGAGGAGAAGGGATAAATAAATAAATAAATAAATAAATAAATAAATAAATAAATAAATAAATAAATAAATAAATAAATAAATAAATAAAATGTGTTTTTTTCTTAAAGAATTATTTTATTTAACTTTATTATTATTATCATTATTATTTTCCAGTTTGATCAGAGAGAGACAGAGAGAGAGAGAAGTGAGAAAGCAAGCCACCAGGTCCGAGACTTGAACCGTGGTTGGCCATGTGGGAGTCCAGTGCCCCATCCTCCATGCCACCTGCCGGCCACATGAAACGTGTCTTTCATGACCATGCCATGGCTGTGCTCAGAGTCTCACTAATGACTCTGAGAATGAGCAGCTGGCTCCTGGTCTGGAAGGTAACTGGTGTGTTCAATAGTTACTTGTAGCACAATTGCATTGCGTGGAGGCAACAGTTTCAAAGCTAATCAACCTAAACAAGTGGACCCAGAGTGGAATGGAAAACAAATACATAGTAATATGTTTGGAGTGGCTCTGAGCAGAGAGTCGATCTCCGAGCCTTTAAACCATTTATTTCAGATTCAATAACTCATTATGGCTGAGAAAATAACTCAAATTCACTTAGGTGTCAAATGAAAAACAAATGCTAGACACTTTTCTTTGACCTAATCTGACTGAGACACCCTGTTCGGCATTGTTTTTACGTAGATGAACATGTTGTGTTAATAGAACGTGTTAGCATGTTAACACACACACCACATACACAGACATCCATGCCTTCGGTGTTGGGTTATTTTGTCATCTTCCCTCGTAGACATAGAAGCTGCTTTTTAAAGTCAACCTTGGGCCAGCAGGTGGCAAGGTGGCTAAGGCACTGGACTCCCACATGACAGACCACAGTTTGAGTCCCGGACCTGGGAGCTTGAAAATAACACCACACACATGTGTGTGCATGCCCAAAATCCCGAGAAGAGAATGGAGGAGAAGGGATTGCAGGGTGCCTTCCTCCTGGTGGTAGGGGGGGGTGATTTCTTTCCCTCTTACTGTCTGTCTGTCTGTCTCTGGCGAGCACATGCGCCCCATAGCAATAACCTAAAAGAAAAAAGCAGTAACAGTAAATACCCTTTTCCCAATGCATATCCATTTCATCTTTGAACCTGATTAACACTCAGTCATATTAGGTTCTCAGAAAAGCCATGATATACTTTTCTATGCCTGTCTATGCAAAAAATGTGTCATGGCTTTGCCATCAACCCAACAGTGTAAGTGCAACCATTCCTTTTTTTGTACAGAGAGATTTTTGCTATAGGGCATGTGTGCTCATTAGAGACACAGAAAGACAGAAACTGAGAAATCGCCCCACCAGGGGGATGGCCATGCCGCAATCCCTTCTCCTCCATTGTCTTCTTGGGCTCTTAGAGGCAAGCACACACACGTGTCTGGAGTGAGTTTGAAGATGCCAGGTCCAGGATTCAAACTGCAGTCCACTACGTGGGAGTCCAACGACGTAACCATGACGCCATCTGGTGGCCCCTGTAGCCGTTCTTCCAAGGCTTCCATTCTGTTCGTCCAATTAAATAACAGAAGCATTTGTCCCTAATGGAGAATAATTACAGATTCTATGATGAGTGGACTCTGTGTTTCAAGAAGGTCCCTGGCATGGCTTGCAAATTCCGCAATGCCACACGGCATTCAGAAAAGGGAGGCTGATCCTCTTAAAGATAATGACCTCTCCCGGAAGGATCATGACATCCTTCAGAACTCTGTCACTTCAAAGGGCAGGTGTGTCAAAGAATTATTTACTCATTTTAATTGGACCAGAGAGAGACAGAGCAAGAGTGAGAGAGACAGAGGGAAAGTGAGAAAGCAAGCAGCCAGGTCCGGGATTTGAACCGCAGTAGCCACATGGGAGTCCAGCGCCCTTACCGCCATGCCACCTGCCGGCCCCTGGTCCATGCCTTTAAGGAGAACAAAGGTGCTCATGAAAATAATTATTTAAAAAAAAAAATGGAGGAGAAGGAATTGCAGCATGGGTAATTCTCCTGGAGGTGAAATCTTGCTTTCTCTCTCTGTCTCTCTGAAGAGCATATATGCCGTGTAGCAAAAATCTCTCTCAAAAAGAAAAAAGTTTGTAAAAAAAAAAAAAGAGTCGAATTATGAGTTTAAGGACTTAAAATCCATGCATAGCTTGTCCATAATAAGCCTTTTCCATGAACGTGAACATTTTGAAGACCTTGGAGAGTAGATATAAATATCAAAAGATGTATACGTAAATTCCTCCAGAGGAGGACTTAAAACTCGACTGATAGGGGCCAACAGGTAGCGTGGTGGTTAAGGAGCTAGAATCCCACATGGCTGACTCTGCTTTGAGTCCCGGACCTCATGGTTGGAAACTCATGTGTGCGTATGTGTGTGTGCCCAAAATCCCAGGAGGAGAATGGAGAAGAAAGGATTCTGGTATGGTCATCCCCTCTGGGGTGGCCTTCTCACTTTCCTTCTTAGTGTTTCTCACTGTCTCTTTTTGGGCAGCGCAAACCCCCCATGGAAAAAAAAAAAAAAAAAAAAAAAAAAAAAAAGTAAAAGAAAAAATAATCAACTAAGAACCTTAAAAGATAAAAATCATGGTATGCGTGTTAGGTGGTTCATTTCCATTGGTGAGTAGACTCAGTATAGGAACTCACCAAGTCTAGGACTGAAACCGAGGTCGACCATACAGGAGTCTTGCACCCCTAACCACTGCGCCGCCTGCCAGCCCCGTCATCCCAGAAGTCTTGATGCTGGGCCAACAGGTGGCATGGAGGTTGGGGCACTGGGATCCTTATGGCCAACTTTGCACTTCAAGTCCCAAACCTTACTGCTTGATGGTCCATGCCAGGTGCATGGGCACATGTGCCCAAAATCCCGAGAGGAGACGACCTTACTGCTTGATGGTCCATGCCAGGTGCGTGGGCTCGTGTGCCCAAAATCCCGAGAGGAGGCTGGAGGAAGGACTGTGGTGTGGTCATCCCCCTTGGGTGGCTAATTTCTCTCTCTCTCTCTAGTAAGTACTCCTGCCCCCTATAGAAAAAGAAAGAAAGATAACAGACTTTGTATTCAGCACGTTGCCAGAAAAACAAGTCTCTCTCTCTTATACACACACAAAGACTTCCACCCCATTTTTAACACAAGTGGGAAACATATTCTATTATTACAAAGGAATAAGAGTAGAAAAATCCTCCTTAGAGTCTTTGGGAGTATCCAAAAATCACAGTTTTAAAGATAACAAGCTCAAAGTCTTTGGGAATTTGCAAAATCATAATTGTTCTAATTATTCATTGAATTTTATTATCTTTTTTAAAAAAATTTTTGACCAGAGAGAGAGAGAGCGAGAGAGAGAGAGAAAGGGAAAGCAAGAACGCAAACCACCAGGTGCGTGACTTGAACCGCAGACAACTATGTGACGAATCCAGCACCTTAACCACCATGCCACCAGCTGGCCCCTGAAATTACAATTTGAAAGATAAGGAAATGTAGAGAAAACTTTGAAATGTGGAGCCAACTTCCATTCTCCCGTCCATAAAAGGAATGCGTTTTGAAATAAGATGGTGAAGTGTCGCCTATTTGGTCTGCCCCGATGTAGTTTGCATTAGATTCGGGTTGATAAGGACAAAATAGAGATTTATACCTCCTTGCAATGAGTGACAGCCTGGATAGCATACGGCACGGTATTCCGCTCAAATCGAACTCTGCTAGATGCTTTTCACAGTCTAATTTGGAATTCAGGAAACATGAGGTTTGTTTCCATCTGAAATCTGACTTCTGAATAAGGTGCTAATGGAAAAAAGGAATCAGCCCAGGGTTTGTGAGACCCTCTGGCTAAAGTGCCGATGGGATTCTCGTAGCTGTTTCTCCCCCCAAAATGCAAAAGCCTTCATTTATTGATGTGGGGAAATTCAGATTGCATAAATGATTTTCTAAAAATGTGAAGACCTCAAGCGACTGCCAGTTCTTTCCTCATTTTCACGTCCACGGTCTTACTCCTTACCATTAATACGTGGGGTGTTTTTGTCTGTTTTTGTAATTGGGAGACAGGCAGAAAGAGGGAAAGTGATCACCCTCCCCCTTTCCATGGAGGATGGCCACCCACAATCCCTTCTCCATTCTCCTCTTGAGGTTTTGGGCATGCATGCACATGCACCCAGCATGATTTTCAAGCCACCGGGTCTGGGACTCAAACCGTAGTGGGTCATGAGGGAATGCAGTGCCTTAACCATCACATTTGTAAGGGAATATCTTATGGATGAGAACAAGGTACAATGAAATGTGACGGATTGGTTGCGTTTCAGAAACCTGTAATCGGGAACCAGCAGTTGCCGTAATGGCTATGTCGCTGGACTCCCACGTAGTCAGCCGCGGTTCACATCCCAGACCCAGTGGCTTAAACTCACGCCGGGCGCATGTGCGTGTGTGCCCAAGATCCTGAGAGGAGAATGGAGGAGAAGGAATTGTGACGTGGGCATCCCCCCGGGGGGGTGATTTCTCGCTTTCTGTCTCTATGTCTCTGTCTGTCTGTCTGGCGAGCGCACGCGCCCTATAGCGAAAATCTCTCAAAAAAAAAAAAAAAAAAGAAAAAGAAATCTATAATCCCTTCACTATGTCTCCTGTGTCTTCATGGGATCCCTGTGAAGACAGCTAAATGAACACCAAACACATTCCTACAAAGAGACCCACAGGTAATTCAGTGACTAAGGCACTGGGCTCCAGGGTAGCTGAGCATGCTTCGAGTCCCAAACCCAGTGGCTTGAAGAATCACACTGCACACATGTGCATGCATGCCCAAAATCCTGAGAGGAGAACAGAGATGTGATTGCTGCATGGCCATCTCCCAACCCCCTGTGGGAGGTGATTGCTCACTTTCCCTCTCTCCCTGGCAAGCACAGGTGACTTATCACAAAAACAAACAAAACCATGTATTAATGTTGTTAACTGCCTGGTATCTTCAGCCCTGAAATATGAGAGAGACAGAGACAGAGTGCGGGTGGTATGCTGGTTGAGATCTCACATGTCAGCTCCTTGATTTCAGTCCCAAACCTGGTAGCTCTCAAGAAACGTGCTGTGTGTGTGTGTGTGTGTGTGTGCATGCCCAAAATCCAGAAAAGAAAATGGATGAGAGAGAAGATTGTGGTGTGGCCATTCCTCTGCAAGGCAATTTCTCAGTTTCCTTCTCTCTATCTCTCTGGTGAGTGCCCACATCCTATGGCCAAAATCTGAAAAAATGGGGTCAAGCAGATGGCATAATGGTTACAGATGTATTCCCACATGGCCAACCACAGTTCGAATCCCAGATCCAGCAGCTTGAAACTCATGCCAGGCGTGTGTGCATACATGCCCAAGATCCCGAGAGGAAAATGGAGGAGATGGGATTGTGGTGTGGCCATCCCCCCTGGGAGATTCAAGCGATTTCTTGCTTTCTGTCTCTCTCTCTATCTCTGTCTCTCCAGCAAGAGCATGTGCCTCCTAGTGAAAATCTCTCTCAAAAAAAAAAAAAATCTAACAAGAAGGAAAAACAGAAAGTAATGTAGGTCTTTTTCTCTATTCAACTATTCATGAGACCCCCCACTTGATCCCCTGCAGCTATGAAGACAAAGAACGTTCATGTCGAAGACTCCCACACGCTCATGTCCCCTGTCTAGGGGACAAGCGCAGAATAGATTAGAAGTCATTGCCACCTTCTGTCCCCTCTGCACCTGCTTATTCCTGCTAAGCCGTTATCAAAGTTTCCCGACCCCTGCTTCATCCATGGATGCATTTCGAGCATCTGGGTGAAACCAGCTCCCGCGAGGGCCCGTGTTTTTAGAAATGCGGGCACTTTCATCTGAATTTGGCTGCCATTCATTCACTCATCAAATATTTATTGAGCTTGTACTATATTCCTGCGGCTAAGCGCAAACACAAGACAGTGGAGCGATGGTGTAGAATGAAAGCCGGATCCCTGTCTCACCTCCCAGAGATGCCTAGAGGCCACCTCTCATTGCCCCTCACCTAGAGGGAGCGTTTCCTTACGGAGAAGGAAATTAAAGGGCAATGCTTCTTTAATTCATCTTGATTTAAATTCTTGATTCCACCCAGCAGTAAAGCAAGGAAGCACTCTTGAAGCAAGAGGCTAAGATGGAGCATCTGGAGGGCAAGGGTTTCTCCACTGTCCAATTAATTTATAGAGGTCCACCCACTCTGTGGAGAGGCAGATGGAAAACGGAGCATGAAGCCACCGTGGCCTCTCCAGTTGCTAAATTCCCAAGGCTCATCTGCAAATTAAAGCGACTCAGATATTTTCTATGCTCTTTGGCAACTGGTCCTTGCAAGACCCCAAGAAATACATGAACCATGAAATCATGCCTTCCGTGGTAGCAATCAAACTGGGCAATTACTGGAACCAGGAGATGGCAGAATGGTTACGTCGCTGGACTCCCACCTAGTCAACCATGGTTCGAGTCCCAGATCCGGCAGCTTACAGCTCACACCACACGTGCGTGCATGTGTGCCCAAAATCCTGAGAGGAGGAGAGAGGAGAAGGGATTGCGGTGTGGCCATTCACCTATCTCTATCTCTCCGTCTCTCCAGCAAGCACACAAGCCCTATTGCGAGTCTCTCTCTCAGAAAAATTGGGTAATTACACACAGCCCTCTGTCTGCAAGACTTTGGCCTCCCTAGGGGCAGAGACCTCACATATGATGTTAAAATGCCCCGCCCAGGGGCCAGCAGGTGTGTGGTGGTGAAGGTGTTGGATTCCCACCTAACCTAGTGCAGTTTAAGTGCTAGGGCTGGTGGCTTGAAAATTACAATGAGTGCATGAGTACTGAAAATACCAAGAGAATGGAGGAGAAGGGATTGCCGTGTGGCCGTTCCCTGGGCAAGGAGCAGGGGGGTGGGGACTGTTGATTTCTTGCTTTCCCTTTCTCTATCCCTCCTGTCTCTCTCCAGCAAGTGGGCATATGCAATGGCAAAAACAAAACAAAACAAAAAACACACAAAACGCCACCCAATGTCCAGTCTTCTCACCAGATGGATGACCAACATCTTGGAAGTCCTTTTTAGAACAGTTTACACAAGCAGTATTGGTGTTTTATTGTGGCTCTAATTTGCATTCTGCTTGACTAGTGGTATTTAGCATCTCTCCCTATCATCCGCAGGTGTGTATCTAAAACAAAATATCACAGGGTTATAATGGGTTTGACAAGTATTTGCAAGGTTTCACTGCGTCATGATTCTTTCTTGCAAACTTTTACAAATAAAGTGTTCACTCTTGAGTATTTACGAGGGCTCTTGCAATCCTTCTCCGATAAGCAATCGTTATCTTAAATGTATATAACCAGCCTTTTGGGTAGGTGGTACTAAATGTGAGTATATTCATAAAACTTGGAGTAGATCTGCTGATTTTAAAATCTATAAATAATGCATCTTATTATGGGTATACTTCTTCGACTTGATAGATTTTTGAAAAAAATATTCCCATTGATTCCTGTAGATAGACTTTTTTTTTTTTTTTTTTAAACGTTCATTCAGTATTCTATGA
>NW_006203491.1:433208-437684 GCF_000334495.1 Tupaia belangeri chinensis
CCTTCTCCTCCATTCTCCTCTCGGGATCCTGGGCACACACGCACATGTGCCCGGCGTGAGTTTTAAACCACCAGATCCGGGACTCGAACCATGGTCGACTACATGGGAGTCCAGCGACATAGCCATTACACTAATTACTGGTCCCTTACACATGTATGTTTTTCAGAGAACTCTAAAATAAGGAGAATTTGGTTTTACTTGGAGTGACCCGTTATTCTTGCTTAGGACATCTTGCATAATTATTATTACAGATGTTCCATGTCATTACAATTCTTTCCATAATTACATCGCAGTGTGAACGATAATTACGTGTCCCACCTCATTATATTTTGAAAGGGAAGACTTTTATTCTCAATACGGCAGTGAGCCGTTGGCCCCTTAGCAAGGCTCGGGAAGGACAGAGAATTAAGACAGCTGGTGAGAAATGCACTCGTAACCTTGAACTTTAAAAATGCCACAGAAAGAATTGCATGCAGATTACACATTCCACTTCTTTACTGAGAATTGCCTACTGTGGAATATATACTTATTCTAATGGAGGCTTCTGTTTCCCTTAGGAGTATCATTTAAAGATGAAGTCAACTCGATTTTATTGCATTATCTTTGCTGTGTGTTTGTCATTGTTCGATCGACGCTGAGTTTTTTAATAACTACTCGGATTGGCAAGAGCAGAGACTCTTCATCATGGGCGTATTTCTGAGAGAGAATTTCTGTACCTGTCACGTGCGATATATACTTCAATGTAATTGTTTTATCTTGGGAGGAATAAGGGGTTTAATGCCACTCTATCAACTGTATTAGCGACTAAGAGAATGGTAAAATGTGTACGCGTTTGTGCCTAAATTCATTGCCTTCATCATTCTCTAAGCTCCTAGGAAAATGCCAGGAGACCCCGAAGCCACTGGAAATAATGATTCAAAAATAAAACACGATTTGAGTTATTATTATAATTAACACTATTTTTTACTGAAGCTATTCTGGAAATAGAGTGGTTTTCCAAATGCCTGGGAGTCATTTTGGAACAGTAACAATTGTAGCGCTTAAATTAAAGAGGAGAATAGATGGAGTGAGTTCAATTTAATTGAATGATCCACTTTTACTCTAGTTGAATGGAGTCCCCCCAAAAGTTCGTGTGTTGGAAGGCATGCAGAGGAAATTGAATCTTACTTTATGGTTTAGAGTTAGAGTTTTTTGTGAGAACAGTCCTACTGCATGGTTTAGAGTTAGAGTTTTTTGTGAGAACATCAGGGTGGGGTCATCATGATTGACTCCTGGTAGTTATTTAAGAAGAGCAAGTCATGACCAGCAGGTGATGTGGTGGATAAGGTGCTGGATCCTACATGACTAATTCGGTGGTTGGAGCCCTGGACCCAGCATCTTGAAAAACAACACCAGGTACATGTGTACATATGCCCAAAATTCTTACGGGAGAATGGAGGAGGAGGGATGGTGGCATGACCACTACCTGAGGGGGGATTTCTCATTCATTCTCTCTCTCTCTCTCTCCCTCTCTCTCTCTGGTGCGTGCATGCACTCTATGGGGAAATTTTTTTAAAATAAAACAAAATAAAAGGAGAGCAAGCCTAAGAGCCAGAGCAGAGAACATACACTGTGTGTCTGCTCAAAACCATAGGCTCTATTCACTCGTCTTAACTCTAGTTAATGAGGTTACTTATGAGGGTGTCTGTATACGGATTTGCATTTTCCATATTGACCTAATGTTTGATTATTGATAACTGTCTTATATGGTATACCAGCAGAAGGTATTTCAAGAGCTCCTCATGCCAAAATTGTGTTCAGAGAGCAACAAAGATATATATATAGATATATATATATATGCTTAACGTCTTCCCAGAAGTGCATTCTACAACTTATCATAATCACAGAAAACACACAGGACATCAAATAGACATGCCACTCACAGAGAGAATTCAAAGAGTCTTAAAAGGGATGCAGGACACACCTTCAGTCATTTGCAAACACTGGGGAAGGGCAGATCATCAAAAAGGTTCTGCTGAACTTATGTTCAGAGAATGACAACTAAGGAATTGAAGAACAAACGGAACAAGACTTCAGAATAAATACATGTCATGTCTCCAAACGCGTCTTTTGTGAATTGCTTCACAACATCACTGTCACGGGAGACCAAAGACATTACTCTTTTATCACTGACACTTACACATCCATGCAAGGCAATGGAAGTGATTTAGATACGGTCGATAAATAAATAGGAGAATAGGGATTTTAAACCAAGGGTTATTATTTTTAAGGTGACAGAAATATCAGGCCATGTGAAGGTTGAATCCATTCATTATGAAGCTGATTGAAAATGAGTTTCAGTGGCTGACATAATGGTTACATCGCTGGACTCTCACATAGTCAACTGCGGTTCGAGTCCTGGACCCAGTGGCTTAAACTCACGCTGGACACGTGTGCGTGTGTGCCCAAGATCCTGAGAGGAGAATGGAGGAGAAGGGATTGTGGCGTGGACATCCCCCTGCCCGGCAGGTGATTTTGTGTTTTCTGTCTCTCTGTCTCTGTCTCTTCAGTGAGCACATGTGCCCTATAGCAAAAAGTCTCTTGAAAAGAAAAGAAATGAAGAGAAGAGAAGAGAAGAGAAGAGAAAAGAAAAGAAAAGAAAAGAAAAGAAAAGAAAAGAAAAGAAAAGAAAAGAAAAGAAAAAAGAAAAAAGAAAAGAAAAGAGAAAAAAGAAAAAGAAATGAGTCTATAGAGTAGGCTGGTAGGCTGCAGAAAAAAATTCCAAAGAGTAGAAAAATAAATTTCCAGATCAAAATAAATAAATATCACACTTATATGGCTGTTTCCATCATAATGCCCTAAACAAGACTTTTGGGTTGTAGAAGGGCTCACTTTTAGAATATCCCAAATGAGCAAATTCTCCAAGTTTCCATCAAGAAAACAAATATTAATTATCAAAGCAAATATTTCCCTTGAGACACATGTTAGTGGTTTTATTTTTTGATTGCCAAAGGGTATGTGTGTTCACCAGAGACACACAGAGAGACAGAGAGACAGAGGAAGAGGAAGAAAACCCCTCCATGAGGGATGGTCTCATCAAAATCCCTCCTTCATTTCTCCCGTCTTTTGGAATCTTGGACACACACATACACACACACACACAAAGTGCCTAGCATGTTTTCTACGCTGCCGTGTTTAGGACTTGAACTGCATGGTTAACTATGCAGTTAACCTGAACCACCAGGCTCAGGTGGGCTGGCTCCCTTAAGACACATTTTGAGTCAGGAAACTCCTGTCACTGATTTACTTACTTATTTATTTATTTTTAGGTGTTTGCCCTAGGGCATGTGTGCTTGCCTGGGAGGAGAGAGACTAAGGGAATGAAAGTGAGAAATCACCCCCTCAGAGGGATGGTCACACAATAATCCTTTCTCCATTCTCCTCTCAGGATTTTAGGCACGCACATACATGCACCTGGTGTGGTTTGCAAGCTGCTGAGTCCAGAACTCATACCATGGTCGGCTATGTTGGAATCCAGCCTCCTTAACCAATGGGCCACCTGCCAGCCCCTCCCATTATTAAATACAATGCTCTTCAGTTACACGGTAAAGATACAACGAAGAAGCAAATGTCGCAGGATAAATTATATCTTTGAAGGGAAGAACCAGCATCAACCGAAAGAGGGACGTGTTTGTTATGCAGCATCAGCGACAGGCTAAAATGTCCACAGAGCTGAAATAGTCACATGCCTTGTCATCCCAGACCCACAGAACAGACTAGAGATTTTATTTGGGGGTGGAGGTTTCTACAGGCAGACCTTTCTTAAAAAGAAGGTATCAAGCCACCCCCAGAGACTTCTGAACCCACATCATACAATGATCAGTGCAAAATAAATGGGAATTCACCACCAACACAGCAAGACACAGCATTTGTATAGCTACAAGTCTCAAGGTCAGACAGAAAGTCAAGGAGATCTCCTTTTACCAGCACAAAGTGGAGCAAGTCACTCTCCTGCCACTGTAGACCTGAAGCCAACATGCCTACCTACCGCTACACGCAATGGAGGAGAAGCCGGCAGGCTGAAGGACAGGAAAGCGCACACCATCCATTAGCTCACCTGGGAAACTCTTTGTAGGCTTCTGGAATTAATGGCATGATGACTTGAAAGTTGCTTAAATCTGAGGCCATCAGGGGGGCATGGTGGTTAAGACACTAGGCTCTTCCCTGGCCAATCATTGTTCAAGTACCAGACCCAGAGGCTTGAAAATCATGCTGTGCATATATATCCAAAAACCCCAGAAGGAGAATGGAGGAGAAGAGATTAAGGTGTGGCCATCCCTCCCAGGGGTGATTACTCTGTCTCTAGTGAGCATACACACTCTACAGCAAAAAAACTAAAAAAATAAAAAGAAAAATATCACTGGTTCTTAGTGAAATAGAGGTTAATACATATTTTTATTTATATAAAATATATTTCACTTATTATAATATATCAAA
>NW_006203491.1:438056-455414 GCF_000334495.1 Tupaia belangeri chinensis
ATATATATATATATATATACACACACACACACACACACACATATGTTTGCTGGAAAAGTCATGATATATTTTTCTATGCAAAAATATGTCATTGGGACCAGCAGATGGTATAATGGTTACATCACTGGACTCCCATGTAGTGGACCACAGTTCAACTCCCAGATCTGGTGGCTTAAAACACACTGGGTGCATGTGCGTGTGTGCCCAAAATCCCACGAGGAGAATGGAGGAGAAGGGATTGCAGCATGGCCATCCCCCCTGGGGGATGATTTCTCACTTTCTGTCTCTGTGTCTCTCTCTGTCTCTCTGGCAAGTGCATATACCCTATAGTGAAAAATTTCTCTTAAAAATAAAAAATTCATCATGACTTTTCTTGACAAACTCGTACACACTCACATGTGTATGAATCTATTCTCTGGCCTTAGGAATCCCTGGTGAATCCGACAAAGCAAACACAATACCAAATGCCCCAATTGCCCATGACGTCTGATGTCTCAATTGCACACCACCGTGACGCCAGCCTGTCAGCTGTACAAGGAAGAGGTGTCATGGTGAAAAGGGAGTTGCTTGTTGGATGCCATGCCACGCCGACCTGACAATGGGAGAGACACAGCACAGACAACATTCCTCCTAGGTGACTGAGAGAGAAAGAGAAAAGGGAAGCGTCAGAGGACAGAAATCGATCCCAGGACGCTTGGGAGGTGTCCAATAAAGTCTCAGAGAGAGGAAATAGAATCCCCAGTGTGAAATTGAGGAGAAAGTCAATTTTTAATTTGCATGGAGACGGGGTCGTAGTGGAAGCTTAAAGCAGATAATTAAAGGAGGAGGCTGTGGATGGACATAAAATTAAATGACCACCTTTGAGTGTTAGTGAGTCTGCATTTCCCAATTTGGGGGGGGTTATTTCTTTATTTTTGGTTTTTGTCAAACCACCAAGTCGCCCGTGTGGGAGTCCACTGCCTTAACCACCACGCCACCTGCTGGCCCCTGCCTTTCCCAATTTTGAGAATATTCGTTCTGAGAGGAGAATGGAGGAGAAGGGACTGTGGCATGGCCATCCACCTGGGAGCTGATTTCTCACTTTCCCTCTCTCTTTCTGTCTCTGTCTCTGTCTCTGTCTCTCTGGTGAGCACACACACACACACACACACCACAGTAGCAAAAACTAAAACCCCCACTTTTCTCTCTCATTCATTCCAGCACGCTCTTATAGACATGCATGCATTATTTTGAAACTACCATAACTATTACAATTTATAGAGAAAATAATATATTCAGTCATTCAGCAAATACTCATTAGGCATCTAATGTCTATATTGATACACACACACACTCCAAGGTATTGGCATTCTTCTTCCTTTTTAGAGAGAAATGTTTACGATAGGGCGTGGGCGCTCACCAGAGATGGGGAGAGACAGAAAGTGAGAGATCACACTGCCCCAGTGGTGGAATAGCCACGCTGCAATCCCTTCTCCTCCATGCTCCTCTCGAATCTTGGGCACGCACACACATGCACCCAGGGTAAGTTTAAGCCGCCGGGTCCAGAATTTCAACCGCGGTTGACCACATAAGCATTATGCATTATGCCATCTGCTGGTCCTGGCATTGCCATTTTTCACTTAAACCGTGAAATTCCGGGGTCAAGGGCGGGTAGCCACACTGCAGTAAGTGGACCTGCCCGGTTCTGTGGCTCGGCAGCTCTGAGAACTGGCGGCACCCCCGTGCCCCAGCCTGGTGTGCGGTCTGCACACAGACGTCTTGGGAGTGATTAGAAGCCGCTCTGTTTCCATCGCACCTAAGTGGGAGTGATACCGCCCCCAAAGCAATCTACTCTTCAGAAGCAGGCAATTAAACTTTCTGCAAGTCTCAGCTCCTTCCACACGCTGGCTCTTTTAACCGGGTTGACACACAGCGTTTGTACAAAGTTCCAGGGCTTGCTGGGGTTTTTTATACATGAATACGATGTGTAGTCATGGCATCAGCATAGTCACCACACCTATTGTCACAAATATTGATGGTTTCTTTATGCTGGGAACTTTCAAAGACCTCCTTTCTAACTGCCCAAATTCACAATAATATGCTGCACCCAAAATCATGTTGTAACCTGCATTGGTTTTGTTTTTAATTTGCCAGAGGGTGTGTGCACTTGTGGAGACAAGGGGGAGAGAGAGAGAGAGTGAGGAAGCATGTCCCAAGGATCATTATAGGCAGTCAGAACTAAAGATAAAATCAATAGTGTTAAAGAACGAGTTTTTCTTTTCTTCTTTAGAGAGATTTTTGCTATAGAGCACATGTGTGCTCACTAGAGAGACAGAGAGATAGAAAGTAAGAAATCATCCCCCAGGGAGGATGGCCATGCCACAATCCCTACTCCTCCATTCTCCTCTTGGCATCTTAGGAAAGCAAGCACATGCGCCTGGTGTAAGTCTATTTTTTTTAACTTATTTAATTTTCTTTATTATTATCATTTTTCAATTTGACCAGAGAGACAGAAAGACAGGGAAAATGAGAAAGCAAACTACCAAGACTAGGACTTGATCTGTGGTCAACCATATGGGAGTCCAGAGCCTCAACCTCCATGCCACCTGCCTGGTGTGTATTAAGTCGCCAAATCCAGGGCTCAAACCGCAGTTGACTACGTGAGAGTCCAATGGCGTAGCCATTACACCATCTGCTGGTCCCAAGAATGAGGTTTTTAAAAGATCTCATTTAAATGCTTATGAGTCACATTCTAGGAATCACTTGTCTAACTAATTAGGGGTTTCAAATAGAAGGAAGGGACGACAGGCAAAAGAAAAACAAAAAGAAAAAAAAATGTTCGCATCATTGAAATATCCCACGAGGTCTTCAAAAAGTTCAAGGGAAATGCTTATGTATGCATTGTTTAAAGATTCTGTATCAACATAAACTTAAACTTTCTTTCTTTTTCTTTTTCTTTTTCTTTTTCTTTTTCTTTTTCTTGGAGAGCTTTTCACTATAGGGCAGGTGTGCTCACCAGAAAGACAGAGAGAGACAGAGAGACAGAAAGCAAGAAAGCACCCCCCAGGGGGGATGGCCGCGCCGCAATCCCTTTTCCTCCATTCTCCTCTTGGGATCTTGGGCACACATGCACACGCGCCCGGCATGAGTTTAAGCCACCAGGTCCAGGACTTGAACTGCAGTCCTGCAGTCGAGTACCTGGGAGTCCAGAGACATAGCTAGTACGCCAACAGCTGGATCTGGTGGCTTGAGACACACACCAAGTGTACATGTGTGCGTGCCCCAAATCCTGAAAGAAACCGAAGGCAGGCCTCCCCATGGAGGTGCACACAGTAGGGTTGCTGCTGTGGGATGCTGAAGGATGTAAGGAAAAGCTCCAGGATCTACTGGCTAGCTGCAGAGCTGCGGTAATATCACACTGTAAAGGGGGCCAGCTGGTGGCACGGTGGTTAAGGCACTGGACTCCCACATGGGTGACTGCAGTTTGAGTCCTGGACCTGGCGGCTTGCTTTCTCACTTTCTTTCTCTCTCTCTCTCTCTGGTAAGGGCATGTGCCCTATAGCAAACTGAAAAACAATGATAGTAGTAAATAAAATAATGTTTTTAGAGAGTTTTTTGCTATAGGGTACATGTATTTGCCAGAGAGAGAGAAAGGAAGAAGTCACCCCCCGGGGGGATGACCATACCTCAATCCCTTCTCCTCCTTTCTCCCCTCAGGATGTCGGCTACATACACATGTGCCCAGCATGAGTTTCAAGCCACCAGGTCCAGGACTCGAACCCTGGTTGGCCAAGTGAGAGTCCAGTAATGTAACCATTATGCCATCTGCTGGCCCCAAATAAATAATTCTTTAAAAATAAAAAAATAAAAAAGGATTGCAGCGTAAAAACCCTGTGGAAAGGGGCTCCTCGCCCTCCCTCTCACGAAGGAAATAAATCAATACTCTTAAAAGAAAGCTGAGAAGAGCTGAGATCAGAACTTTGGTTTAAAATGCCTCGTCTGTTCATTCGTGATCAAACACTGAACAGAATCAAGAATGAAGGGGTGCATGAAAACACTTCTCAGAATCCCACATCCCAGTGGGCGCTATCAAAGCTGACAGTGGGTAAATACAGAATTAGCAAAGTGACCGGGCAGGAGGGACATGGTGTACAAACTCCGAACAACACAGGGAAGGACTTGGTGTGGAAGGCGGTGCTGGTCTCTTCTTTCAGAGGGTGCAGAGGGGACAGGGAGGGGAATGAAGTTGATCGTGGAGAACCCTGACAGGTCCCTCTGCAGCCACGACCCCAGGTCCTCATCGGCAGCGAGAAGCTTTGTAAAGAACAGGTGCCCTTCATTTTACATCATGAGAAGGGTGCTTCACGGCTGAGGTCTTCCTGCCAAAAGGAGTGCAGCCCCAGGCTTATCATGGAGAAGAGGGAAAAAGAAAAACAGAAAAAGAAGAAGAAGAAAGAGAGAGAGAGAAACCAGCAGGTGCTATAATGGTTACATCAGTGGACTCCCACAGAGGCTATCACGGTTCGAGTCCTAGACCCAGCGGCTTGCAACTCACACTGGGCACATGTGTGTGTGTGCCCAAAATCCTGAGAGGAGAATGGAGGAGAAGGGATTGTGGTGTGGCCAACCCCCGTGGAAGGGGTGGGTGATTTCTTGCTTTCTGTCTCTCTGGCAAGCACACGTACCCTATAGCAAAAATGTCTCTAAAAAAGCAAGAAAACAAAGAAGAATACAGACAGAGCCTCACCAAGGGCTCTCCCAGGAAACACTTAGTCAGTGTTTCTTAAATTGCCCTGGACCTCAGAGCCAGCAGGTGGCGGGGTGGGTAAGGCACTGGACTCCCACATGGCCTGCTGCAATTCAGGTCCCTGACTCAGTGGCTTGAAAATCATACCAGGCATGTGTGCATGTGTGCCTAGAATCCCAAGAGGAGAATGAAGAAGGGATTGCATTATGGCCATCCTCCCTGGGGGTGATTTCTCACTTTTCTTCTCTCTGTCTCTCTGGAGAGTGCCATGTCATATATCAAAAATAATAATAATGATAATTAATAAAACATTAAAACACTATCCTGGGCCTCAAAAACAAACAAAATCTGGGGACCAGAAGATGGCATAATTGCTATGTTACTGGACTCCCATGTAGTCGACCACGGTTTGAGTCCCGGACCCAGTGGCTTAAACTTACGCTGGGTGCGTGTGCATGTGTGCCTAAGATCCCAAGAGGAGAATGGAGGAGAAGGGATTGCGGCATGGCCATCCCCCCTGGGGAGTGATTTCTCGCTTTCTGTCTCTCTGTCTCTCTCTGTCTTTCTGGTGAGCACACGTGCCCTATAGCAAAAAAAAAAAAAAAAAACTCTTAAAAAAAAATGGAAAAACTGAGAATCATTTGTAGGTCAGAGCAGCCTAAAGGACATGAATATAATCCTAGGCCAGAAAGAAATTATTGGGGAAAACTGAAGAAAAACTAAAAAGAATGTGTAGGTATTAGTTAACTGAATAAGTGTAAGAACACAGCTTTGCATTAAAATTTTAAAAAGAAGAAAACAAAAATCAAATTTGCCAAAAGGCACATGTGCTCGCGAGACAGAAAGAGAGGGAGAGTGAGAAAGCATTCCTGTGGTCTCATGGGGTATGGTCATGCTGCAGTCCCTTCTCCGTTCTCCTTTCTGGATTTTGGGCGTGTGCGCGTGCACACACACACACACACAATGTGTTTCTCCAGATACCAGATACCAGATCCGGGATTCGAACCACTCAGTTGTCCATGTGGAATCCAGCTAGTCTGACCACCATGCCAAGGGCTGGCACCAGAACTGCACCTTAAAGGAATTTGCACACGTTCCAGAAGAACTGCAGTCAGAGTGTCCCTGAATTATCAAGCAGGTGATGACATCACTCCATGGTTTACATAAAAGAGGGACAGGCAAGGTTTTCTGTAAATTTTTTTTCTGTTTTTGTTCCTACCCCAAACTGCTGAAGCTCAGGATGAAACATGGCAAACAATTATTTATGTATTCATGTTGAGAGATGTTTGTTATAGGGCGCGTGCGCTCACCGGAGAGACGGAGAGAGGAAAAGTGAGAAATCATCCACCGCGAGGATGGTCATACCACAATCCCTTCTCCTCCATTCTCCTTTCGGGATCTTGGGCACGCAAACACATGCACCTGGCTTGATTTTCAAGCTGCTGGGTCCAGGACTCGAACCATGGTCAGTCAGGTGGGATTCCAGAGTTGGAATCACTACACCAGCTGTTGGCATCACTCTTTGTTTCTTGACTGTAGTAAAAACCATGGCTGATATGCAGTAGCCCATAGGTAGGTGTTGAAAAGTTGGTTCATTTCAGGCACTAAAACTATAACTCTTGAGACCAGCAGGTGGCACAGTAGTTAAGGCACTGGACTCCCACATGGCAGATCACAGTTCAAATCCTGGCCCCGGTGGCTTGAAAACCACACCAGGCACGTGTACATACATGGCCACAATCCTGAGAGGAGAATGGAGAAGGGATTGCGGCACAGCCAACACGCCCCTCCCCGGGGTGATGTCTCCCTTTCCCTCTCTCTGTCTCTCTCTGTCTCTCTTCACCAGCTACGCATAGCCGATGGCAAAAACCTAATAACAAACAAACAAACAAAACTGTCACTCATTATTCTACTTCAAGGGACGTGATCCATTTTTGTTCTCTAACAGGGTGATACCTGAAGGACATGGTGGTATTTTTTTCCCACTTGACCATGTTTATTAGCTAATTAAATGAGGGAAAGTTCTCTGGAAGTGAGGAAAATGTGACATTTAATTACCATCATTAATCACATTCTAGTGACTGCAAGGGCATTTAATCAACTGAAGAAGCCGGTTCAACGGCGATAAACAGAGCAGCTGTGTGGTTGATATGGAAAGCTTAGGGACCAGCACATGGCAAAATAGTTCCATTACCCGACTCCCACATAGTCTACCGCAGTTTGAATCCCAGACCCGGTGGCTTAAACTCATGCCGGGCGCGTGTGCGTGCGTGCCCAAGATCCCAAGAGGAGAATGGAGGAGAAGGGATTGCGGTGTGGCCATCCCCGTTGGGGCATGATTTCTCGCTTTCTGTTCCTCTGTCTCTCCAGCAAGTGCATGTACCCTATGGCACAAGCATCTCTCAAAAAGATAAGAAGAAGAAAATTTAAAGAACACATACAAAAAAAAAAGATCCAACAAATAATAACCAACCACATTCAGCATTTGGCACATTTGTTCAGAGGGTCGAGAACGGAAGTGTGCAGAGAACGCATAGAGACTACACTTTTACGGACACAATGGCTTCCCCGCCTAGGATGGTTCCATTCCAGCCTGTGACACATTCTGGTGTTGAACGTCAAAGCTGGGGGTTGTTCTCGTGGTTAACGGCCCAGGGGAAATAGCGGAGAGCCCTCTCCCACACAAACACACACGTGGATGCTTCACCATTGCCTTCAAAAATGCAGATTTTCCAACGCGCTCCTTTGAAGGATTTGTTTGGATTCCACTTGTACAAACCAGTGTGGGACATGGAATTTCCCCCCTATCCTTGAAACTGACTAGAAATTTCACTTCCTCGGAAGGCTCGGTTACAGTTCTGTCAAGGAGACTCAATCCATTCAATCCATTCGATTTGGGGATTTTCTTCCAGACGGGAGTGTGTGGTTTTCACACGGGAGGAAAAAGCAAAACGCTTCACGAAAGAGTTATTACACATGGATGGGGCTGGGTCTTCGGAAATGTCATGGCACACTGTCACATGGAGAAAGAAATCATGATAACCACATAGAAATAATTAGGATGGAGCAAATATATTGTCAGGAAGATGCACTTGTCTGCATGAAATGGACAGTTAGGCACTGGATGGTGCTATGACAGGCAACCCCCCCATGGGGAGGGTCATAGTTCAAGCCCAGAGAGCTCCCTCACAACGCCAGGTACACGTATCCCTGTGTTCTAAGACCGGCCAAGGCTGGGTGTGGATCACAGTGTTCAAAAAAACCTGTGCTGTGGACCAGCAGGTGGTGTGTGGGTAGGGTGATGGACTCCCCACATAGCCCACTGTGACTCAAGTCTCCAGCCCATGGGCTTGAAAACCACGCCAGGTGTATGTGCATGTGCACCCAAAATCCCAAGGGGAGATGGCTGGAGAGCGGATTACGGCATGACATCGTCCCCCTGGTGGGTGATTTCTCACTTTTCCTCTCTCAGGCAAGTGCACCTGCCCTATGGCAAAACCTAAAAAGCAAAGCAAAACCAAAACCTCTGTTGCCAGCTGCTCACTCACAGGAGCTTGCTCTCTCTCTCTATTAATCGTGAAAGTTATAAAGATGGTTTTAAATGCATAATTACAAAATGTATCATAATGATTCAAGACAGACTTCCAAGCCACACACCCCATGCAAAATGCCATTTTAGCATTAGCCTTGTAGCTTACTGATGAAGGGAGCTGGATCCTACATGGCCTCCTGCAGTTCGAGTCTCAGCCCCAGCAGCTCGAACAATATTCCTAGCATATGGGCATGCTCATCCCAAATCCGGACAACACAGAGAAATTGAGAAGGGATTGTGGCATGACCACACCCCATTGGGAGATGCTTTCTCTCTCTTTATCTCTCTCTCTCTCTCATTCTCTGGAGAGCACAGGCACCCTCTGGAAGTCAATCAGTCAATATTGCTGTAGGTCGAGGACAACATCTATCTTTGCTTTTGATAGTAAGGAGTAAGCCCGCATGGTGGCTAAGGCACTTGAACTCCTACATGGCCAACAGTTGTTCGAGTCCCACCACCAGGTGTCTTCAAACTCTCGCCAGGAGTCTGTACATGCCCAGATACCCAGGAGGAGAATGGAGAAGGGATTGTGGCATGGCCATCCCCCCCGGGGGGGGGTGATTTCTCACTTTCTGTCTCTCTGTGTCTCTCCAGTGAGTGCACATGCCCTATAGCAAAAACCTCTCCAAAAAAAAAAAAAAAAATAGAGAAAGAAAGAAAGAAAGAAAAAGAAAAAAAAATAACCCCATCACAAACCATGGAGAGATATAAAACTGTTCACCTAACTCAACATCAAAATTGGCCTCTTCTCGGAGCGGTTTAATTTCCTGAATATCTGAAATGCTTTCCAACGATCCTGTGCTTAACCCTAGAGGACCCAGAATGAACGACAGACTCTCCCGCATTTCAAACATCGTCACGGAACACGCTGTCTCTATTCTCTTGTTAGCCAGAATTGTGGGCTTGATTTTCATGGCCAGGAACGTTCCTTGCAGAAGGGAGTAATCATCGCAGAAGCCCTCATATGTATTCTCCAAACTAAGCACACGTCGCCTTGTTACTGGGTTATACTGTGCTGGCAAAATAGCTTTTTAGAATCATATTTGTTGGTTATAGCTTCAAGCGACGATGTCATTATGCAGCTGGGTAGCTTTTCTGCGGTTATATTTCAGTTCTCCTTAGCTGTGGGAATGAAAATATTAAGAGAATAGATAACAAAAAGGCATCCATGCAATGGAAACTTGAGTACTATAATACGAACGGACGCACAGTTGATAAGTAGGAACTGTGTCCTTCTTTTTGGATCATTCACAGTCTATGTATGGGATTATCCAGACGGCAGACAAAGTGTTCTTTATGGCTTAAAACCGATATCGTGAACTTTGGCCAGGAGTGAAGATGGAGTCAGAGCAAGCTATTAACGAACCAGAGGAGAGAATTTATGTAGGCGAAAGGCAATTACCTGAATATATGCTTTCCTTTTTATAGAATGATACAGTGTCCTTGGAGTGTTTATCAAAGCCGTAAGGGGGAAAAATTAGCTTAGGAAACTTCCTACATGCAAATATTTTCGTAAATTTAATTGGATCTCTACAGAGCCAACTACTGCCTAGAGAGAGAAATTATGTCCGAATACCCCACTTCTCAGAATCTGCAAAACCTTCATTCTTTTTTGCTGGAATCAGATGATGCTCAGAAGGGAGAGAAAGTCTGCGGGTCACCCAGTCGAACGGTTCTGTCTGTCTGAGCGCTAAACAAATCCATGATCCTCTTTCAAAAATATTCATACATGCATATAAGAGAGGTCTTCCAAAAATTAACCAGTAATGCACAGTATGAAAAAAACATGACTTTCAAATTAATGTTTGCTACCAATGCATTCATTCTACCTTCCCCTACCTTCTTTGAAATACTGTCATATATTAGCAAGGATTCCCTTGAAGACAACCTACGGAATGGTGTCAAAAGAATTAAGTCAATATCTACTAATTTTGTTTTTATTTATTCTTTTTAGAGGTTTTTGCCTTAGGGCATGTGGGCTCACCAGAGAGAGAGACAGAGATAGACAGAGGGAGAGAGTGGGAAAGCAACAAAGCAAGCGGGAGATGACCATGCCACAATCCCTTTCCCTCCATTCTTCTCCTGGGATCTTGGGCACTCTCTCACACACACCTGGTATGCATTTCAAGCCACTGGGTCCAGGACTTGAACCATACTCAGCTCTGTGGGAGTTTAGCGACATAACCATTATGCTGTCTACTGGCCCCAATGTGTACTCATTTTTAAAATGAGGAATCCAAATATCTGGAATATGAACTCTGCTCCCAAGACCCCCTCTTCAGTGAGGGGGTACTTCACCACAGTTTTGCTCGATGGTAGTTTTCCTACCATTCTATTCCATCTCTTTTTAAATAGTATTTTAAATCATAATTTTTATGATGTCTAGTACATTTTAAAGAATAATTTAAAAATACTCCCATGGTAACCCCCCCCCTGACTGTTGTCTTTTTACTCTTCTGTCTCTCCTTGTCTCTGTGACTCTGTCTCTTACGTAAGAGGAGGAAAGCGTCTTCCAATGGGGCATGGCCACATCACAATCTCTTCTTCTTTCCTCCATCCTGTTTGCAATTATGGAAAGGTATGCACACATGCCCCATGTCTTTCTCCTCTTCCCATTTTATCTTTTAGTTATAGGGCACACTCACTCTCCAGAGACAGAGAGAGGGAAAGTGGAAAATCACCTCCCTAGGGAGATGGCCAACCCACAATTCCTTCTCTTCCACCTTCCTGTTGGGGTGCTGGGTGCACACACACACCCACTCAGCATGTTATCCAAGCTGCCCCGTCCAGGACTCAAACCATGCTTTTGGCCATGTGGGATCCAACACCTTCACCTCCATGTCACCTGCTGACCCATTGAGTCCTCCATTTTGTATTGTTCCAAGCCTTTCATTAGTGACATATGTCGTTGGTGTGTTTTTTTTAGAATTATTTTTTAAATTTTGTTTATTCATTCATTTAAAAAAAAAAAATTTTTGACCAGAGAGAGATAAAGGCAGAGAGAGAGACAGAAAGTGAGAAAGCAGGACTGGAGCCAAGGTCAGCCATGCGGGAGTGTCCAGCTCCTTAACCACCATGGCACCTGCTGGTCCCAGTGCAATATGTTTTGTTCAACATCGTTCAACTGACTTCTTGCTCCTTTTTAGTCATTTCTTCACAAAGACCATTGAATGCCAATATTAATTTTTTAGTACGCTAGGCTGAACTCAGTCTACAAAGCGATTACCTACTGATCAATGTACAAAAGAGGCATGCAATAGGAAAATTTACCTCAATCAATGCAGCCTGACCATTCCTATCATACCTCAATGGAAACATAAAAACCACACTTACTATGCCAGGCAGGTGGCATGGTGGTTAAGGGCATTGGATTCGGACACGGTCGAACATGGCTCGAATTCTGGATCTGGTGACTTGCTTTCTAACTGTCACTCTCTCTCTCTCACACACACACACACTGTCCCTCTCGGGTCAAATAAAAGAAGAAAAAAAGAAAGAGAGAGAGAGAGGGAGGGAGGGAGGAAAGAAGGAAAGGGACAGAGAAAGAGGAAGGAAGGAAAGAAAAAAGTTAGACAAAATAATTATTTTGGGGGCAAGTAGGTGGCAGAGTGGTTGAGGGTGCTGGACTCCCACATGGCTGACAGTGGTTCAAGTCCCAGAACTGGAGGTTTGCTTTCTCTCTTTCCTTTTCTCTCTCTCACTCTGACCCTTTCTGGTCAAATTAAGAGAGAGAAAGAAGAGAGAAGAAAGAAAGAAAGAAAGAAAGAAGAAAGAAAGAAAGAAAGAAAGAAAGAAAGAAAGAAAGAAAGAAAGAAAGAAAGAAAGAAAGAAAGAAAAAAAAACGAAAGAAGAAAGGAAGGAAGGAAGGAGGGAGGGATGGAGGGAAGGAGAAAGGGAGGGAAGGAAGGAAGGAAGAGAGAGAAAGAAAAAGAAAACTAAAATAATGCTTCAAACAAAATCATAATTACTTTCATCACATGGCATTGTGTTTTGATCTGAGACTTCAAAATATGAGAAAAATGGAATGCAAACATGAGTTTATATGGATGCAAAATAATTTTGAAATCCACCGAGTTTTTTCCACGGTATTCATTTTTCCATGAACTTTTTGAGGACTCTGAGCCTCATGCTGGGCTTCAGTCAAACTCACCCACCGTTGTGCCTTACTCACACAGGTCCGTTTTGGTGAAAACGTGTACAATGTATGTTCTTGGCCATGTTCAAGTACAACATAGGTCGTTAGTAACTATCGGTGCCACGTTGTGCTATGGGTGTGTGAAATTCATTCCTCCTCTTTAGCCAAACTTTGCACAAACTTCGACCAACATCTCCCCAGTCTGCCAAGCTCCGGACCTGGGTAGCGATCGTTGCATTTTGTCTTTAGCTCACATCTGTTTCCCTTTTCCATTCCACCAGGAAAACGTTCACAGCAAGATGACCAAATCCCAACTCTATGGCATAGAAAAACTCACATACCTTTAGCTTTCTCCTTTTGCATTTTTTAAAGAGTTTTCGTTGGTCTGTTAGTTTGGTTTAGGGAGATTTTTGCTATAGGATTGTGTGCACTTGCCAGAGAGACAGAGAGAGACAGAGAGACAGAGAGAGAGAGAACATGAGAAATCACCCCCCACATCACAACCCCTTCTCCTCCATTCTCCTCTCGGGATATTGAGCACCCATGCACCTGAGCCTGGCATGATTTCCCAACTGCCAGCTCCAGGGTTCAAACTCTGGTTAACCATCTGAGAGTCCAGCACCTTAACCACCGTGCCAACTGCTGGCCCCACTCCTTAGACTTTTTAAACGTTGTTTTGCATATCATACCATTCTTGGTAACCACCAGCCTGGAAATGGTTATGGGTACTGGAGATAGTGTGGGCAGAGCGTGGGAGAAGGGAGAGAGTGTTAGGAAAGAAATTCAGGAGAAAATGAGAGAGGGCAGACATGGATGGGACCCAGAAATGGATGATTATCTGCTCACGAAAAGGTGTAGAGCATCCTCGACTGGACTGCCGTGAAGCGTGTTCATGTTGGCTTAACTCGATTGCCAAGTTAAGTGATGTGTAGTGATTGCACGTATAAAGTAAATCAAAACAGGGGCCGGCAGGTGGCGTGGTGGTTAAAGACGCTAGACTCCCCTATGGCCGACCACAGTTCGAGTCCCGGACTTGATGGTTTGTTTTCTCACTATGTTTCTCTCGCTGGTTAAACTGAAAAAGAATGATAATAAATAAATGACTATATTTTTAGAATAAGTAAATAAAAATAAGTAATTTTTAAAAATTATAGCAAACACCCATGAAACATAAAGAAGGAAATGAAAACAAAAACAAAAAAGTAATACAAAGATCTTAAGGCTGCTTCAAGACAAAGCATTTCTTACTCTAGTAGAAAGATGGCACAAATGTCATTCAGGTCAGAAATGCCACATCAATTGTAAGCGAGGACTTAATAATAGCTTCAGAGAAAATAGCACCTTTTTGTTTCGCTTTATAGGCAACCCTCTCTACAGTCTGTGTGGGTAGGTCATTAACTATCTGTTCAGCAGTGAAAGAGAACATGTGATTTCTTTCTTTTTCCTTTTCTTTTTTTCTTAAAGGTTTTTCTGCTATAAGGCACGTGCGCTCGCCAGAAAGAGAGAGACAGAAAGCGAGGAATCACCCCCCAGGGGAGATAGCCACGCCGCAATCCCTTCTCCTCCATTCTCCTCTCGGGATCTTAGATACGCACGCACACGCGCCCAGTGTGAGTTTAAGCCACCGGGTCTGGGACTCGAACCGCGGTCAACTACATGGGAGTTTAGTGACGTAGCCATTACTCCAACTACTGGTCCCAAGAACATGCAATGTCTGATGTCACCTCTAGGGCTGACCTTCCTAAGAATGGGCCACAGTTAACATGCTAAGTTCTCACGTGGGGCTCAGTTCCAGCCCGTAATTCACAGTCACCTTCGGCAAAGCCAAGCCAAGGTCTGGTTCCTGTTTGTTTTCAGAAGACTGAAAGACACGCAGGCAGAGGCAGCTCTAATAAAATGTCTCCAAGTGGAATTTGGAACTGTCTTTTATATGTATTCGAGAAAAATATAATTTTTTTAAAGGTTTTTGCTTTAGGGTTTGTGTGCTCATCAGAGAGAGAGAGAAAGAGACAGTGAGGGGGAAAGTGAGAAATCACCCACCAGGGAGGGATGGCCACACTGCAATCCTTTCTCTTCCACTCTCCTCCTGGGATCTTGGGCACACACGCACACGTGCCTTGCATGAGTTTCAAGGTGCGGGGTCCAGGACTCAAACTGCAATTGGCCATGTGGGAGTCCAGCAATGCAACCCCTATGCCACCTGCTGGTCTTTTTTCTTTTATTTAAAGCTGCCAGAGGGTGTATGTGCTGGTCAGAGAGGCAAAAAGAGACAGAGTGAGAAAAAGAAAGGCAGAGAGCCAGAAAGCATCCCCCCATGGGTAATGGTCACACCACAATCCCTCCTCTTCCATTTCTCCATTCTGTTGGGATTGTGGACTCACACACACAGACACACACACGCATGCACACAAATCCCTACTGGGGCAGGGATTGGAACTATGGTTGGCCACGTGGGATCCAGCTGCCTTGACCACTAGGCTACAAAGCTGGGTCATGCCTTTCCTTTGGTGTAAGAAAGTACGGTCCTTGTCCACCTTCTCTTGTCTGGATTTGCTAGTTTTTCAACGTGTGTCCTGAAACAGGCTTATAAGGAGACCGTAACCACCTGGGTAGAATCAAGCCGGTCGTCAGAGAGAAGGTCCTCTCGCTTGACGGCTGGCATCTGTCAGAGCAAGCCCACACACTGTTAGACAATGAGCTCTTCATCTTCCTTTAGAAGGTGAAGTCTAGGACTCATTCTCTCTCTGTTAAATTTGTCATCTTTTGGCTAGTCGTTTTCATTTTTTTTCCCCCTAGAGTTATAAAATATTGCTTCAAACAAGTTATGGCTGCGTGGGATGAAAAATGCCTCTCGTGTCTTCAGTGAAGCTCTGGTCAATCATATTAGACAGGGAAAATGCAAGGAAAATGGCATTCTTAGCACAGCCCTGAGAAACACCTCACAGTTCAAGCACAAACTGTAAAGAAACCCCCCAGAGTCAGCAGGTGGTGTGGTGGTCCAGGCACTGGACTCTCATATGGTTGAGCATAGTTTGAGTCCTGGACCAGCGGCTTGAAAATCACACTGGGTGTATGTGCATGCGTGCCCCAACTCCCAGGAGAATGGAGGAGAAGGGATTGCTGCATAGCCATCCCCACCTCCCCAAGGGTGATTTGTTACTTTCTGTCTGTCTGTCTCTCTCTAGCAAGGGCAGGCATCCTACGACAAAAACCTAAAAGCAAAAAAGAAAAAAACACTCATCAAATCTTTCCTGAGAACCGTCACTGGTTCCAGCTGCAAAATCATGAATTTATGCTCTTATTCGGTTTGAACTTTTTCATATTCTCCACGACAATGTCACCACCATTTTCCCAGACATGTTTCGGATAGTTGACTATACAACGTCTTAGGTATTCCTTTCTATGAATTAAAGTATCCGTTTGTAAACTACTTTCATGTGTTTGCTCTGAGAGATGAAATACGCCGTTTTATTCAGGACATAGCAACTGAGAGAGACTATTCCCAGTCTATACATCAACACAATGAATTTTGCCTACACTAGCCATGGAGTATATAAATAAATGATGTGTGAGCTTGTGAACCCATTCATTTTAATCCATAGTCTGTTTAGATAAAAAATTCATGAATCAAAACTATAAAGCAAAAATGATGTATGTGTATCGACATGCTTAAGTATAAGTGCATGTATGAATATTTAAACTTCTAATGTCTTTGACAGTTTAACAAATTCACACACATGGAAAAAAAAAAAAAAAAAACAGCCAAGCATTTATTTTACAACCGAAAATATGCCCTTGGGAAAGAAAAAGAAATAGAGCCCATAAAAAGTATTCGATGTTGGTTAACAGTTTTGTGGTTCTTATCAACATCTATACATACACTCTTTGTAGTTAAAGAATTATCTGTTTAATTCTATGTGTTAGTACTATTATCCCTTTTTTTTTTTTTTTAATTTGACCAGACAGAGACAGGGAAAGGGAGAAAGCGAGCCACAGTTGGCCATGTGGGAATCCAGCACCTTTAACCGCCACGCCACCCCACATAGGGTATGTTATTCTATACCTGCGTATATGCCCAAAAGAAATGAAAATGCATGTTTCTTAGCAGACATGCTTATCACATAGTAAGAATCCCAAGAGAGCTGAACCGAAGACCAGGCACGACCATTGAATCATCTGGAAATACAAATAGCCACCATTTTTGTTCTTTATAAGCCAGCATAGAGTAGAAAGGACCTACAAGAATTCATATCTATTGGCACAAGCTGGATCAGAAATGGGACAAACGGGAGCTGTCTGGCTTTGTTTTAAAGAGTAATTCAGAGGTGAGCAGATGACGTGGTGGTTAAGGTGCTGGACTCCCACTTAGCTGACCTAGGTTCGAGTCCTTGACCCGCTAGCTTGCAAATCAAGCTGGGTGGATGTGCGCACCTGCCCCGTGTCCCATGAGCACAATGGAGGGGCAGGATTGCAGCACAGCAATTCATTCTGGGAGCGATTTCTCGCTTTCCCTCTCACTGTCTCCCTCTCTCTCTCTGTCTCTGTCTCTCCAGTGAACGCAGTGCCCTATGGTCAAAACCTAACCACAAAAAAGAATAATCCAGTGACAGTTGGAAGAACAAGGGAATGAGGTCCATTGATTGTGTTTTCATAAAAAGTAATTCAGGGGCCGGCAGGTGGCATGGTGGTTAGGGGCACTGGACTCCCACATGACTGACCGTGGTTTGAGTTCCAGACTGGGCAGCTTGCTTTCTCACTCTCTCTCTCTCTCTCTCTACTTCTCTGGTCAAATTTCAATAAATAAATAAATAAATAAAAAGTTAAGTAAAGTAATTCTAAAAAAAAAAAGAAGAAAAGAAAAAGAAATTCTCCATTTCTTTTTATAGCTATGAGAGAAAAGTCACT